>NC_092163.1:53102085-53413085 GCF_045791955.1 Oncorhynchus clarkii lewisi | reverse complement strand
CATTTTACCATCGTCTTTGATCCTTCAGATGCTTGTGAGCTTACCTTGGACCCTAACACTGCCCACAAGGACCTCTCCCTCTCAGAGGACGGCAGAATGGTGAGGTGGGATGCTAAAAAGCAGAAGGAACCGGTCCAACCTCACTCTGAGAGGTTTAACTACCGTCGCCAGGTGCTGTGCAAGAAGGGGCTTGAAGCTGAGCGCTGCTACTGGGAGGTGGAAGTGGTGGGAAACAAGGCTGAGATTGCCCTGGCCTATTGGGGCATAGACAGAAAATCAGTCTCTAAGAGATCCGCTTTTGGGGCCAGTGACCAATCCTGGAGCCTTGACCGTTCTAAAGGCTATTCTGTGTGCCACAACAGTGAAGGTGTTGCACTCTGTGCAACCCCCAGCCAGTGCAGATTAGGGGTTTACCTGCAATTTAAGGAGGGCACCATAACATTTTATGAAGTCTCAGATAAGATGGAGTTACTCTACAGAACCAAGAAGTTCACATTCACTGAACCCCTCTACCCAGGGTTCTGGCTTGGGGAGGAGAGTTGCATCACACTATGTAATCTGAGGCATGAAAGATTCTAGCCATGAGAGTAAAACTAGGACATAGAGATCGGGTTGCAAAAATCTGGTAACTTTCCCCAAATTCCCTGTTTGCTAGAAATCCAGGTTGGATAATTCCCAGAATCAGGAGGGAATAAGCAGGAAATCCACAATCCTCCAAACAGGATTTCTGGGAATCTTGGGAAAGTTACCAGATTTTTGCAACCCTATATAGAAAATAATACACTAGAAAGTGTAGACTGTGGATAGAAGTTCAAAATAAAGTTATATACATGGTATACATCCTGGATAACAGTTTAAAGGCTTTAGAATGCTGTTAGGTTTTGGGGGATCATATCTTGGTTTTATTAGCTTGTAAACCTCTAAAATCATCTTGTACCCTCTTTACATTTGTAATATCGACGTATTTGTAATATCTACTGAAACATTTTTACATTTTTCATACAATTTTTATAAAAATAAAATCGCGCAAATTAAGTGCTAAAGTGTTCTATTTATAAATATAAAGTTCTATTTCACACTAGTGTCATGTCCCTTATACAACAGGATGACATGAGAGGATGGGGTCATTAGTCCAGTAGTTACTGCTTTACACTTGCACTTTTCAAAGATTTAAAGTTTAGTCAATGTTAAAGATCAAGGAACTTGAAAAGTTTTTTCAACCATTTGTAATTTAATTTAAATATTAATGTTCCTATTATTATATACTGTTAATGCTTAAAGTGAAGGTGGAAGTGACAGGGGTTATTCACTGATGGAAGAATTGCCTTAAAACTGTCTTCCAAAGGTTGTTCTTTGCCGCAGATTTGTGTTTGGATGTCCTACTTATTTTGAAATCAAATCAAGTTGAATAGAAACTTGGTAATAGGCAAAAATGTGGCTGTACCCCTAACTGTCAGAAGGAGTGGCACTTTGGAATGCAGACAGGGGCCTGCCTACAGGGTGGGCTACTGATAAATAAAAGGAAGGTTCATGATTTCTTCCCAAACTGAACTACCAAAAGAGAGAGAGGATAGCCTGCCCCAATGTGTTTTTTCTTTACCCCTGGGCCTAAAAAACGTTTTGAATCTTCTCAACATTTTTGGTGCAAACGAGGACCATAGGCTAAACAACATTCCCGGACGTGCTATTGTCTCTACTCCAAGTCCTGATCTCAGAGCTGCTTCAAAAGGTGGAAACCAAAAATATGGGCTCTATTTGACAACCCATTCACATCTATGGTTGCCAAGGTTTTTATTCTCTCCTAATTAAAAAAAAAATCCACTGACCTCTTGATCCCCAATTCAAGAACAGACTATGGGAGGTGCACAGTACTACATAGAGCCATGGCTACAGGTAACTATTCCAATCAGATTTTATTTTTTAAATACACCTTATGGAACAGCGGGGACTGGGAAAAGACACACAGGCACAGACACACATACACATGATAAGATGTGCACGTGCACATGTATGAAGGCAATTCTTAATCCAATTCTAAACTTGCCTTGAGGCCACAGGTGTGAGATGCCGCAGTCAGACGCGCTTCCAAGCGGCAGGGTAGCCTAGTGGTTAGAGCATTGGACTAGTAACCAGAAGGTTGCAAGTTCAAACCCCCAAGCTGACAAGGTACAAATCTGTCGTTCTGCCCCTGAACAGGCAGTTATCCCACTGTTCCTAGGCCGTCATTGAAAATAAGAATTTGTTCTTAACTGACTTGCCTAGTTAAATAAAGGTAAAAATAAATTTAAAAAATAAAACCACAGAACAGGAAATCCAAAACTCCAATAGTGTAAAAACAAACACAGGGTAATTTCATAGGCTGTATTCCATCGATGAACAAAGTCAAAGCGATCACATTTAAACTGTAAACAAAATATATAGACTAGCAGCAGGTTTCTTAGTTCCAAAATATATAGACTAGCAGCAGGTTTCTTAGTTCCAAAATATATAGACTAGCAGCAGGTTTCTTAGTTCCAAAATATATAGACTAGCAGCAGGTTTCTTAGTTCCAAGTCGTAGCGTAACGGTCAAAAAAACTGTAAGGTACCTCCATACCTAAGGCCTAGTGGACCCATACTGCAAAAAAAAGAAATAGGTAAAGGGAAGGGGAACATGGGGAAAAAAGGGGGGTGTCCAGGAAAGGCTCCATAATACTTTTAAATACCCAAGATAATCATAATAGAAAACCAAAAACATGTTAAAATATCTATAGAAAAGACAGAAATCTTCCTCACCTAAAGCCCATTCTTGTGGGAAGCTTCTATAGATCACCAAGTGATAACAGTCAGTATCTGGGTAATATGTGTGCAATGCTTGATAATGTATGTGATATCAACAGTATAATTGATCAAATTATGAAAGACAAGCATTGTAATTTTGAATTCTGTAAAGCAAATGTGGAAGAGTTGAAAAAATGATTGTTGTCTATCAACAATGACAAGCCACCGGGGTCTGACAACTTGGATGGAGGATTGTGGACAATATTGCCACTCCTATTTGCCATATTTTCAATCTAAGCCTACTAGAAAGTGTGTGCCCTCAGGCCTGGAGGTCATTCCCCTACCTAAGAATAAAAAGCCCTCTTATCTGGCTCAAATAGCTGACCAATCAGCCTGTTACCAACCCTAAGTAAACTTTTGGAAAAAACAAGCATGGCACTTACACAAATGACTTATGATTTGGCTGAGAGAAATTGATCATAAAAAAATTGTGGGAGCTGTTCTGTCAGACTTCAGTGAGGCTTTTGACATTATCGATCATACTCTGCTGCTGGAAAAACGCATGTGTTATTATGGCCATACACCCCCTACTATATTGTGGATGAAGAGTTACCAGTCTAACAGAACACAGAGGGTGTTCTTCAATGGAAGCCTCTCCAACATAATGGTATCCAGTGTGTCTACGTATGCGGATGACTCAACACTATACACGTCAGCTACTACAGCAAGTGAAATCACAGCAACACTTAACAAAGAGCTGCCGTTAGTTTTAGAATGGGTGGCAAGGAATACGCTAGTCCTAAATATTTCAAAAAGTATTGTATTTGGGACAAATCAGTCACTAAACCCTAAACCCTGAACCTCAACTAAATCTTGTAATAAATAATGTGGAAATTGAGCAAGTTGAGGTGACTAAACTGCTTGGAGTAACACTAGATTGTAAACTGTCATGGTCAAAACATATTGATACAACAGTAGCTAAGATGGGGAGAAGTCTGTCTATAACAAAGCGCTGCTCTACCTTCTTAACAGCACTATCAACATGGCAGGTCCTACAGGCTCTAGTTTTTTCTCACCTAGACTACTGTTCAGTCGTGGTCAACTGTCACAAAGAGGGACCTCGGAAAATTACAATTGGCTCAGAACGGGTCAGCACGGCTGGCCCCTGAATGTACACGGAGAGCTAACATTAATAATGTAAATCTCATGTAAATCTCTCATGGCTCAAAGTGGAGGGGAGATTGACTTCATCACTACTTGTTTTATAAGAAGTGTTGAGAAGCTGAATGCACAGAGGTGTCTTTTTAAACTACTAGCACACAGCTCGGACACCAATGCATACCCCACAAGACATGTCACCAGAGGTCTCTTCACAATCCCCAAGTCAAGAACAGGCTAAGGGAGGCGCACAGTACTACATAGAACCATGAGTGCATGGAGCTCTATTTCACATCAGGTAACTGATGCAAGCAGTAGAATCACTTTTTTTTAAAGATAAAAATACACCTTGTGGAACAGATGGGACTGTGAAGAGACACACAGACGCACACGCACACGCACACACACACTAGCACATGCACGTACATTGCAATATTGTTGTATGGTGGTACTATACATTTTGTACTGTAGATATGTCGTGGTATAAAAATGTTAGATGATGTACTGTTTTGTCTTTTGTTTTATGTGTGATGTAAGTGCCTTAATGTGTTTGGACCCCAGGAAGAGTAGCTGCTGCCTAGGGGTTCCCTAATAAATACAAATACAACTCTAAATAAATGTTTATACCACATTTCATTGCTGCCTTGCAGCAACACAATTCACTTCACAAGTAATTAAAACATACAAATGAAATAATAATTGGAGACGGTGAAGGACAATAATAACAACTAATACAAAAGTAGTTGCATGAAGCAACATTTTAAAGTAAGGAACAGCAAGGAGAGGAGAGGTGTTTAGGTATTTCATATCATCAGTAGTATTTGTATATTTATATTATTTTATTATGTTAATATCCCTATTTTTGTTGCTCAGAAAACAAGCTCAACATTTATCTCTCTTTCCCTCTTAGAGTCCAATGTGCCTTTGATTGAATCCCAGGCTTAGTCTGGTTATGAGACCCTGGAGGTAAAGACTGAGTCCTGATATTTCCATTATACCGGATTTGGACATTATAGCTATATTATAACATATTTAACATCATAAAATGTTACATTTTATCATCTTTAAGCAAACATGGGAAAGGACTACTTGACTATTCAAGGTCCTATGTATTAAAGTTTCAGTCAAGTCATTTTCTTACACACATTATATGTCACATTTGTGTGAGAGCGTGATATCACCACAATATCTGTCTGTAATAATCATACACAACTCAAAAAGTTGTCTCATAAAATGTCTAATGCCTGTGTTCTGATGTGTGAAGCCTGAATGTGTTCAGATATTTGCCCTCTTGCACTATCTAATTCAATGGTCATTCATGGGCATCCAATAAGTCCTTTAACTGTTCTCTGCCAAAACATCTGTTGAGGCCAGGTTTCGTGTCATCTGTTGCCCATCTGTTGCCCTATCCAAGGTATTTCGTTACAGATCTGAACAAAGGGAGTATTTATAATGAATTTAAACGTGAATAAATGGTCCTTGTGAACCATGACATTTTCCCATTTCCTGTGTGTACAATACGTTCCTGTATGTACAGTACTAAATGAGAGTGAGAACATGTGTGATGGGCTTCCACTGTGGCCATGGTTATGTCCTAGGTTATTAGTTTTAGGAAACTCTATCCTCCCATGTTCTATTTATTATTTATACACTAAACACAGTGTTCCAGGACAAAGTCCAGACAAATCTAGCTAGCTACAGTTGAAGTCAGTTTACATGCACTTAGGTTGGAGTCATTAAATTAGTTTTTCAACCACTCCACAAATTTCTTGTTAACCAACTATAGTTTTGGCAAGTCGGTTAGGACATCTACTTTGTGCATGACACAAGTTATTTTTCCAACAATTGTTTACAGACAGATTATTTCACTTATAATTCACTGTATCACAATTCAAGTGGGTCAGAAGTTTACATACACTAAGTTGACTGTGCCTTTAAACAGCTTGGAAAATTCCTAGAAAATCATGCCATGGCATTAGAAGCTTCTGATAGGCTAATTGACATCATTTGAGTACATTTGAGGTGTACCTGTGGATGTATTTCAAGACCTACCTTCAAACTCAGTGCCTCTTTGCTTGACATCATGGGAAAATCAAAAGAAATCAGCCAAGAAAAAAAATTGTAGACCTCCACAAGTCTGGTTCATCCTTGGGAGCAGTTTCCAAACGCCTGAAGGTACCACGTTCATCTGTACGAACAATAGTACGTAAGTATAAGCACCATGGGACCACGCAGCCATCAAGAAACCACTGCTCCAAAACCCACCATTAAAAAGTCAGACTACGGTTTGCAACTGCAAATGGGTACAAATATCGAACTTTTTGAGGAAATGTCCTCTGGACTGATGAAACAACAATAGAACTGTTTGGCCATAATGACCATCGTTATGTTTGGAGGAAACAGCATGCTTCCAAAGTTGTAGCAAAATGGCTTAAGGTTAACAAAGCCAAGGTATTGGAGTTGCCATCACATCCCATAGAAAGTTTGTGGGCAGAACTGAAAAAGTGTGGGCGAGCAAGGAGGCCTACAAATCTGACTCAGTTACACCAGCTCTGTCAGGAGGAATGGGCCAAAATCCACCCAACTTATTGTGGGAAGCTTGTGGAAGGCTACCCGAAACGTTTGACCCAAGTTAAACAATTTAAAGGCAATGCTACCAAATACTAATTGAGTGTATGTAAACTTCTGACCCACTGGGAATGTGATGAAAGAAATAAAAGCTGAAATAAATAATTCTCTACTATTATTCTGACATTTCACATTCTTAAAATAAAGTGGTGGTCCTAACTGACCTAAGACAGACAATTTTTACTAGGATTAAATGTCAGGAATTGTAAAAAAAAAACTGAGTTTAAATGTATTTGGCTAAGGTGTATGTAAACTTCTGACTTCAACTGTATATCTTGTCCTAAAAGTTCCACACAAATCACTTCCAGGTTGTTTATTCTTTATTGATATGTGCAGTTATATCCACAAATCATTATTACACATGTAGCTTCAATACTGTACAATCATCATGGCTGAAGAGAGAGTGCTTGGTAAGGCCCTGCACCCACTTATTATCAGAAGAAAACTACACTAACACAGATTCAGACACACAAATCCACAAATCCACACACTCATATATTATGTTGAGATTCACTATAACACTTTAGCTACAAAGGGGCAGTTTCTGACCACTATTTATTTTCCCTATAGAGGTTTTAGCCTCCCATCCCGTAGCTCCAGCATTATAATATATATAATAAGATATTGCTTTAACACAGACTGTACCCAAGCTAGGGCAAACATTGAGCGTACCAATACGCAGACAAAACAAAAACAATACTTATTTTAGATGAAGTGAAAAAGTGCTTTCATATTCACATTCAATAGTATTTTCTTCCACATGATCTGTTAAAACAGTTCTGCAGTGTTACGACATTTAAATATTTCACAAGTTTTGTTCTATCTTTATAATTAATTAGATTGTTATTGGTTGTAGAATCCTACAGACACTAATATTTACAGACTTTTAATGTGAGCGATTTCGACATGGTACAATTACAAGAGCGACTGGCTCCAGGCCAATGACTAAAACAAAGCTTGACTAGAACTTAAACCAAAGACTGGTGGGATAGTGCAGTAACCTACTGTTCTTATCTGGAGGGCTACGCCTCTTTATAAGCAGCTGAGAGAGGAACACATGAGAACCAGAGCTCGCCAGAGTTCGACAATATACCATCATAAAGTCTACATTTGGATCCCACAAGGTAAACGTACTGTACCCCCCCCCCCCCCAAACCATCATCCCACTCATTTTACACTCCCATAATCACAGATAAGGTATACCAGCTACAAAATTGAGAAATATTCAAATATACAATGAAATGTACACCAACATACACAGAATATTATATAGTAAAATAAATATAGTCAATTTAATCATCAACACCATGGCTTTGAACATTGTGCTAAAAAAATAAATAAAGGAATCCTCTGTAAAAAATAAAGTTAGCTAAAATGGAATCATTTTGTAAATCAATTGAGAAGAGTGACAAGTCAAGTATAGTTTTATGAAATTGGGCTATGTTGTGGGGAAAATGTGCTTCCTTATTTAGCCTGTACTTTTGAGTTATGTCAACAGCATGTTTAAAATCTTTGCTGAGTGTGTAATGAAGGTAAGTAAATGCTTACGGAAAAAGGTCTTGGCAGATTATAATAATACTGTGTGATTGTATGAGTTCTCTATCTGGCTTGATTAGTTGAAATAGTCAAATGGAAAATGTATCTTGGCTTAAATTCAGACATTATTAAAGCAGGAAGCACTGCCATTCTGTTTATGAGTATAAATAAATAGAGACTGCCTTACAATCCGACTTTGATCTGATTTGGTCCAATAGCGATTGCCACATTGTTTGGTCCATTAATGTAGAAGACAAGAGAAGGTGAAGTGGGGAGTTTTATTTGTGCTTAAAGGGATCAATTCATGTTGCTTTTTGTTTGTACTGTACATTCAGCTCCAGTTCTATTGGTCTGCCACGACCATAGTTTGTGCCTTAATCATCACATTGTCTGTAGTACAATCCTATTTGTGCCCATACAACTCTATTTGTGCATTCCTTATTTGTGACCATTCAAGTTTGTGCCTACATACTACAATTTTTCTTGTGTTGAACAATTATTTAAAGTGATTTGTTATGTAAATCCATTTGTGAAATTGTGCCTTTTATGTGCTTGGTAGTAATTTAAACAGGGAATCATAATATGAGATCGTCAAAAATGTTTTGTGTCTGTCAGGGACTCATTTTGCAGCTTCATCTGTACCATTTATAATTCTGACTGAACTATTCTTCTTTCAGCTTCTACATCAATACACATTATACAGTGCATTTCTGCCTGCATTCCTCCTCTGAAATTGATGGTGATCTGTTAATTAATTTCTATGGTGTATGTACAGGACGGATGTATGTACAGTCGACGGTATGTCCTTAATATCTAGTTTTCACTCTTTGGTGGAGGTACTGAAGTTTCTAATACACCAGCTATGCGTGCCCCCCCCCCCCCCCCCCAACCCGAAACTAGTAAATAGACAATGAAGTAAGCCCTCTGGACTGCAAACAATATTGTTCCTGCCTCTAAACAGTTTTAGCTGAAGCAGGTATTGCATTGAAGCGAAAGGAGGTGTGTCAAGAGCAGTGGTTCACTCAAGTGCTTCCGTGGCACACTAAATTACAAGGAAATGTTCCACATAAAATAAAGGAAAAGCATAACCACACTCTATGGCTATAATATGGTATAGAGGACTGACACTGCAATGCTTAAAAGGCTTCAAACCTGCAACAAGCATATATAGCTACTCACATTCAGTTGTCACTTAATGGCAATGTAAATATGAGGTTCCTCTACATTCCCCTGACCTCTGTCTATAATAAGCATGAAAAGCAGACCATATAACACTCCCTAGAGGCCAAATATTATGCAAATGTTAACCTGTTATGAGGTTATTAGGTTACTGTCAATCTCGTACTTTATAGTGTCATTATTATTACCTATCAATATGCGTGAGGGGAAGAAAAAAAACATTTATTGGGTCCATCTCTATTGAGCCTCTTCTCCTACTACTCTAAAAACATCTAGACCAGGTTTCCCCAATTACATTCAGCCGATGGTGATGGATGGTCGGGGAGCCGGAACATAGTTAGAAATTATTTGTACACTGCAAATTGACCACAAGAATCCCAAACAGATATAGTATTTGACAAAAACAGAATCATTTCAAACCTTGATTACATTGGGATACGATCACATATGCCTCTCTATTTTTCCGTGGGAATACTTTCTTTAAGCTGATTTCCTGATGATTTTATGTCCAACAATGAACATGTTTGTTTATAAAAATTGGGGGGCAAAATGAAATCACCCGCGGGCCACCTTTTAGGGATCCCTGATCTAGACCAAAACATACTGCATGTTCAGCATTGCATACCCTCCAGTAGGGATTGATACATACCACTGCAACATCCCAGACACCTGAACATGTAGTTCATTGTCAAAGCAGAGGCCTGTGTGGCAGTCACCTCTGCTGCAGTAAACTCTAACCTCTGGGGCTGGGGGGGAAGGGAGAGGGGGAGAGGGGTGTCCTGCGATAAGGGTCACTCAGTGGGTGAGGGTGGTGGTTGTGGAGTTTTGGGAAGCGCTGCAGCACCCCCTGGTGGTGAGACTATGTAGGGTTGAGGGTGAGATGGCCTAGGAGGGAGAGATAGTTAGGGATCTAGGGTCAGGCTAGGGGAGGGACATGAAGAAGATGGACAGTGATCATGAGTTGGACTCAGTGGTGGTGGGGGTGATAGGGGTGGTGGAGGTTGTGGGCTGATGGCGTTCTGGTAGCTTGTCCCGTAGCAGCTGTTGGGGGACAGGGAGTTAGGGTTTTCCAGGGGGTTGGTGCCGGGGGGGCCGAGGTAGGCTTGGGATGGGGGCTTAGGCGAGGGCGTCTCTCCTGGGTTTTTGCCCAGGATGGAGCGCGCCTCGTCCACCTCTTCCAGGTTGGAGATGTCCTTCATCATGTTCTTGCGATAGGAGACAGACAGCTTGTTGGAGCCGTCGGACATCAGGTTGAAATAGCGGGCGATGAAGACGACGGGGAGAGGAAGCATGGCCACCACAATGAGGGAGAAGCACATGGCCAATGCCCAGGGAGGGTAGCTCTGGAAACGCTCCTGAGCCTAAAAAGAGAGAAATAAAGTTACGAAGGGAAATAGAGTGAAAAATAAATACCCCTGGTGCTGACTGCAAACTCTGTAACAAGGCTAATACGCAAAATGTCAAAAAGTGTCAATACGAAGTGTCTATATGAAACTTTGCACTGTTTGCCAACAGGTTGACTGACCAGTTCTTCTACCCATGCATTGTACCCTGGCGGGCTGATGGCCATCTCGATAACGGTAGCTGTGATGAGAACGATGAGACAACAAGGGGAGACGTACTTCCACATGTAGAAATAGAAGGCGTGGGGCCGGAAACCCAACATGTCCTCCAGGTCCTGCATAAACCTGATACACACACGCACACACACGCACACACACGCGCACACACACACACGCGCACACACACACACACACACACACACACACACACACACACACACACACACACACACAGGTGAGTTTAACATAGATCCAGCCAACTCCTTCAGTTTACAGTGTTGGGTTCTGAGAATATGAAAAATACTTATTCATGTCACTGCAGGAGAGAGGGTAATGTATATCAGGGATCCTATTGAAATATTGAGTGCTTAGGGTTAGAGGGTCTACACCAGAAGTTAATGGTTATCTGTAGAAGGAAGGTATATAGTGTGTGCAATTACGCTTGGAATGTGCTGAGTGCAGGGAAAGCAATCACATGTGGCAGGCATTGATAAGGGGAGAGAGCCATGGATTAGTAATGAAGGGGGGTTAAGATCAGGTCAGGTCACGTTAAGGGAGAAATAAAAGTTTATGCCCGTATCACTTAGTGTCCTGCCTAGCAGTAAAGATACTATGTTTGTACAGATGTGTAGGAGGAGACTCAGGAGGAGACTCAGGAGGAAGGGTTAAATATCAGTGGTTGTGTGAAAAGGTTTTTGTCTAATGCAGCTGTATTGATCCTCTGGGAAGAATAAACTTGGTTTAAGCTTTCGAAGTGTCCGTAGAGTTTTTTACTCTGAGAATTAGAACAGTATTCAGGTGTTCCTTGACTCTTTCTCAATTATTTCTTAATCCTATCCTTCTTCATATTCAACTTTCCTCTTAATACATATGAAAAACACACAGCTACTTCTGACACTACAGGGCTCTCTGAGGAGACACCATACTTTACCTCTTGGTGCCGTAGATCCAGGCCACTGACACATTCTCCAGGATGACCACGATAGTGAGAGGCAGACCAGCGGAGTAGTCGTCAAACATGGTGACAAAGTAGTTCCCAGAGCGCTGGACGAAGAGGAGGCCACAGAAAAAGGCTATGATGCAGCAGCACACTGAAGGAAAAATATAGAGAGGGAATTGGAGCAAGATGAGGTAAAGGCATTCGTCTGAAGGTTTGCAGCGTCTTCAGCATTTTTATCTCTTCTTCAGTGGTGGAGTTGAATAAACGTCACATTATGTATAAACTTTGTGGCTCCTTGGATGAGAAAGTCTTTATTTATTCAATCCATTGCTTTTATTGCTATTACTTTGTATTCAGCAGCAAAAGTAGAAAAAACTACTCTTCCTTAAAGAGTCTTATGTAGTTACCCCACTACGTCTTGGTGAAAAGTGCTGAATTTATGTTTGTAACGCAGTTTGCCGCTTATTGTCATGAGTCTTGCCCTGGAGGCAGAACTAAGCGGTGTCAGCTAGCAAGACCAGCTGCGGAGTCAAAATTGGCTATATCTTCAAAATTCATGAAAACAAAAATGTGTTTTTTGGTCTTAATTTAAAGTTAGGGTTAGGCATTAGGGTTAGCAGTGTGGTTAGGGTTAGGTTTAACATCAGATTTTATGACTTTGTGGCTGTGCCAGCTAGTGTCCACTCTGCAGAGCTGCCTTCAGGCCAAGATTCATGACAATAAATGCGAACCTGCATTTGTAACTTTGATAGAGGAGAATGGGAGCACCACAGGGGTTTTTAGGGCTGACCTGTGAAGAGCTCCTTCTGGACCTTGTAGGTGTCGAGGACCGGCGTGGTGATGCCTGTCATGGTGCCGATCATACTGCCCAGGCCCAGGTTGATCAGCATGAAGAAGAACATGACAGACCAGAAGGGAGAGGCTGGGAAATGAGTCATGGCCTCGGTGAAGGCAATAAAAGCCAAGCCTGTACCTTGCACAGACTGCAGAGAAAGAGGGATGGAGAGAGAGAGTGACGCAAAGGAGAGAGGGCGCAAAAGAAGACCCAAGAGATTGTGAGAGAGAGAGAGAGAGAGAGAGAGAAAGAGAGAGATAGAGAGAAGGAAAAAAAGTTTGATGCAGACCCGAAAACAATTAGCCTCAAACCCAAATGGATCCGACGACAACCAGATCTAGACCCAACCTGGAACCCGTTATCTAGACCAGACCCGATTGGGGACAGAAGAGCCAAGAAGGATATTAGTTAAGTACAGTATAAGGATGATTAGAAAATCAAATCAAAGTTTATTTGTCACGTGCGCCGAATACAACAGGTGTAGACCTTAGAGTGAAATACTTACTTAAAAAGACTAGTTGGTTTGGTGTTGTGGAACTGGTTCATATTTAGACCCAGTTTCGGTGAGATAGAGCTCAGAGACCAGACAGACAGACTGTACCTTGTTAAGCTCATCCTCCAGGACACAGGGGTCCAGGCTCAGCTCGGCGAAGCTGCCCTCCTTCACCGTCTTGATGACGGCGTATATCTCAGCGTAGTCTACGGTGGACAGCTGGGAGAAGTTCACGTGTGGCGGAATGAGGTCATGACTCAGCACGTTAGAGTTCAGGTAGCCAAGGATCTTCTCTCCATTCCTGAAGAGACCACAGGGAAACATGGTCGATAGAGCACAAG
Organism: Oncorhynchus clarkii lewisi; assembly: GCF_045791955.1. Lineage (NCBI taxonomy): Eukaryota > Metazoa > Chordata > Actinopteri > Salmoniformes > Salmonidae > Oncorhynchus > Oncorhynchus clarkii. The sequence continues at coordinate 53,399,654 of NC_092163.1, read as the reverse complement.
ATGAAGATCACCGCAAAAGTCCTGAATCTGATCACAGAGAAAGCATGATAATAAATATATGGTGTGGGGAAAGAGTCGTTTAATTCTGTATAGGACAGCTTGAATTCCCTCCACCATCACTATAGACGGCTGCTAGGGCATTTGATTTGAACTCACTCCATGACACACTTCTCGTTCATGAGGTTTGCCTTGAAGCCCAGCACGGCGAACACCACCAGAGTAGCCAGGATGGAGGTGAAAAAGTTGATGAAGGAGACGAGCACGGCGTCAAAGTGGCAGTTGTTGTCTATCTTGTTGTAGCTGGAGAAGGCAATCACTCCACCGAAGCCCAGGCCCAGGGCAAAGAACACCTGGGTGGCTGCCTCCCTCCACACCTGGGGCTCCAGCATCTTCTCCAGCTGGAACACAGAGTAACACATTGGCTGACAAACTTGGACTCAGGGGTAGATGTAACATCGTTAAAGAACATCCGGGACACTCAAATTAGTCTGATATTTTACGTTTGGTATGTTATGTATTAATTTGTGGATGTCCATCATACATTTCATATTATATGTTTACAATATGCATTACAATATGTACGATGTGTTACAAATTCCATGTTAGATAGGTGGCTAATTGGTTATAATCATTAGAAATGTTTATAAATTCTATTGGTATAGTAGCTCTGTCTTTTCCCATAAATGACAGCATACAACTGCAATGGAAGCTTCTCTGTGTGTGTGTGTGTGTGTGTGTGTGTGTGTGTGTTTGTGTGTGTGTGTGTGTGTGTGTGTGTGTGTGTGTGTGTGTGTGTGTGTGTGTGTGTGACGGCCTCCTCTGAATCTCACCTTGGGAGTGAACATGTGTGCAATGCCATCAACAGCACCCTTCAACAGCAAACCTCTCACCAGGAAACAGAAGAGCACCACGTAGGGAAACAGCGAGCTGAAGTACATCACCTGACAGACCACAGGAAACAACTTAGTCACACATTCTGTCCAATAACTACACTATACATGCCAGAGGAAGGTAGGAATCCAGTCCAGTCGGCTATTATTCCAGCGCAATTTTTAGTCATGTCATGTTCTTAAATCATATATCTTCTCTACACTCTTTTGACTCTCCCCCCAACACCCCCTGCCCCTCTTCCTGATGCCCCATGCCCCTGCCCCTCTCCCGCCACATCAACTGTCCCTCTACCCATACCCCCTGCCCCTCTCCACCCACACCCTGCCCACCAACACTCCACTTCCTCCCCACAGCGCTCCCTACTTTCCCGGAGGACGCAATGCCTCTGATGACAGCCAGGCAGACGATGATCCAGGCCACCAGCAGAGACAGGGTCATCTTGACGTTCAGGCCGCCGCTGTCTGCAATGGTGCTGGTGGTGTTCAGAGTCTGGCGGTACCAGAAGTAGGTAGTGGCCGAGCTTTTCTCACACTCAGGCTCCACGACTGCAGAGGGGTGAGGGGGAGGGGGTGGTCAGAGAGAGGGGAGGGAGAGAGAGAGGGGGAGTGAAAAAAGTTGTAGTGAAAAGGAAGGGAGGTCAGGGAGGATGAAAGAGAGGGAGATGATAGGGAGAGTAAAGGGATAGGGGTAGTGGAAGGGAGAAAGATAGAGAAAAATAAAATTAGGGCAAAAAAATGAGGGAGAGACTGTTTACACAGGAACCAAATCTCTCCCCCTTGGATTGGTTCTCCTAGATGTACATTAGCAAGGTAAACAAGGTCGTCCTTGTACTTGGTATGCACAGCGTGAGCCCTCATTCAAGACACTTGGCATTTTTCACTGTGCATATTTTCACCTTTTATAATTCAACCTTGGGGAAATGATACAAGGATCTAAGTCTGGAGAAAGCATTCTTACAGACGTATTACAGAAATATATGCATATGCACACACACGCATGCGAGAACATGCAGGCACGCATACACAGAAAAAATATGCCCACACACCCACACAGACACATGCACTCACAGAAATGGCCAGGTCAACTAAATGTACCAGTCTCTATTTATGTCAGGTAGATGGCAATGTTCAGCAGAGGAAATCACGGTGGCCTCCCATTATTCTATTTTTATCTTCTGTCTATGAGTGATGGCATTCCAGGTTACATGCAGTAACTCTGACTGTCTGCATCTCTCATCTCCCTTCTTCTTACTCCTCCACTCCTGCAAGTCACTCCAGAAGCACAGAACTGTATTCAAAGTGAACGCTAGGTCTGAACGACCTTGGTCTCTGTGTTTAGCTGATCTGACCCTGCCGATATCAATGTGAACCACAGTTTATCTGAAGTGTTTACTGCAGACATGTGACCATGGGGCCAGGTCAGAGTGGGTGCAGAGCAGCGTGGTTCTGGGGTCCCACACACCTGCATGAATGATAGGGTCTACCTTTCTCTACAGATGTACAGTGGCAAGAAAAAGTATGTGAACCCTTTGGAGTTACCTGGACTTCTGCATCAATTGGTCATAAAATGTCATTTGATCTAAGTCAAAACAATAAATGAACACAGTCTGCTTAAACTAATAACACACAAACGATTATACGTTTTCATGTCTTTATTGAACACACAGTATAAACATTTACAGTGTTGGATGGAAAAAGTATGTGAACCCTTTAATAACTGGTTGACCCTGCTTTGGCAGCAATAAACTCAACCAAACGTTTCCTGTAGTTGCGGATCAGACCTGCACAACGGTCAAAAGGAATTTGGGACCATTCATCTTTACAAAACTGTTTCAGTTCAGCAATATTCTTGGGATGTCTGGTGTGATCTGCTCTTGAGGTCATTCCACAGCATCTCAATCGGGTTGAGGTCAGGACTCTGACTGGGCTAATCCAGAAGGCGTATTTTCTTCTGTGGAAGCCATTCTGTTGTTGATTTACTTCTGTGTTTTGGGTCGTTGTCCTTTTGCATCACCCAACTTCTGTTGAGTTTCAATTGGTGGACAGATAGCCAAACATTCCCCTGAAAAATGCCTTGATAAAATTGGGAATTCATTTTTCCGTCAATGATAGCAAGCTGTCTATGTCCTGAGGCAGCAAAGCAGCCCCAAACCATGATGCTCCCTCCACCATACTTTACAGTTGGGATGAGGTTTTGATGTTGATGTGCTGTGCCTTTTTTTCTCCACACAGTGTTGTGTGTTCCTTCCAAACAACTCAACTTTAGTTTAATCTGTCCAGAGGATATTTGGCCAGAAACGCTGTGGAACATCCAGGTGCTATTTTGTGAACTTCAGACGTGCAGCAATGTTTTCTTGGCATCTTCCGTGGTGTCCTCCCATGAACACGCATCCTTGTTTAGTGTTTTACGTATCGTAGACTCGTCAACAGAGATGTTAGCATGTTTCAGAGATTTCTGTAAGTCTTTAGCTGACACTCTAGGATTCTTCTTAACCTCATTGAGCGTTCTGAACTGTGCTCCTGAAGTCATCTCTGCATGTCGGCCACTTCTAGGGAGAGTAGCAACAGTGAATAGACAATTTGTCTTTCTGTGGACTGATGAACATCAAGGCTTTTAGAGATACTTTAGTAACCCTTTCCAGCTTTATGCAAGTTATCAATTCTTAATCTTAGGTCTTCTGGGATCTCTTTTGTTCGAGGCATGGTTCACATCAAGCAATGCTTATTGTGAATAGCAAACTCAAATTTTGTGAGTGTTTTTTATAGGGCAGGGCAGCTCTAACCAATCTATTTTCATTGGTTAGACTCCAGGTTAGCTGACTCCAATTAGCTTTTGGAAAAGTTTAAGGGTTAGCCTAGGGGTTCAGATACTTTTTCCAACCTACACTGTGAATGTTTAAATGATGTACTGTATTCAATATAGACACAGCAGACTGTCTATTGTTGTGACTAAAATGAAGATCAGATCAAACGTTATGACTAATTTATGCAGAAACCAGATAATTCAAGGGTTCACATACTTTATTGCCACAGTAGGATCTTAATTTGAGCCAGTTTGCTACAGCAAGAAAATAATCCTGCAGCAACAGGAAATGTGAAATATTACAGTGCCTTGCGAAAGTATTCGGCCCCCTTGAACTTTGCGACCTTTTGCCACATTTCAGGCTTCAAACATAAAGATATAAAACTGTATTTTTTTGTGAAGAATCAACAACAAGTGGGACACAATCATGAAGTAGAACGACATTTATTGGATATTTCAAACTTTTTTAACAAATCAAAAACTGAAAAATTGGGCGTGCAAAATTATTCAGCCCCCTTAAGTTAATACTTTGTAGCGCCACCTTTTGCTGCGATTACAGCTGTAAGTCGCTTGGGGTATGTCTCTATCAGTTTTGCACATCGAGAGACTGACATTTTTTCCCATTCCTCCTTGCAAAACAGCTCGAGCTCAGTGAGGTTGGATGGAGAGCATTTGTGAACAGCAGTTTTCTGTTCTTTCCACAGATTCTCGATTGGATTCAGGTCTGGACTTTGACTTGGCCATTCTAACACCTGGATATGTTTATTATTGAACCATTCCATTGTAGATTTTGCTTTATGTTTTGGATCATTGTCTTGTTGGAAGACAAATCTCCATCCCAGTCTCAGGTCTTTTGCAGACTCCATCAGGTTTTCTTCCAGAATGGTCCTGTATTTGGCTCCATCCATCTTCCCATCAATTTTAACCATCTTCCCTGTCCCTGCTGAAGAAAAGCAGGCCCAAACCATGATGCTGCCACCACCATGTTTGACAGTGGGGATGGTGTGTTGCTTTTACGCCAAACATAACGTTTTGCATTGTTGCCAAAAAGTTAAATTTTGGTTTCATCTGACCAGAGCACCTTCTTCCACATGTTTGGTGTGTCTCCCAGGTGGCTTGTGGCAAACTTTAAACAACAGTTTTTATGGATATCTTTAAGAAATGGCTTTCTTCTTGCCACTCTTCCATAAAGGCCAGATTTGTGCAATATACGACTGATTGTTGTCCTATGGACAGAGTCTCCCACCTCAGCTGTAGATCTCTGCAGTTCATCCAGAGTGATCATGGGCCTCTTGGATGCATCTCTGATCAGTCTTCTCCTTGTATGAGCTGAAAGTTTAGAGGGACGGCCAGGTCTTGGTGATTTGCAGTTGTCTGATACTCCTTCCATTTCAATATTATCGCTTGCACAGCACTCCTTGGGATGTTTAAAGCTTGGGAAATCTTTTTGTATCCAAATCCGGCTTTAAACTTCTTCACAACAGTATCTCGGACCTGCCTGGTGTGTTCCTTGTTCTTCATGATGCTCTCTGCGCTTTTAACGGACCTCTGAGACTATCACAGTGCAGGTGCATTTATATGGAGACTTGATTACACACATGTGGATTGTATTTATCATCATTAGTCATTTAGGTCAACATTGGATCATTCAGAGATCCTCACTGAACTTCTGGAGAGAGTTTGCTGCACTGAAAGTAAAGGGGCTGAATAATTTTGCACGCCCAATTTTTCAGTTTTTGATTTGTTAAAAAAGTTTGAAATATCCAATAAATGTCGTTCTACTTCATGATTGTGTCCCACTTGTTGTTGATTCTTCACAAAAAAATACAGTTTTATATCTTTATGTTTGAAGCCTGAAATGTGGCAAAAGATCGCAAAGTTCAAGGGGGCCGAATACTTTCGCAAGGCACTGTATGTGGATTATAATTAATGGACATTTTTGTAGGGGTTGATACTTGATATTCCCTTATGAAAAATGTATGACATTTTAAAGTGGAAATTACAGACTTCAGAAGCCTGTTTAAAACTCACATACACTACAAGTTCTCCTGCAACAGGGTGATCAAATTAAAATCCTACATCTGTATGACCATGGCGAGAGGTCACTTTTTCCACACAGAATTAAAGACAATTCTACAGACAACCTGTAATGCCACTGTGGAAAAACTCAAATACCACTATACTGTAGTGTAGGAGTGTGGCATGGTGTAGTAAACCACCATTTGTAAAGAGTAAACCTATGGGGAATCACATACAATACTAGCATCTGTGTGTGTAGTACTGTATGATTACCAGTGCCTCCAGGATGTCGCTGGGACTTTGTGATATTTGTGTACAAAAATGCTTGATTTTGCTGCAGCAATTCTGACATTTTGCATGGCAATATGTGATGATTTTGTCCAATTTGTTTGCGAAAATGCACTGATGGGAGAAAACGTTTGTTGACGTGTGGCTTGATTGAACCATATTAGAGATAAATGTGCAGTGATTGGTTGTAAATTGCGAGCCTTCTTTTTGTACTGTGGTGATGGGTCAGTTTTATGCAATAATATTGCAATGATTTGATTGTTTTACGAGGAAATACTGTGGTGCTTGGTCAAATTTGCAAACCCTCACATAATATGCGGGGAATGGTTGATTTTGCTAAAAGATTTGCGATCGCAGAATCACGGAATCCTGGAGGGACTAGATTAGACAGTAACATGAAGACTTGCAACACCATGCAATATGCCTCTGTCTGTCAGTGTAAGAACCCTTCTGTTGGAGCAGGACTATCTAACTAGCTACAGCTGCTCTCCTCCCTGGTGGCTGACTGTCTTCATACTGCTGAGTCATGTGAGGAGCAGAGGAGAGGAGAGGAGAGCGCTGAGCGATTCTTGGAACCGCTGGGATTGTATTATCACCACCTCTAATCTAAGTCTCAAAGGACTTTAATCTGGATTATGTCCATCTGAGTCATGAAGGATCCTCATAAATAAGCTAACACCATCAGCTGATCTAGTTAGATGTGTGATTCAGTGCCATCCTGGCCAAAACTGGATTGAACTGGAAGATTGAATTACAAAACAAAAATGTGTGTTTCTCTCAGACTGACCAAAAATGATTTTGTAAGTATGGATTATTCTACATGGCAAAACGAGTGTGTATAACAAGATGGAAATTAGTCATATCTGATTAATCAAATACAGGCCTTATTAAAAAAAGGAGAGAGGTTTAATTCAATATTCATTGAATCCTTTCTAGTTTGTGAGACAAACCACATTGGTGGTTGCTGCTTGGACTTTATCAAACAGTTCAGAGGAGTTATATGACTCCATTCTCTTTGCCCTCTGTATTTCTCCTCCGTCCCGATGTTCAGATTTGGCATCCACTCACTGGCTAATGATCCATTCCTCCTGATAGGGCATTCTGCCCATGGCAGTGGGTACTGGAAGGACTGGAAGAAGTAGAAGATGCTCCAGCCGATGATGACGTTGTAGTAGAGCCCCACAAAGCCACACACCTGGAATGTAGGAGAGGCAGAGTCTGTTAGAGTAAGAAAGTCCAATGGAACTCACAATTACCCCTGAGGTGCTCCTCTGCAAGAGTCCCTGTCACTGTTGGTTGATGCCACTCTTTCAGTCAAATGGCAAGTGCATGTGTGAATATCGATATATACACTACTGTACCGTGAGAGGCAATTTCAATATATTTCTCATTCAGATGGTCTATATAGGCAGGAGTATGTTGTTTTCTCATGTTCCTAGGGTGGCAGATAGCCTAGTGGTTACAAGCATTGGGCCAGTGACCAAAAGGTCTCTGGTTTGAATACCAGAGCTGACTATGTTAAAAATCTATTAATGTGCCCTTGAGCAAGGCTCTTAACAAGAACTGGCTATTAGGATAAGAGTGTAATCAGGATAAGAGTGTCTGCTAAATCTTCTGAGCATCCATGTCAACAAAGGACAGGCAGAAGCTAAACAAGGTTGGGAAATCCATTAATAATTGAAGTACACTCTTTCAGCCATTTCCACAGTGATCTCTTAAGAGGTATTTATAGCTGTCACATACATCACCAACGAGGGGTTGTCTCTCTCTCACACCCTAACCCTCCCTACCATATCTGCCTCGCTCTCATTATCTAGGACATTATCCATATTACTCATCTTTATAGTCCTTTTCTACGTTACTGACATACAACCTTCTATGTCACATCTTATGGAATGAAGAATGTGAGATAGCTTTCTCCATCATAATAACACAGAGTATGTTTGTTTTGAGCTGTGTAAGGTGATGCAGACATTGGGAACCATGTTTAGAGCTGCTATGCTCAATTAAATCAAGGTATATCTATCTATCCCCTAAAAAGAGTTTGCCTCATTCGTGATTGTACATTCCAGTTCAACAGATTTACACAAGGTCTATTTCCTCTCACAATATTCAGAAATGGACAGTGAAAGCTTCCGACATAAATGATCCACCTATCTCTTGTTAAAGCGTAAGGTTGACATGTTATGTGATGTTGTGACAATTAGATTATGTGATGTGAGTCACAAAATGTCCAATATGCCAAATTCAAGACCTGGAGTAGTTTAAATTGATCCATCCTATCAAACTGGCATATACACATAAAGCATGATCAACAGCTTTTATCTTAAAAGCCCAGTGCAGCCAGAATTAATTTCCCCCTAATGTTTTGTATCATAATGTACAGCAAGTGATGAAACTAACAATGTAAAAGTGAATAAATTTGATCAGTGTTATTTCCTGATAGTTGCTGGTTGAAATTACAATCTGCTCGGAACCTTCTAATCAGCAGGTTTTGCACGGGTGGAGTTTTGGCTTGCCTGGTGACAGCACTAGACGGTATAAGTTAAAATAGACCAATAACAAAGAGTTCCAAACCTCTCTGCCAATAACAGCTAGTTTTCAGATTACATATCCCGCCCCCTCCCTACTCAGACCACTCCCAGACAGTCCAAGCAAAATTCTAGCTTGAGAAATTGTTTTTTGCTAAAAAGTTTTTTCTTTTTAACCCTTTTAATGGAAAACTATTACAGTAAAGTACTTAACTATTCCCTAGAAATAATTTGACATGGAGATAAAAACGACTGAATTGGGCCTTTAAAGAGATCCTGGTTGGAGGGTGTTAAATAGAGTGCTGGTGACAGCACCACAATGCATGTGGTAAAAACAGTATGCTAAGGCAGCCAAGCATGGAGTTAGTCAGGGGAGAGGCCACAAAGTGTTGGTATATGCAGAAAATAGTATACTTAATAAATCACACAGTCACTGACGTAGGGAGTTTCTATTGAAATCAGAGCTCATTCATCGAAGCCCCCGGTGATAAACCCTACATCCAGCATCCATTATCCTTATCACACTGACTGACCCTCTCTGTTTCCCAGTGCACTGTGGTCAGTCACACTGTTTTTCTCTTGGGACACTGTCTATTTTGTTACGTGGAACAAGCACTTCAGAACATAAACAGATTACATAACCAAAATCATGTTAAAACGTATAACATTATGTATCTGATGATTGGAGGGTGATCAGTTAAACTGATTGCCAGCCTCAACTTCAACCAAAAGGTGATATAAGAGGCAACCTTAAACCAAAGACACCATCCTCACTGTCACTCACCATTAGGCTGGACACCCCTATCCCACCCAGTAGGGGGCACACGTAGTTCCACACCCCGATGCTCCCACGTCGGATCTTCTGGCCCACCGCTAGCTCCAGGAAGAAGAGCGGGACGCCGATGAGGATGAGGAGGATGAAATACGGGACCAGATAGGCACCTGAAAGAAAGGGGTCAAAGTGATCATGCTATATTTCTCCCAATAGACTATTAGGTACATGAGTAGTACACATACTGTATGTGTGATATTACAGTACTAAGCATTGTGTAAAACCTGGAACACCTTTCCTTTGAAATAATGCACAAGTTTCAATTGTCTCCCTTGCTGAATCAATGGAGATACTTAACATTTACTGTGGACCCTGGCTCTATTCTTTTGAGCTGTTTCTAGAACACTAATTATAATTAATTGTGTATCATTACAAAGCCAGAGGGGAAGGGGAGAGAGAGGTGGACAGGCTGGGTGACAGGAAGACAACCCCTCTAGTTGATGGTCATGAAGTCCAACTCAGTGAGTCAGGGGAGAGCCTCAGGACACTATGGTGTCTGTCTGTTTGTACTTGACAGTTCTGCATCACTTGTCACTATTACTCTCCCACCCTGCAAGTCAGAGCCCATCCAACCAGTGATTTACTAAGGTCTATTTTAGTATTTGATTTGAATTATGGGGGATGTCTAAATCTGGTGCTTCCCAGCTTAATCCAAGAGAGGCTTAATCTGGATGTTATTGTGGTGATCATCAGGATGCTAAGATTAACGCTGGAGCACTATCACTAATAATACTTCAGGAGTACCAGTTACATAGCCTAGAGCTCATAACCCACTGGACATAGACAGCAGTTCCATGTCTTGTTTTAATTGAGTTGTTACTAATGTCAATTCAACATGAGATCAAGAAGAAATAGAACCAGGTCATTGGATGTAGTAGGTAAGAAATTAGATTTTTTTTAAATATATAACTTTTTGCAATCAATTGCAGCCTATCTGAACTTGGGCCAGCTAACAGTCCTGATATACTGTATAGCATGCAAACTGAGGTAAAGACATGTGTATGAAAGAGAAGCAGAGAACGCTGGAAGGGGAGAAGGAGAGAGAGGGGGAAGAAGGCCCAGAGCGATAACCACCTAACGCCACAGAGCCATTTAATGTGGCTGTAATTTGCTGCCTGGAGGTAAATTAGGGGGTGAAAGATGTCTGTTCTCCTGGTCAAACGACGAGGCTGCTTGGGTATAGGAGCCTTTAAATCCTGCCTATTAGCAATAAATCAGAAAGAGAAGGTGTGAGAGAACAGGGCTGGTGCACCAAACACATCAGTCATTATCTGGTGAAGACAGGGAGACCGTGAGGTTTCGGAGGTGAATTGAGCATGCCTAATCGTCATTTCTATGACCAGAGATAAGAGATGTGGTGTTTTATGCTGCTGTTATGGTCAGAGGTGTGATGCTCATTAAAACTGATGGGGCATATTTTTATCCACTTATGGTAGAGCGGTTAGGTTATAGCAAGGGAGTGCAGAAGCTAAATTTAGCACATTCTGGAAAAACACTGTCAAGTACAAAACATACAATAGTAAGAAATCTGAGCCATTTCCACTAGATGAGCCAGCTGCAAAGTCAAAATTGGCCTTCGTGCAATGTTAGGGCTAGGCATGAGGGTTTTGCAGGGTGGTTAAGGTTAGGGTTAGGTTAGGTTTAAAAATCAGCTAGTGACCACTCTGCAGAGCTGCCTCCAGTACATAAATGCCAACCTGCCCTAACAAATAGGGGTGTTCTGAACTACTATACCAGCAAAGACTTACAATGTGCACCTGTAACTACATGACAAAATAAAGCAAATCATCATCACAATACAGAGCCATTAATGTTTAATTGAGAGTATCCCTTTCATGTTGATCAGAGTATCAGTTGAGCCTTGGCCTGCTCCAGTGCCAGTAGTAATCGATAGCACAGCTATATTTAGAGTGGTGTTTGTGGAGCTGTGCTTCTCTCTTGGCAGCCCAGCCTGACTGTGATGGCAGGCCAGTGTACCTGGCATGTCATTCTTACAGTCTGGGTCACTGAGCTGCCAGGAAGCAGCTGCCGCTAGACTCTTCATCAGAGGCAGACAGGAAGATGAGGAGGAAATTACCTTGCTCATCCATTGACGTAGCTACAATAAATAATTATTGTTCTATATTTAGTGAAAGAGTTATTCAGTTATGGTTCTATTTAGTCAGCCAGCCCTTATGGGGCGCGGTCTGCCACTCACCTCCTCCATTCTTTTGGCACAGGTAAGGGAAGCGCCAGACGTTTCCTAGCCCCACAGAGAAGCCCACCTGGGCCAGAATGTACTGAAGTTTGCTGTTCCAGGCTGGGCGGCCATCGTTCTCGGGGGGCTCGAGAACAATCTTCTTCCCGGGTACTCCTCCAACATTCAGAGAACTGTTCTTGTAGTCGAGCGGCGCTTCGTGAGCGAGCAGGTCTGCCACCGACTCTGTGACATGCTCACTGGTATGCTCACGCTGCGTCACCTTACTGTTCTTACGCATCAGGGATGCTGAGGGGGGAGCTGGGAGGGGGTCGGCGCAGAGAGAGAGAGACCGACAGAGAGACAGAAAGAGAGGGAGAGTTCAGAGTGTACTGTAGGTATGAAGTAGAGGGGTTGGATACTAGGTGCCAGACGTTGAGAAGAGAGAGAGCGCAGGGCTCCAGATTTGGGCTTTGGTCCTGTGAGAGAAAAACATAAATTAAATCTGTCACTGCAAGTCACTTGACGCTTTTACTATTTTACAAAGCAATATAGTAAACACGGAGGACATTTAACATATTATCACATTAAAAATGTCCTTAATAGATGATAGGGTTAATTTCCACTAAAATCCTTGAGTCCTGACAAGGAACTTGTGTTTTCATTGCAAGTTATGTTGGCATATCTTCCTGTGTCACTGTGGGCCTCAAGCAACACTTCAGACACAGGATCACTGACACAATTACCCTGTTCCATTTAGTGCTTAGCCAGGCTTGTAATAAGATGCAGGTCTATAACACAGTCGAGTCTCTAGTCTAGTGGCCTTAAAGACAACATAAGTGTGGGTGGTTGCGTTAACTTAACTAGACTTCCACAAGAATGAAGCTCCCTCCTCACTACAATGAATAATTTCTTAGAGGTACTCAAAGTAATTATAATAACCTCCATATCCACTGCAGCCACTAATTGAACTAAACTGTATTGCAGGTTGCCATTAGTTGTAATGCCATTAATTTTCCATTAATTCATTTGCAATTCATTTTTAGGCCTCATACCGTATGCTTAAGAGCACACATATCACCTTGCAGACTGAGGCAGACCCTCCGCCTGCAGCTCTCTCCCTCTACTGAGACTGACCATCAGATGCAGGAACAATCAGCCCAGTAAAACAAAAAATACAATTATTTAAACGTATGCTCACTCAGCTGTGCTTCACAAGTAATACGACGGATCTATTACCGGTGTGACCATATAGCCTACCTCAAATGTTTAAATATCATTTTTTTAAATACCTCGAACAACAATGCATTGGCTGGGCATTCAAGCAAAGCCAATATACGGTGATAATGTATTGGGCCTATATCTTACTGCACAAACCTCAATGCTACAGGTGTCACAGACGTTGTCGTGGAAATGACCGGACCAAGGTGCAGCGTGGTGAGCGTACATTTTCCTTTTATTATGATAAACGTCACCAACAAAACAAGACACAAACGTGAAGCCTACTAGGGCTATAGTGCCACTAACAAAGATAACTACCCACAAAATACAAAGGAAAAAAGGCTGCCTAAGTATGATTCCCAATCAGAGACAACAATAGACAGCTGTCCCTGATTGAGAACCATACCCGGCCAAAACATAGAAACAGAAAAACATAGGAATAAAGAAACTAGAATGCCCACCCTAGTCACACAGGGCGTGACAACAGGACTGTTTTTAAATTGGTTAATGTTGCATAGGCTTACGTTTTTTAAGTCATGCATTTTGACTCAAAGGGATCTTGACTCAGAAAAGGTTGGTGACCACTGTTTAAGAGTTTTCCCTGTTAACACTATCAACGTTTCCCTTTGCTGTGGCAATTGTGATCGAATCAACGCAACATTCGCCACTTTCAAAGCAACATACTGAAACAAAACTAACTGCAAGAGATTTTGTTGTAGGCAGAACGCATCAGAGTAGGATTCTATTGCATTGACACACACTACTCAGCTCGTACTCTACACAGACCAGTGCGGCATAAACAATCAGGCCCTATATGCAAATAGACCATTGCCATATATGGATCTTTCATTTACTTTGAGCTGGACTGTTTTAATAGCATGAGCGGTCATGAGTAAATGCACTGCATGAGCTGCATGTAGCCACGTGTGCACATTATGTTATAATCCTTTGCTAGTTAGTGAGTTACTATCCCAGTTATAGATCATTTGTAATCAGCAATAGAGGAGTGATCGCTTCCTACAAGAGCACATAACGTGTACAGTTCTAGACATCTTTGAAAAACGAGTTAGGTAGAGAGCTTTGTTTTGTCTTAAAGGGGCAATGTTGTATTTTGAGACAGCTTATTCAAGCCTAAGTAGCCAATAGGCAGAGGGTAGGATAATTTGTCTGAATCTCTGTAATAATGGTATAGGAATAAGAATGCATTTGATTTTATAAAGTGGTTTCTTGCATCAAACAACATAACATTTTCAGTGACCTCCTTGTCTGATGGACAAGTGGATAAACAGGTTAATGTTAAGCACTGCGTTTTTCCCCCCAAAAGTCTCATTGAATGTAGGCCTACATTGAACAATAAACATTGGCTGCTACTGTAGGCTGAATGATAGAACAGCTAGTTCCATGGTAAAATGTTATGGGATGCATTTTCTCCATTGTTTTTGATGGTAGGCCACTCTGGCAGGCCTACAATATGATCAAATACCCACAGTAGCCTACATGACAGTTAAAACTGTAATGTAAAGTGGGTACAGCCTCAGTGTTCACAGTAAACGTGCTGGAAGTTGCACACAATTTTCACAATGTTCAAGTTTGCGCTCAGCAGACCTGAAATTTGCTCAGTGACACATTTTTCTTGCGGGAACATTGGTCACGTCCAATTACCTAACACTTCTCTTACATGAAGAGAGAGGGGGTAGCAACTTGTTAAATGTGTTTTGTCTACCTGTGGACTCATTTCCCCACAAAGCTGTCACTGAAAAAGAAGATTAGGCCCCTACCTCCCTCAGTGTTTTGGTTTCAGACATTCCCAATGTTACCAATTGTCCAACTTAATTTTCCTGTCCTGTAAGCTTAACTTTCGGAAGCTTTTTCCTGTAAATCCCCTAATCCTCGGAAGCATTGCAGCAGGATTCTCTCCCGCTTTTTCATGGAGCTGTTGGTTCAGCCCAAACATAATGGAGGAAGTCAGTCAGTACAAGGGAGGGGCTGGATGATCTGCAGTCATGCATTCTCTTGATCCACATCACAAGCCTGGCGTAGGCTCATTACTTATTGAGAGAGTCACTTCTCAGCCGTTACAAAAATCCACCATCGACGGAAATACAGAGCAGCAAAGCCCTATGGGATATGTGAGGGCCACATCCTATTCTGGGGGACAGAGAGACAGCAAAAACAAGAGAGATAACCGATGTGGGAGATGACTGTTCACTTAGTAATCCTTTATTTACTTTTGTTGAGAACTGACTAGGTGATGGGCATATGAAGTAGGGGAAGGTTAGAAATGGAGGTCACACAGAGGATATACAGAGCTGCAGTTTATGCTGTGGCAACATTTTGACAGCCCCATCTTTTACGGTATGATACAACAGCAGTGATGCACTTCTTCTGGTCACGACAATCACTATCAGTCACTACCTCTGCCTGTACATCTCTTCTCCTCCCACTTTCTCTAGTGCAAAAACTCCACAATAAACTGAACCTCCCACATACAAAGTAAACAGCTATTCTAGTAAACAGTATAGTAGACCTACAAAAGCCCAGACAGAGCAAAGCAACAAAGAGCAATAATTTATTGTATTTTTAAAAAACAGTATATTTTAATTTACCCCAAATCCTATGTATAAAGTTAAACAAGAATATTCCACATGATTCACATAATTCCTTATAAAGAGTACATAAGTGTATACACATACAGTGTTTCGTCTCTTCCAGCACACAACAACCATATTATATGTCAACGTCGGGTCACGTCAACGTCTCTAACAAAAACATAACCCTTTCTGCCAAGCGTTGCAAACATGTCCTGTACAGCTCATGATGAAATAAATCATCCACGCTCATTAACAATTTGCATGGGAACCTCTATATGTAATCCCATGGGCATTAACTCTGGACAAGATCTGCATTGGTTCAGACATTCAATATTAACAGTTGCATCACTCCGCCTACAGAGCAACTGTGCCATGAAAACACGCCAACAACTGCCAGCTGGTGTTCAGATCACCACAGACAAGATTTATAAAAATACAGGTACTAGGTGACTTTTACATCATTTGAAAGCCATTGTATGTGTTATAATGGCTGCAGTGAGGGCTAAGAGTTTAGGTGGAACAGTCTGCAGCACTTTACCTATATTGTTACCTATACCTATATTGTCAGTGGATATCTAGATAACAAATGAAAAATTAATTTGGGGCCAGCTGCTTTGAATAAAAACAAATAAAAGAAATTGCACTGACTAAATCACTTTAGCAAAAAACAAACATGCACTGCAAAAACATGCACAGCTGTAAGATGTGTCTTTTTGGCATTTACTTCTCTGTAGAGTTAGTTGATGCTGTGTGATAATTTACTACACAGACAAACAAAAGCCTTTAAGGTTTATTTAAATAGTGCTGAGGTACTCCCATTGAGCAAAGTTTTGTTCTAGGCTACTACTGTAGGCTCACTCCAAACCTAATCCAGCACACCCGATTCTAATAAATAACTGGCTGATAAACTGAACCAGGTTATTTAGAAGTGGGCTGGATTAAAGACCTATGGGTGGGTAGCTCTCCAGGAACAGGGTTTAAGACCCCTGCAATAGCCTGTGTTTGATTGATGTAAACAAAACAGGAACCTGCAGATAATACAATCCTGAAAAACATGATCAATGGGTCACCAAGGGCATACAGTGCCTTCTGAAAATATTCACACTCCTTGATTTCTTTCACATTTGTTGTGATTAGGGCTGTTGCGGTGATCATATTACCGCCACACCGGCGGTCACGAGTCTAAAAGGCAGTCAAATTCCACGTAAGCATTTAGTCACGGTAATTAGGCTTCTCCAAGCTCTGATGCTGCTGATGGTCATTAGTAGCCTACCAAACTTGCTAACTGCCTGGAACTGAGCACTCTATTATCCCTCTAATCAATCTGACATCAATGCAAATGTATTTGAAATTCTAATCAAACACTTTGAAAGCCCATGAACTCATGTTGTGCAACATTTCAACAGGCTATGCAACTGCAGAGAGATGACCTCTACTGAAAAGAGGATCAGCTTTCTATAGACTAGGCCTAATATATTTTCTTGTTCAACTTTCCTAATATTAAGCACATTGCTTATATCTACAAAAGGAGTATTGCCTACCTGGCTGGCATGAAAAAAAAAACACTGGGAAAAACATCCTCCATTCGCTAGTTACGTGTATTTATTCCTACTGCACCTGTTTCGATACAGGTGCATTATAATGGTCTATTCTAAATCTAATTTCACACATATTATTTAGTTACTACATGATTCCATATGTGTTATTTCATAGTTTTGATGTCTTCACTATTATTCTACAATGTAGAAAATAGTAAGAACAAAGAAAAACCCTTGAATGAGTAGATGTGTCCAAACTTTTGACTGGTACTGTATATAGAATAAAAAATATTCCAAAACATGCATTGTGTTGGCAACAATGCACGAAAGTAATACTACAAACATTTACTTTTTGTCCTGAATACAAATTGTTATGTTTGGGAAAAATCCAACACATCAATGGGTACCACTCTCCATATATTCAAGCATGGTGGTGGCTGCATCATGTTAGGGGTATGCTTGTCATGGGCAAGGACTAGGGAGTTCTTCAGGATAAAAAGAAACAGAATGGAGCTAAACAGGTAAAATCCTAAAGGAAAACCTGCTTCAGTCTGCTTTCCAACAGACAAAGGGAGACAAATTTGTGACGTGGTAAGGTTGGACCCAGGTGCAGAGAAGAAACCAGACAAAGCATCAGTGCTTAGGAATAAACATAATACTTTTCTGAGAAATGGTAGCCTCGGGATAACAGTACACTTGAAAAAACAAACACTAAGTCTCGAAACCTCACTCAGGAAACGACCGCATACGGTAAACAATTCAAGCTTCTGCAAAGGACAACAGAAAACACACCTCTTTTAACAGGGTAATGAGTAAATTAGACACACATGAGTGTCATTAATGTCTCTAGGAAGGTTGATGCCAGGGCTCTGTGCAGGCCAGTCAAGTTCTTCCACACCGATGCTGACAAATCATTTCTGTATGCACCTTGCCTTGTGCACGGGGGTATTGCCATGCTAAAACAGGAAAGGGCCTTCCCCAAACTGTTGCCACAAAGTTGGAAGCAGAGAATTGTCTATAATTTCATTATATGCTGTAGCATTAATATTTCCCTTCACAGTCACTAAGGTGCCTAGCCCGAACCTTGAAAAACAGCCTCAGACCATGTTTCATCCTCCACCGAACTTTACAGTTGGCACTATGCATTGGGGCAGGTATCTTTCTCCTGGCATTCGCAAAACCCAGATTCGTTCGTCGGACTGCAAGATGGTGAAGCTTGATTCATCACTCCAGAGAATGCGTTTCCACTGCTCCAGAGAATGCGTTTCCACTGCTCCAGAGAACGCGTTTCCACTGCAATGCCAGCCGACGCTTGGCATTGCGCATGGTGATCTTAGGCTTGTGTGCAGCTGCTCGGCCAAGAAAACCAGTAGTGAAAAAAGTACTCAATTGTCATACTTGAGTAACAGTAAAGGTACCTTAATAGAAAATGACTTGAGTAAAAGTTAAAGTTACCCAGTAAAATACTACAGTTGAAGTCGGAAGTTTACAAACACTTAGGTTGGAGTCATTAAAACTAATTTTTTCAACCACTTCACAAATTTCTTGTTAACAAACTATAGTTTTGGCAAGTTGGTTAAGACATCTACTTTGTGCATGACACAAGTACTTTTTCCAACAATTGTTAACAGACAGATTATTTCACTTATAATTCACTGTATCACAATTCCAGTGGGTCAGAAGTTTACATACAGTAAGTTGACTATGCCTTTAAACATCTTGGAAAATTCCAGAAAATGATGTCATGGCTTTAGAAGCTTCTGATAGGCTAATTGACATAATTTGAGTCAATTGGAGGTGTACCTGTGGATGTATTTCAAGGCCTACCTTCAAACTCACTGACATCATGGGGAAATCAATTGTAGACCTCCACAAGTCTGGTTCATCCTTGGGAGCAATTTCCAAATGCCTGAAGGTACTACGTTCATCTGTACAAACAATAGTGTGCAAGTATAAACACCATGGGAACGCGCAACCGTCGTACTGCTCAGGAAGATGGTGCATTCTGTTTCCTAAAGATGAACATACTTTGGTGTGAAAAGGGACAATCAATCCCAAAACAACAGCAAAGGACATTGTGAAGATGCTGGAGGAAACAGGTACGAAAGTATCTGTATCCACAGTCAAACGAGTCCTATATCGACATAACCTGACAGGCCGCTCAGCAAGGAAGAAGCCACTGCTCCAAAGCCGCCATAAAAAAGCCAGACTACAGTTTGCAACTGCACATGGGGACAAAGATCACACTTTTTGGAGAAATGTCCTCTGGTCTGATGAAACAAAAATAAAACTGTTTGGCCATAATGACCATTGTTATGTTTGGAGAAAAAAGGAGGAGGCTTCCAAGCCCGAAGAACACCATTCCAACCATGATCCCAACCATGAAGAACAGGGGTGGCAGCATCATGTTGTGGGGTTGCTTTGCTGCAGGAAGACTGGTGCACTTCACAAAATAGATGGCACTGTGAGGCAGGAAAATTATGTGGATATATTTAAGCAATATCTCAAGAAATCAGTCAGGAAGTTAAAGCTTGGTCGCAAATGGGCAATGACCCAAAGCATGCTTCCAGAGTTGTGGCAAAATGGCTTAAGGACAACAAAGTCAAGGTATTGGAGTGGCCATCACAAAGCCCTGGCCTCAATCCCACAGAAAATGTGTGGGCAGAATTGAAAAAGTGTGTGCGAGCAAGGAGGCCTACAAACCTGACTCAGTTACACCAGCTCTGTCAGAAGGAATGGGCCAAAATTCACCCAACCTTTTGTGGGAAGCTTCTGGAAGGCTACCCTAAACGTTTGACCCAAGTTCAACAACTTAAAGGCAATGCTACCAAATACTAATTGAGTGTATGTAAACTTCTGACCCACTGGGAATGTGATGAAAGAAATAAAAGCTGAAATAAATCATTCTCTCTACTATTATTCTGACATTTCACGTTCTTAAAATAAAGTGGTGATCCTAACTGACCGAAGACAGGGAATTCTAACTAGAACTGAGTTTAAATGTAGTTGGCTAAGGTGTATGTAAACGTCCGACTTCAATTGTACTTGAGTAAACGTGTAGCAGAATTTGGTTTCAAATTTACTTAAGTATCAAAAGTAAATGCAATTGCTAAAATATCCCAGAGCCGACTAAGGGAAAAATCTGTCGATGTGCCATTGAGCAAGGTACTTAACCCCAATAGCTTCTGTAAGTCGCTCTGGATAGGAGTGTCTGCCAAATGATTAAAATGTCAAATGTACATGTATAATTTCAAATTCTTTATATTAAACAAATCAGATGGGACATTTTTCTTGATTTTTTTCAATTTACGGATAGCCAGGGGCACACTCCCACACTCAATTTACAAATTAAGCATTTGTGTTTCGTGAGTCCACCAGATAAGAGGCAGTAGGGATGACCAGGGATGTTCTTTTGATTAGTGCGTGAATTCTACCATTTTCCTGTCCTGCTAAGCATTCAAAATGTAACGAGTATTTTTGAGTGTCAAGGAAAATGTACGGAGTAAAAAGTACATCATTTTCTTTAGGAATGTAGTTAAGTAAAAGTAAAAGATTTTAAAACTATAAATAGTAAGGTACAGTACTTTTCAATATTTGTACTTAAGTACTTTACAGCACTGATGGAAACCCATTCATGAAGCTCCAGAAGAACAGTTCTTGTGCTGAAGTTGACTCAGACCACATGTACCCACGCCAGCCCAGGAGCCTCACATCTGGCTTCTTCCCCTGCAGGATCGTCTGAGACCAACCACCCGGACAGCTGATAAACTGAGGAGTATTTCTTTCTGTAATACATTTTGTAACAAGAACATATTCTGATTGCCTCAGCCTGGCTCCCCAGTGGGTGAGCCTGGCTCCCAAGTGGGTGGGCCTATGCCCTCCCAGGCCCACCCATGGCTGCGCCCCTGCCCAGTCATGTGAAATCCATAGGTATGATATTTGTGAGTCTGTAACTTTCTTACTCATTTTATCAAACAGAGAGAGAGAGAGAGAGAGAGAGAGAGAGAGAGAGAGAGTGAAGGAAACAAAAGTTTGATGCAGACCCGAAAACAATTAGCCTCAAACCCAAATGGATCCGACGACAACCAGATCTAGACCCAACCTGGAACCCGTTATCTAGACCAGACCCGATTGGATCCGAGTGACAAAAATGTATGTTTATCAGCCAAGTTGCTCTTCTGGTTAACAAATAGATATTTATATGTTGGCTAGACCTTCTGTAATGCCTCAGAGGCACAACATCCCACTTCTGACACCATCGTAAACAATTTGAGGGGTACCTCAACCAGGTCTCAAACCTTTTGACCTTGTGACTGTCATTCCACCACCTTAGGCAAAACACCAAGAGATCATACTTCTTGAAGAGGTCGCTGATGTTGAACTAAGGATACTACAATACAAGTGTATGTATTGTATGTATTGTATCTATGTGTGTGTGTGTGTGTGTGTGTGTGTGTGTGTGTGTGTGTGTGTGTGTGTGTGTGTGTGTGTGTGTGTGTGTGTGTGTGTGTCTTTTTGAATGCTTGTAGGCGGATGGGGATCAATATAGCCTATGAAGGCCATTTAATTTGGATTATAAATAATAAAAATACCACTACATTTTCTCCCAAGGCATGGATGTTTTAATTCTCCAAAAAGGTCCCTTTAACAGAATTAAACAAGTTCAATCACAACACCTACAACTAACTCTACAATCTGAAATACTGCCCTGGAGACTTGAAGGTTGTGGTCGTAAAACAAAGCTCAAGCGACAGCCAAGTACAGATAGGAAAGCGCTTTAAAAGGTGATCAATCTGATCAGCGCTCCAACACCTGTCATCCCTCACATCTACGACAATAGACCGGGACTGAACATCAGTCATTCTGTCTGCTTGGCATTTTAAACTAAAACAAATTATGCAAATATACTATTATTCCACTGAGTAAGCAATTATCTTACAATTATTGGTCAGACGATTGTAAAAAATAGCACTCAAGGTCACACAACCCAGTGATTCATGACAGCATGACTATTTAATGTCATCATCCAGGACAACTCTCACCCCACATAATAAACATGATGAGATCACACAAGTTCACCCCTGTAAGTTCCTTAGCAATAGTTTTCTCAAGTGTCACTAAAAATCACTCCTTGCTATCATTACAATACAGGGACAAAATCGCTCCAACAATTGTCCCTTCTTTGTTTCTCCAATAGTTTAGTATCGCAAAGCAGTCCCTATTGAACAGCTCTGATATACAGCTAAAACAAATTAAAAACAAATGTCAACAATAATTAAAACAAATGGACAAGGTGAGACACGTACGAGCCTAGTGGCTAATGATGGGTACATCTGGACAGATGGATGTCGCCAGGGACCTGGCGATTGTATAAACATGTCAAGTCAATAACGCATTACTCACCTTAAATATTTCGAAGAAATAACCTATATCCAGTGTTTACAATGTAAAAACAATTCGAACACACCAGCATGGGGCAAATACATCTGCTCCGTGCCAATTTCGACCTAGTCTGGTGGTACCCAGTGTATGAGCGCGAGAGGATGAGAGGGAACGAATCACGTGCAGTTTTGGCTGACAATTGACATGCAAGCAGGGTGGCGAGCAGGCGAGTGCATAGTGACGCAAGAGTGTACATGATCACATTGCCAAATTATCACCATGCTAATAATAGTAATCTAATAACCCTGGCGTTCAACATAGGAAGCCTGTGCTTAATTTGGGGAAGAAAATAAATGAACGCCCTGTGGTCCAAGGTGTATTTTGTATTTATTTATCTGGAGTAAGGGTGAATGTATTAAACCGAGTCCCCCTAAAATCTTTGGAAATAGAACGGTCAAGAAATATGTTGGCATTAGTCTGACGCATATGTTTGCGTCACTTACTACCATGCTTTTCCGATTGATAAAATTCATGGCAATTCAATTCATAAAAATTGTCAGCACCTATGGAGACATATGCAATAAAACACAGATAATTGACAATGTGTTCATTGTAGGCAAAATAATTATGACCAGTTTAAAATGTATGTAGGTATGTATTCTAGGCTATAATACATTTTGATATTAGTATATTCTACGAACCAACAATAATAGGCAACCCCTTATGTTGTTATTTGTTAATCACTTTTTGACACTATGGAAAAAATCCCAGACTTCACATGGTCCATTTATTGGAAGAGCGGTGTTCAATGTTTATTGAGACATCGAGACACAGGCGACACTTCTCTGTGGCTCCAGCCAACTGATGCACAGGTGACCATAAATCATGCGCCTTCCAGCAGACTATTCTTTAAAACCACGGCGTAGAGGAGGTAGATAGTGTCATTGGGCCATTTTTCATTCTGACCCAATAGATTATTTTGTCCTTCCCTTGCCACATGACTGCATATAAAATCATCTTTATTATTTTCATCAGCAATGCCTCTTTACCACGGTTGTTTCATCTACTACTGGGTATTCTAACAATATCTTACTTTCTATCTAAGTTAAATTGATTTCATGTTTGTACAAGTGACCTATAGATCCACTCATTTTATGCAGAGAAACACAACCTTTGTAGAAAGTAGCCTACAATACACCCTATGCCTGTGCTGGATACCTAGAGGCGCAACTTTCACTGGCATTCTGAAATTGCATTTTTTGTCTCCCCCAGTTTTATCATTGGAATGAGGCCTGGTGTGCTTTAGGACCATGCAGATGCCTCTGAGCGGTCAGGTAGGCTGTTTGGAGTGTTTATCTGACGGGATAAATAAAAAAATAATTATATCCCACCCACTTCTAAAACCAAAGTTGCGCCCCTGCCTAGAAGCACATGCAGTCTGGTGGCATGGGATTTGGACTTCAGTAACAATCTGGTAGTAGGTATCCAGTGTACATTTTATTTCAATATCTGGCCTGCCATGACACACTTTCCCAGAGATGGCTTCTGACATAATTTACCACAACAACTTCAAGATCATACCACAGACAGCGGCTGTGGCCGAAATATGGCTTTCCTACTACTTACTTAAACTACTGTGTACTAATCGTATTTCATACTATTTAGAATGTACTGTTAAGTACAAACGTATGCATTAAGCAACTGATATCAACATACTACTCATCCATACTGAGCTGTCATTGAATGCGGAATCGTGCTTGTTCCCTGCCGTTCCCTTACATGACATTTTTGTCGAGTGTGTCCTCTATTCTGATTATCTTCTGTTGTCGAACACACGTGGGTGTGAAAATACGATTATCTTCTTCAATAAGGTTCAGCGAATTCTATTAGAGTAAATGAGAAAATTAGTATGACATCTGGGCATTTAAAGTATACTAGATTTTCAATATTTCACATTTTATAAAACTACGTTTTCGCATACTCAAACGGCCTACTATTTAGGATCCAAGTATAGGTATTTGGGTTTAGCTGTCTCTCTTCTGCAACTCATTCCTCTTAAAAACCCCATGCAGTCGTTTTAATAAATTGTCACCATATGTCTAATAAATCACCGCGTTTGTTTATTTCATGAAAATAACTCCAAATATACTTTTTAATAATTTCTTTCCCTGAACCTCCTTTTGCCATTGAAATGCTGTCTGAACATATGGGTGTGTTGATACAACTGTTAATATATTTAGATTAGATTGTGATGTCATGACCTGGGCCAAAAGCTCTATCACACATGAACAGGCTGAAATTTCAGGATTTCTTTTCCAAACAGCTATTACACAAAAAGGGCATTGTCATAATTTTCACAATTTCAGTGTTATTTTGTCCTCGTAGTTTGGAAATATCATAACAACACAGGAAAATCACAACCAATTTTGTGCCCTAACACTCACCAGCTAACAGGTGAATAAGGTATGATATATGCCAATTAGCAATGAGGGGGATGATTAGGTGGCCATGATGGAATGGGGCCAGATCACAATTAGTGCCATGGGATTTTTAATGATTACAGAGAGTCAGGACACCCGTTTAACCACCCTGCGCAGGGCAATGTCCCTTTTACTGCCCTGGGATCTTAGACCAGAGGGAAGAGTGCCCCCTACTGGCCCTCCAACACCACATCCAGAAGTACACCATCAGTGAGATGCTGGGTGGTATGCTGCTGCTGGTGGAAGATGCATTATAAAACCAACACCCTTGCTCCTGAGCCTGAACCTGTGGCAAATAATGTTGGTTTTCCTCTTCTCTTTGGTTGTTATTAAATGCCACATAGCATAATCTCCCTTTCAAGTTACAGGTTTCCCATGAGACCACAACATGATAATAGAATATGATAGAATAAAATAATAACTTATTATTTATCCCCTGAAATACTCAGCACTAAGTGATGGATGAGAGACTGGGCATTTTCTGGTGGGCATCTCTTATCCTACGTTGTTCTCAGAACGCAACCAACTGTGTACATTTATGTTGAGAGCCTTTATCTGTATAAAGTTGCTCTGCATGGGTAAAGCAGTTTGCAAAGTGATAACATATGGATGCCCCCTCCTCTCCATGCTTCCTCCCCTTCATCTCCTCCCTTTTTCCAACCATGCCTGCCTCTTCTTTCTCCTCCCCTTCCCCTAGGCAGGTTGCATGAGCGTGGATGGTGGATGGGAGGTGTGCTTGCCACCAATGCTCTCTTGTGACTCGCCAATCAAAGTGGATATACCTTCTCCTACGAATGCTCCTTTCTTATTTCTCACATGCAGCTGATACCCCCTGCCGTAGGGAAGGCCGGTTCCCAAAAGCAACCCCAGGGACAAAAAAAAGGGCAGCCAACATTGTTCAGATGACAGAGCCAAGTTATAGCATCCCATGGTACACTGCGGTAGAAGTGTCACGGTTTTGTAGGACACTCATCCTTCATTGAGAATCTGGTCTACAGTCACCTCCTCATGGTCCAAACCGGTCACCAAAGTTCAAGCTGTGAAGTTCCTGTAACACCCCAAAATTAGGTTTCATTCAGGCATGAGAATTAATGATTGATCACATTTAAGTTTGTGTAACAGAGCTTCACATTTCCCCACTTGCGAGAATAAAAATAAAGGACTTAATTAACCCATCTGAATGGTCTGCATCTGAGCCCCAACAATTAGCCCACCTAATATCTGAGTCATCTCAATGTAATTTGCTGCATCCAGCCAGTAAGATAATGTCAGTGAACATTGGGTTGTATTTGGGTTGCAGTGATTCCTCTGTGCCAGCTGCCCTGGGGACCTGTGGGACTGTTGGCACAGCTGTGCTGCTGCCCTCTCTATTTAGCATGTGACCCACCAGTCCCATAAGGTTTAGAGCTGCTTGGGTACCAGCCTTAGTGGTCTACCTTCTCATTTCCAGTGATTCCCACAAATCCTTTCCTTCATCCTATCTTTTTTCAATGTATCATCAGTCATTGTCTATCTTTGTAATGTTTTAAGTCATTCTGTCCTGCCTTTTTCTTCAGATCTTGCCCTTGTCTTCCCTTTCTCTCTCCCTCTATTTTCATTCTCATCACCCCATTATCATTACCTCCAGTAGAATCTCTCTCCTCTATGTCTCTTGTCTTATAATAGATTGCAAAGTACCTCTCTCTCCTCTTGTCTTCAGTCCTCTATTTCTCCTGAAATCTCTTTATTTAAAGCCTCTCCTTAGCTGACGTCAGAGCATTCCTCCTGGGATTCAGCCCCACACGTTTCCACCCCTTTCCTGACACAACCATTCACCTTCAGTTGTCTGGACCCTCACGTTTTTTTTAATCTAAAGTGCTCTCGTTCACTACCAGCCCTATGTTTTTTCTTTTCGTTTTGTGTTCCTCCTCACACACTTCCTCTCACGTGCACCGGCACATTCTGCATCTGCGTCAGCGCATCCCTCCAGTACTTTTCCTTCACTGGAGTCTCATTTATATTCCTCCTCCATCCCTCTCTCCCTCCCTCCTTCCCTCCCTCTCTCACCTTGTGTTGCGTTGTCTGGGTCACTTTCAGCTGAAAAGCTGCAATAAAAGCTGCAGAGAAAAGCTGCAATAAAAGCTGCGTTATATATCCTCTTCTACAAAGACTAAAGTTCTCCCGCAGTCCCATCCTTTGCACTTAGCTACTCACAGAAGAAATAACATAAACAGCCACATATTCATAGTACTATCATGTTTATATGATTCACATGAGTAAAATGAGTACGTGCTATATTTTCTGAGGAGCACTTACTGAGATGCGAAGACCCTTTTGATCAAAGTGATTTAACCACAACAAGAGGAGATGGCAGTGTGCAATCAATACATTGATGTTCGAGGACCCTCAATGATACGAGTAGTAGGTGCTCTTAAGTCACCATTGACAAATTGATACTGTTGTGCATGATAAAAAAAGGTTGTTTTCAACACACTGAATGACATGGTCATTCATTATGCTGCTGTAGTAGACCTTGTTCCATGTCTGAAAGAACACACAGGTCTCTAACTTCCTGTCTACCCTACTCTTTCCCAATTTCTTCTTCTCTCATACATTTCTGTTTCCCAGCCTTTTGGCCAGAGCTCCACTGGTGTTGTGCAGGTGTTCAGACAGGGGAGAAAGTGGTCCGGGCTTTTTGTGTAACACCATCCTGAATTAGTGCTGGGCTGATGCTACTGTATGTCTGCGTGTGATACAGGCCTATGCAATATGTTATGATAAGCAATATAAAGCTTGTAGTCCTATATTTCCACAAGGAGTGCTTCAGGAGCTTGAGTGAGAAACAGTAGCCATGCTGCGACAGACAGATGTGTCCGACAGCGACGATCTTTCATGTATGAGTAATCGTTCAGACGTTACAGCCCATTACACAGAGTGACACTTGCCTGTTACTCTACTGTAATTACACTGGAGATTAGATAATCAGTCTGCAGTGTATTCAAATGGTCTATAGGTGTTTTACCAATGGTATAAAGTTTAAACATCCGACCAACCATCCAATCAATCAATCAAATCAATCAATCAATCAATCAAACAACCAATCCAAATCAACATTATTTGATCAAAGTAGTATTTTGAAGCAACCTGTTAAGAACATTTGGGATGCCAGCCATTGTATTTATCAGTTTTATTATCATGAGGCATTGTTTTGATGGAGTTCTGGTATAGGGATATTAGTGTGCACTATGTAAAGGGAGTGCAGGGAATCTGTCGGTGGGCTAGGGTGCAAGAGGTCAGGGCATGTTTTGACCCTGTCGCCATGGACAGGAATAGAAACTCATTCAATTGTGTTTTTGATCCTTATGAGATTTTCTGATGTCTAATTACACAAGTCAGTGTGTGTCACCTTGTTGCAGGTGTGGTCCATAGTGATCTTCACTGACCTTTTAATCACAGGGCTGTTGTAGCCATATCTGAACAGAGCACATGTGTATGAGCAGATGAAAGAGACAAGTCTATACCAGTCGATTGTTATTTTCATGTCTTGCTTGGACTTACAGTGGGGAGAACAAGTATTTGATACACTGCCGATTTTGCAGGTTTTCCTACTTACAAAGCATGTAGAGGTCTGTCATTTTTATCATAGGTACACTTCAACTGTGAGAGACGGAATCTAAAACAAAAATCCAGAAAATCATATTGTATGATTTTTAAGTAATTAATTAGCTTTTTATTGCATGACATAAGTATTTGATCACCCACCAACCAGTAAGAATTCCGGCTCTCACAGACCTGTTAGTTTTTCTTTAAGAAGCCCTCCTGTTCTCTACTCATTACCTGTATTAACTGCACCCGTTTGAACTTGTTACCTGTATAAAAGACACCTGTCCACACACTCAATCAAACAGACTCCAGCCTCTCCACAATGGCCAAGACCAGAGAGCTGTGTAAGGACATCAGGGATAAAATTGTAGACCTGCACAAGGCTGGGATGGGCTACAGGACAATAGGCAAGTACCTTGGTGAGAAGGCAACAACTGTTGGCGCAATTATTCGAAAATGGAAGAAGTTCAAGATGACGGTCAATCACCCTCGGTCTGGGGCTCCATGCAAGAACTCACCTCGTGGGGCATCAATGATCATGAGGAAGGTGAGGGATCAGCCCAGAACTACACGGCAGGACCTGGTCAATGACCTGAAGAGAGCTGGGACCACAGTCTCAAAGAAAATCATTAGTAACACACTACGCCATCATGGATTAAAATCCTGCAGCGCAAGCAAGGTCCCCCTGCTCAAGCCAGCGCATGTCCAGGCCCGTCTGAAGTTTGCCAATGACCATCTGGATGATCCAGAGAAGGAATGGGAGAAGGTCATGTGATCTGATGAGACAAAAATAGAGCTTTATGTCTAAACTCCACTAGCCGTGTTTGGAGGAAGAAGAAGGATGAGTACAACCCCAAGAACACCATCCCAACTGTGAAGCATGGAGGTGGAAACATCATTATTTGGGGTTGCTTTTCTGCAACGGGGACAGGACGACTGCACCATATTGAGGGGAGGATGGATGGGGCCATGTATCGCGAGATCTTGTCCAACAATCTCCTTCCCTCAGTAAGAGCATTGAAGATGGGTCGTGGCTGGGTCTTCCAGCATGACAACGACCCGAAACACACAGCCAGGGCAACTAAGGAGTGGCTCCGTAAGAAGCATCTCAAGGTCCTGGAG
This sequence comes from Oncorhynchus clarkii lewisi, assembly GCF_045791955.1. Taxonomy (NCBI): domain Eukaryota; kingdom Metazoa; phylum Chordata; class Actinopteri; order Salmoniformes; family Salmonidae; genus Oncorhynchus; species Oncorhynchus clarkii. The sequence continues at coordinate 53,370,199 of NC_092163.1, read as the reverse complement.
TGGCCTAGCCAGTCTCCAGACCTGAACCCAATAGAAAATCTTTGAAGGGAGCTGAATGTCCGTATTGCCCAGCGACAGCCCCGAAACCTGAAGGATCTGGAGAAGGTCTGTATGGCGGAGTGGGCCAAAATCCCTGCTGCAGTGTGTGCAAACCTGGTCAAGAACTACAGGAAACGTATGATCTCTGTAATTGCAAACAAAGGTTTCTGTACCAAAAATTAAGTTCTGCTTTTCTGATGTATCAAATACTTATGTCATGCAATAAAATGCTAATTAATTACTTAAAAATCATACAATGTGATTTTCTGGATTTTTTAGATTCCGTCTCTCACAATTTAAGTGTACCTATGATAAATATTACAGGAAAACCTGCAAAATCGGCAGTGTATCAAATACTTGTTCTCCCCACTGTACATGATGGTGCATGACAGAATACCCTCAGTGCTGTCATATAGGGGAGTAATAGAGCAGTACAGCATAACAATATTTCAAATTCAGTGCATTCAAAATGCATGTAAAGTCATATTGCAAAAAAATGGATGTAACACCGTGAAATATTGATTTGATGCTGTAGTGCTCCTTATTTGACACAGACTTGTTTTTGTTCTGAAAAGGACAGGCCTTAATCCAGCATCATCTTTCAAACACCAGAGTAATAATCAAATGTAGCCTCATGGGTGCCACTGACAGTAAAAACATCCCATAGTTCCAACTCCAGTTAGTTGACATTTCACCTGTAAGTGTTGTGTGCCTCATTTCACCAGTGATCGCTGGCTGCTGTGGTTGCTCCCTTTGAGAAGAGTGATTGCCTGGATGACGGGAGGAGATTTAAAACAGGCACATTTCCCTCTCATACATTCTTTATATAGAGCGTTAAGCCCATATTAACGCTGGGCTGTAGATTGCCATGCAGGGCTTGTCAGGCTATGTAACAGCCTATAGAAGAGATCCACCAGATGGTCTCCCAGAGAGGGGTTTGTAGAGCCCAGAGAGCAACAACACTGTCCTCTCCCTATTTTTTTTACACCATAATCTCCTTAAAACATTCCCATGATGCAGCCAGATATCACACAGCTACTAGGACTATCAATGTGATGTACATGGGAAAACAAATAGACATTTTGTTTATCAGGGCATCAGTGCCACATTGTATTGCTTGAGGGAAACTGCATTTTCTCTGAGCATTTAATTGGCATTCAATCTCTTCATCCAACAGTGTGACACCACCTGGTATAGAGGTCCTGGATGTCAGGAAGCTTGGCCCCAGTGATGTACTGGGCCGTACGCACTACCCTCTGTAGTGCCTTGCGGTCGGAGACCGAGCAGTTGCCATACCAGGTGGGGATGCAACCCATCAGGATGTTCTCGATGGTACAGCTGTATAACTTTTTGAGGATCTGAGGCCACATACCAAATCTTTTCAGTCTCCTGAGGAGGAATAGGCGTTGTCGTGGCCTTTTCACGACTGTCTTGGTGTGTTTGGACCATGATAGTTCGTTGGTGATGTGGACACTCAACCTGCTCCACTACAGACCAGTCGATGAGAATAGGGGCATACTCGGCCCTCCTTTTCCTGTAGTCCACGATCATCTCTTTTGTCTTGATCACATTGAGGGAGCTGTTGTTATCCTGGCACCACACTGTCAGGTCTCTGACCTTCTAATTTGTTACTGCACTGAGCAATCTAAATCTGGGCGATCTACATCAGGCAAATTTTTCACAAAACAAGGTCTGTTGGAACAAAATAACTAGCTGGCTAGTCTAACACAATACCCCATAACACCCCACAAATATAATCAGGTTTCTCCAGAGATGTTCGATCCGGTTCAAGTCAGGGATCTGACTGGGCCAGTCAGGGACATTCAGAGACTTGTCCCGAAGCCACTCCTGCAAATTCTTGGCTGTGTGGTTAGGGTCATTGTCCTGTTGGAAGGTGAGGTCCTGAGGTCCTGAGTGCTCTGAAGCAGGTTTTCATCAAGGATCTCTCTGTACTTTGATCCGTTCATCATTCCCTCGATCCTGACTAGTCTCCCAGTCCCTGCCGCTGAAAAACATCCCCACAGCATGACACTTGGCATTCAGGCCAAAGAGTTAAATCTTGGTTTCATCAGACCAGAAAATCGACCGAGGTCGACCGTTGCATATAATCGATGTGGTGCCTGTTAATTTATCATTGAATCACAGCCTACTTCTACTTCGCCAAACGGGTGATTTAACAAGTGCATTTGCGAAAAAAGCACTGTCGTTGCACCAATGTGTACCTTAAACATCAATGCCTTTCTTAAAATCAATACACAAGTATATATTTTTAAACCTGCATATTTACTTAATATTGCCTGATAACATGAATTTCTTTTAACTAGGAAAATTGTGTCACTTCTCTTGCATTCTGTGCAAGCAGAGTCAGGGTATATGCAGCAATTTAGGCCGCCTGGCTCGTTGCGAACTATGTGAAGACCATTTCTTCCTAACAAAGACCGTAATTAATTTGCCAGAATTTTACGCAATTATGACATAACATTGAAGGGTGTGCAATGTAACAGGAACATTTAGACTAATGGATGCCACCCCTACGGTTCCGTATTTCACTGAAAGAATAAACGTCTTGTTATCGAGATGATAGTTTCCGGATTCTACCATATTAATGACCTAAGGCTCATATTTATGTGTGTTATTATGTTACAACTAAGTCTATGATTTGATAGAGCAGTCTGACTGAGCGGCAGCAGGCTCGTAAGCATTCATTCAAACAGCACTTTCATGCGTTTTGCCAGCAGCTCTTCGTTGTGCGTCAAGCATTGCGCTGTTCATGACTTCAAGCCTATCAACTCCCGAGATTAGGCTTGTGTAACCGATGTGAAATGGCTAGCTAGTTAGCGGGATGCGTGCTAATAGTGTGTCAAACGTCACTCGCTCTGAGACTTGGAGTAGTTATTCCCCTTGCTCTGCATGGGTAACGCTGCTTCGAGGGTGGCTGTTGTCGTTGTGTTCCTGGTTCGAGCCCAGGGAGGAGCGAGGAGAGGGACAGAAGCTATACTGTTACACTGGCAATACTAAAGTGCCTATAAGAACATCCAATAGTCAAAGGTTGATGAAATACAAATGGTATAGAGAGAAATAGTCCTATAAATCCTATAATAACTACAACCTAAAACTTCTTACCTGGGAATATTGAAGACTCATGTTAAAAGGAACCACCAGCTTTCATATGTTCTCATGTTCTGAGCAAGGAACTTAAACATTAGCTTTCTTACATGGCACATATTGCACTTTTACTTTCTTCTCCAACACTTTGTTTTGCCATTATTTATACCAAATTGAACATGTTTCATTATTTATTTGAGGCTAAATTGATTTTATTGATGTATTATATTAAGTTAAAATAAGTGTTCATTCAGTATTGTTGTAATTGTCATTATTACAAATAAATGTAGAAAATCGGCCGATTAATTGGTATTGGCATTTTTTGGTCCTCCAACAATCGGTATCGGCGTTGAAAAATCATAATCGGTCGACCTCTAACTCCAATACCTTGACTTTGTTGTCCTTAAGCCATTTTGCCACAACTTTGGAAGTGTGCTTGGGGTCATTGTCCATTTGGAAGACCCATTTGCGACCAAGCTTTAACTTCCTGAATGATGTCTTGAGATGTTGCTTCAAAATATCCACATACTTTTCCTTCCTCATGATGCCATCTATTTTGTGAAGTGCACTAGTCCCTCCTCCAGCAAAGCACCCCCACAACATGATGCTGCCACCCCCGTGCTTCACGGTTGGGATGGTGTTCTTCAGCTTGCAAGCCTCCCCCTTTTTCCTCCAAACATAACGATGGTCATTATGGCCAAACAGTTCTATTTTTGCTTCATCAGACCAGAGGACATTTCTCCAAAAAGTATGATCTTTGTCGCCATGTGCAGTTGCAAACCGTAGTCTGGCTTTTTTATGGTGGTTCTGGAGCAGTGGCTTCTTCCTTGCTGAGCGGCCTTTCAGGTTATGTCGATATAGGACTCGTTTTACTGTGGATATAGATACTTTTGTACCTGTTTCCTCCAGCATCTTCACAATGTCCTTTGCTGTTGTTCTGGGATAGATTTGTACTTTTTGCACCAAAGTACGTTCATCTCTAGGAGACAGAACGCGTCTCCTTCCTGAGCGGTACCACGGCTGCATGGTCCCATAGTGTTTATACTTGCATACTATTGTTTGTACAGACGAATGTGGTACCTTCAGGCGTTTGGAAATTGCTCCCAAGGATGAACCAGACTTGTGGAGGTCTACCATTTTTGGAGGTCTAGGCTGATTTCTTTTGATTTTCCCATGATGTCAAGCAAAGAGTCACTGAGTTTGAAGGTAGGCCCTGAAAATCATCCACAGGTACACCTCCAATTGACTCAAATGATGTAATTTAGCCTATCAGAAGATTCTAAACCCATGACATAATTTTCCAAGCTGTTTAAAGGCACAGTCAACATAGTGTATGTAAACTTCTGACTCACTGGAATTGTGATACAGTGAGTTATAAGTGAAATAATCTGTCTGTGAACAATTGTTGGATAAATGACTCGTGTCATGCACAAAGTTGATGTCCTAACTGATTTGCCAAAACTATAGTTTGTTAATAAGACATTTGTGGAGTGGTTGAAAAACAAGTTTTAATGACTTCAACTCAATTCTACCGACTTCAACGCTAAATAGCGTTTCAATCGGTGACGTCACTTGCTCTGAGACCTTGAAGTAGTAGTTCCCCTCTGCAAGGGCCGCGGCTTTTGTGGAGCGATGGGTAACGATGCTTCCTGGGTGACTGTTGTTGATGTGTGCAGAGGGTCCCTGGTTCGCGCCCGGGTATGGGCGAGGGACGGTCTAAAGTTACACTGTTACACAGACATAAATCTCTCTGTTCAATATGATTTCTTGAACAGTTGTATGGAACATGGATGTTGTTTCGATATGACAACTCGTAGGCAAGTTCTGAGCTACTGAGCCTATTAAACTGGTCAGCTAAATTCTAGAATGTTTAGCAAGCTGAGTTGCTAGCTAATTTATCCTATTTAGCTAGCTTGCTGTTGCTAGCCAATTGGTCCTGGGATATAAACGTTGAGTTGTTATTTTACCTGAAATGCACAAGGTCCACTACTCCGACAATTAATCCACACATAAAATGGTCAACCGAATCATTTTTAGTCATCTCTCCTCCTTCCAGGCTATTTCTTCTTTGAACTTTATATGGCGATTGGCATCTAACTTTCATAGTTACCATGATGATGGACTGAACTCAGTTCATATTTCAATCATGGGTATAACCAATGAGGAGATGGGAGAGGCATGACTTGCACCGCATTCAGCATCACAAATAGAACTGACTTATATTTTAGTGCTTGGCAACGCAGACGCTCGTTGGGTGCAATAATTGAAGAACATGTATGTTTAAATTTATTTTGCAATTTCTTTAGCAAAATGTCATGCTAGCCAACGTTGCCTACAAGCAAGGGCGCAACTTTGGTTTTAGAAGTGGGGGGTTGTGACTTCCATCAATGTAATTGTCTGCATCATTTCCAATCCCCCATATATTATATTGTAAATTAATATATATATTTTTAAATATATTTTCCTTTATTATTTTTCCCAAACCCTACCATCCCTCCCCCAATTGGTGTAAACTAATGGACAACAACATGTAGGCTTCTACCTCCAGCTTATACATACTATACACATTTTGCAGACACAGTATATTTTACAATAGTTACATTTTGTTTGTTTTTAGTCCCATTCTTCAGCTCCACTCAAACCCTCCCATTTATCTCTGAACACCATCTGGTTTTTATTTCAATTTGCCATGTATTTTGCAACTGTGCTGTGATGTTTCACAAAAGTTCTGAACCTTTCTATTCTCATATATTCTACATATTGTAAATGAAAAATATAAAAAATGTTATTACTATATTATTGATCGATTGACTATTACTTTTTAAATCACCCGGCAGTGCTATTTGCAGAAGGGGACATAACATGGCAGGGGGTCTGGGGTCTTCCCATTTTTTGAGCATCTAAAGGACATTTCCTGCATTTCTACACAATCTAATACAATCCTTCTAGCCATCTCTATTTACAAAAATGTATAAAAAATGCTCACAATCATCAAGCTAGGTAAGAGGTTATTAAATATGTTTAAGTGATTGATAAGACTGAACTAGATCCATGATAATTCAATAATCAATATTGTGTTGCACATTTAACCAATAGCCTAACAAAAGAACAACTCTTACAAATGAAGTACTAAGACCACTTTTGATTGTCTTTAAGACATCCTTTATATAAAATTTCAGCCAGACCGCCCAGCCAACCTGAGCCACCTACACGCCCGACCCCCACCAGTCTAGTCAATAACTCAACTCTCTCCCCAACACAACTTCCTTCCCATATTTTTTTTATGTCTCAAGGGAAAGGTTTGAAAAACAAAAGTCGAATGAAAACAAACACACAGAAACAGTACACTCTCCATATAATTCATATCATAGGTCTAAAAGTGCTTTAGAGCTCTTTTTACTTGCACACAATATAGCTGGGTCACCCCGTCCTAACCCTAGGGGTGTATGGCCCTGTAGCGTCCCAACCCAACACACCCCAATCAGCTTTAGGATCTTAGTAAAACTTTCATTATTGGTGGGCGCCGGAGGAAATGGCTGCCATTTTACATCCACCTAACCAATTGTGCTATTGTGTGTGTTTTTTTAGTGTTATTTGTAACTTATTTTGTACATAATGTTTGTGCCACCGTCTCTTATGACCGAAAATAGCTTCTAGATATCAGGACAGCGATTAATCACCTAGGACTGGAAGAATACTTTTTCTTTAACAAGCCGGACGCGAAGAATTTACTTCATACACCCGACAAGGCCCTCATCCCTGTCATTTGCAGGAGAAAGAGACAGAGATATCAGGGACATAGGTCGAGGTGCCTTGTTAGGATCCGACGCTGAGTGGGTAATCTGCCTTTACCATCGGTCCTGTTAGCCAACGTACAATCATTGGATAATAAAGTAGACGAACTACGCTACAGCTGGCGGACTTTACACTGTATCGACAAGATAGAACAGCAGCCTCTGGTAAGACAAGGGGTGGAGGTCTATGTATACTTGTAAACAACAGCTGGTGCACGAAATCTAATAGTAAGGAAGTCTCATGATAAGCTGTAGACCACACTACTTACGAAGAGAGTTTTCATCTATATTCTTCATAGCTGTATATTTACCACCACAAAATGATGATGGCACGAAGATCGAACTCAATGAGCTGTATATGGCCATAAGCAAACAGGAAAATGTTCATCCAGAGGTTGCTCTCCTAATGGCCAGGGAATTTAATGCAGGGAAACTTAAATCCATTTTTACCTAATATCTTCCAGCATGTTAAATGTGCAACCAGAGGAGAAAAAAAAATCTAGACCACCTTTACTCCACACACAGAGACGCGTACAAAGCTCTCCCTTGCCCTCCATTTGGCAAATCTTACCATAATTCTATCCTCCTGATTCCTGCTTACAAGCAAAAACTAAAGCAGGAGGCACCAGTGACCTGGTCAATAAAAAAGTGGTCAGATGAAGCAGATGCGAAGCTATTGGGGATTCTTCCGATGGCATTGAGGAGTACACCACATCAGTCACTGGCTTCGTCAATTAGTGCATCGATGATGTCGTCCCCACAGTGACTGTACGCAAAAACCAGAAACTTTCTGTCCAAAAATGAAACAAAAAAATGTATCCATGCTTTTGTCACTATTAGATTAGACTACTGCAATGCTCTACTTCCGGCTACCCGGATAAAGCACTAAATAAACTTCAGTTAGTGCTAAACACAGCTGCCAGAATCTTGACTAGAACCAAAAAATGTGATCATATTACTCCAGTGCTAGCATCTCTACACTGGCTTCCTGTTAAGGCAAGGGCTGATTTCAAGGTTTTACTGCTAACCTACAAAGCATTACATGGGCTTGCTCCTCAGCGTTCAACACCATAATGCCCTCAAAGCTCATCACTAAGCTAAGGACCCTGGGACTAAACACCTCCCTCTGCAACTGGATCCTGGTAAGGGTAGGTAACAACACATCCACCACGCTGATCCTCAACACGGGGCCCCGCAGGGGTGTGTGCTCAGTTCCCTCCTGTACTCCCTGTTTACTCATGACTGGATGGCCAAGCACAACTCCAACACCATCATTAAGTTGGCTGATGACACAACAGTGGTAGGCCTGATCACCGACAACGGTGAGACAGTTTATAGGGAGGAGGTCAGAGACCTGGCCGCGTGGTGCCAGGATAACAACCTCTCCCTCAACGTGATCAAGACAAAGGAGATGATTGTGGACTACAGGAAAAGGAGAACCGAGCACGCCCCCATTTTCATAGACGGCGCTGTAGTGGAGCAGGTTGAGAGCTTCAAGTTCCTTGGTGTACACATCACCAACACACTATCATGGTCCAAACACACCCCTCAGGACACTGAAAATATTTGGCATGGGTCCACAGATCCTCAAAAAGTTATACAGCTGCACCATCGGGAGCATCCTGACTGGTTGCATCCCCACCTGGTATGGCTACTGCTCGGCCTCCGAGAGCAAGGCACTACAGAGCGTAGTGACTACGGCCCAGTACATCACTGTGGCCAAGCTTCCTGACATCCAGGACTGCTAGGTCCAAAAGGCTCCTTAACAGCTTTTACCCAAAACCATAAGACTCCCGAACAGCTAATCAAATGGCTACCTAGACTACATGCATTGCCTCCCCCCTCCGCCTATTTTACGCTGCTGCTACTCTCTGTTTGTTAGCTATACATAGTCACTTTAACTCTACCTAAATGTACATATTACCTCAATTACCTCGACTAACCGGTGCCCCTGCACATTGACTCTGTACCGGTACCCCCTGTATACAGCCTCAATACTGTTATTTTACTGCTGCTCTTTAATTATTTGTTACTTGTATTTTTCACTTGACATACTTTTCTTACAACTGCATTGTTGATTAAGAGTTTGTAAGTAAGCATTTCACTGTTGTATTCGACACGTGACAAATAACATTTGATTTGATTTCAGGTGTGTTAGGCCAAGGCCAGAGTGACAACAGTACAGCAGACCCCCAGGGCCAGGACTAAACAGCCCAGCAGCTAGGGATTGCCTAAATAGGTATCTCCCCTGACATGGCCATGTTTTCAACACAGACTATTTTTGTTGTACAGTGTTGTGTCTTTGGCTATGCCGGATGAAGTGATATAACATGCTATTCTATAAAATAATTTCTCCGGAAATAATATTACCTGATTGAGCTAATCATGTAAATGTAATTAACTAGAGAGTCGGGGCACCACAAAATAATATTTATAGAGCTGTTATCTTCCGAATAAACTCTTAAAGACCTAGTCATATTTTACATCAATAGTAGTCAATATTAATCCTCACCTTAATTCAGTCTCATCTGAAAGTTGTAAATTCTTGGTTATCTGCACGAACCACCCTGGCTAACAAGTTGAATCAGAAAAACAAAATTGGGTTTAATTATTTATTTGCTAAATACCTAACTAATCACACAGAATTACACATACACATAATTAATCATAACTTGATTACAAATTACTTCACAAAGGAAAACATCCCTAGCGGGCGGAACAGATAATGCAGCTGGTTACTACACAAAAGAAAAGGGGCTGGGTTTGAGTGAAAGAGCGGGAAGACTGAGGGACACAGGGAGAAGCTGTGCTATCGTAAATACAGTATCTTATGCATTCTAAATTAACGCCCATTTGGAAAAGGAAAATGCAATAAATATTTACCCTGAGCTGCGCTTCAGTAGGTTGGTGGTAAATGGAAGGCCGTGTTGCCCAACCGAGTCCTTTGTCCTTTGAAGAATGTCTCTGCTGGTAAATTGGATAAGTTGTAGTAACGTCGTTGTGTGGTAGACGGGATACTCTGTCTGTTCCTTCCTAACCTGCGTTTGCAGCTGCTGTTGCTAACTCAACGGCTAGGAGGTATCACTTCTGTAGTGAATAAGAGTTCAAAGTTCATACCATTCGCAACCAAAGCTCACGCTGATGTTGGCTTCGTTCTGTAGTTATTATCTGAACCATTCTGACATCGGACCGTTGTCCTCACATCCTCGGAACCGGAGGTTATATTGTCATCAAGGCTTTATATAGGAAGGGAGAGGAGGGCGTGTTAATAGCCCAACTTATGAAAACCCAAATCTAACATTTTAGAAGCTAAAATCACATTTCATCCCATCACGAATAATTTCATATTCAAACATTTAAATTGAACAACAATTCCATGTGAATCCGATAACTCTGATGTGTAGACTTTCCACTGTAGAGTTTATCTCATATTATTATTGATGAGAATCTCTCAGATGACAACCGAACTGACATCATATTCATTAAGTACCACCGCATATGTTCAATTGGTCGGATTACCAGAATATAGTTCATTTCCCCCCACCTTCTGAGATTCCCAGAATCTCTATGTTAACCAAGGTGTTTGTAAATGTAACATCAGTAGGGTAGAGAGAGGAAAAAGGGGGAAAGAGGTATTTATGACTGTCATAAACCTACCCCCTGGCCAACGTCATGACAACAGTATTCCATATAAGGCATCCAAACCTTATGAAAGTTGCACAGTATACCCTTAATCTTAAAACAAATCTAGTGATACTGTACATAACTTGACATTTCGTCCTTACATTGTGGAAGGATACATTGTGGAAATGCATTTATTATCCCCTATAAATGCTAGGTTACACAATTTATTCTATTAACTGTAACAATCTTAGGCGTAGTGGGTGCAGAGTCAGGTGCAGGAGGCAGAAAATTCTGAATAGCTCTTTATTCAGCACCGGGCAAAATAGTATATACAACGAAACTGAGTGTCATAAAACAAATGCCCAAAACAGGAACCAAACCAAGATCGCACTACCACACATACAAAGTGGGAATAAACAAGCTCTCATGAAGAGCAGGCGGGCCTACCGACTTAAATAGCCAAACTAAAAGTCTAAACAAGAAACAGGTGAAGCAAATCAGACCAAACCAACAGAAAAGGGAAAAAGGGATCGGTGGCAGCTAGTAGGCCGGTGATGACGACCACCGAGCACCACCCAAACAGGAAGGGGAGCCACCTTCAGTAGGAGTCGTGACATTAACAGTCTCCAGTATCAACATTTCCAAGCAAACAAAAACAGGGAGAAGGGAAAATCTGTAGAGATGCTGAGATAAAAGTACATACTCTTTGCCAGAATTCAGCCAGCCTTCACAAGACCACAAAATATGCAAAAATGTCCCCTTTTTTCCTTTACACATCCAACCGAATAATACAATTTCTGAGTGCATGATATTCTGTTTCACTGGCATATAGCATGTTCTATGGATGGTCTTAAACTGCAGCAATTTATGTCTGAGATTATCTGAGCATGACTGGGCATTCTAACATAGAGTGACTTTTTCCACATTTTGATATGTTACTGCCTTATTCTAAAATTGATTAAATTGTTTTTTTCCCCCCAACATCAATCTACACACAATGCCCCAGAATGATAAAGCAAAAACAGGTTTTTAATAATTTTTGCTAATATATATATTCTAATGGAAATATCACATTTACATAAGTATTCAGACCCTTTATTCAGTACTTTGTTGGAGCACCTTTGGCAGCGATTACAGCCTCAAGTTTTCTTGGGTATGACGCTACAAGCTTGGCACACCTGCATTTGGGGAGTTTTTCCCATTCTTCTCTGCAGATCCTCTCAAGCTCTGGCAGGTTGGATGGGGAGCATTGCTGCACAGCTATTTTCAGGTCTCTCCAGAGAAGTTTGATCAGGTTTAAGTCCTGGATCTAGCTGGGCCACTCAAAGACATTCAGAGACTTGTCCTGCGTTGCCTTGGCTGTGTGCTTAGGGTTGTTGTCCTGTTGGAAGGTGAACCTTCACCCCAGTCTGAGGTTATGAAAGCTCTGGAGCAGGTTTTCATCAATGATCTCTCTGTATTTTGTTCTGTTCATCTTTTCCTTAATCCTGACTAGTCTCTCAGTCCCTGCCACTGAAAAAGATCCCCACAGCATGATTCTGCCACCATCATGCTTCACTGTAGGGATGGTGCCAGGTTTCCTCCAGACGTGACACTTGGCATTCAGGCCAACGAGTTCAATATTGGTTTCATCAGAACAGAGAATCTTATTTCTCATGCTCTGAGAGTGTTTAGGTGCCTTTTGGCAAACTCCAAGCAGGCTGTCACGTACCTTTTACTGAGGAGGTGCTTCCGTCTGGACGCTCTACCATAAATGCCTGATTGGTGGAGTGCTACAGAGATGGTTGTCCTTCTGGAAAGTTCTTCCATTTAAGAATGATGGAGGCCACTGTGTTCTTGGGGCTTTAATTCTGCAGAAATGTTTTGGTACCCTTCCCCAGATCTGTGCCTCGACACAATCATGTTTCTGCGCTCTACAGACAATTCCTTCAACCTCGTGGTTTGGTTTTTGTTCTGACATGCACTGCCAATTGTGGGACTGTAGGTCTACCCAGCAATTCAAGATGGAACTTTGCATCATTCACTGAATATACTGCAAAATTCACCTGAGCTCCATAAATTGGTCTTCCCTGGCTGTCTGACCCTCTTGGGACCCCTGTCACCATCTAATCCTGCTAAGACATGATGAGCATAGTGTTGTGTACTGACTGCACTAGAGGGCTGCATTTCTGCAGGATACCAGAGATCATTGCGGCACAGTTAGCATTTTTCAAGCTGCAGGCGGGAGCGGGTGTCAGACAGATGAAAATATTTTTGTTGTCCCACAGATTATTTTGAAACGTTCCTCCTTCTGCTTTGTATGTGTTAGCGTACCTATCGTATTAAAAACATGTTTTTTTGCATTAGTCACACACAGAATTCGCTCATGTTCAAGTTCAAGTTCAAGTGCGCCTAGTATGTGTGGCGCTCAACCAACGTTAGTCGAAGTGCAATCATAAAATTGAATCATCATTGAAAAGGAAAAGGCACAATATAGTTTACTACATTGCCTAGAAATAGGTTTAAATGTTGATCACCCATATTTTTCTGTCTGAAAATCTTCCCTCTCCAAAAAGGTAGGCTATAAAAATAGATTAAGAGAAAGTGTAAGTCTCTCCAACTCTGCTCTCTTCAAACTACAGCTAGAATGTTGGCTGATATAGCCCAGTAATACAGATAGCCTAATATAAGGGCCATGTGAGAATCTATGGTCATTTTATTTTATTTTTGCACATTTGATATTGCCTATAGGGCAGAACATTGCTGGGACCCTGGCTGGCAAGTGAGCTGCATCACATATTGTATTGATTCATTTAACTAGGCAGTTAAGAAGACATTCTTATTTTCAATGACAGCCTAGGAACAGTGGGTTAACTGCCATGTTCAGGGGGAGAACGACAGATTTTTACCTTGTCAGCTCGGGGAATCGATCTTGCAACCTTTCGTTTGCTAGTCCAAAGCTCTAACTACTAGATTACCTGCCGCCATATGCCTAAAATAACATTGCGGGACTGCGGTTGGGTTTGGAACCATCAGAAAGAAAGCCAGCAGGTGCTGGCAGAGTGAGGTATGAAAAGCTGTGTCTGAGGGCGGGAGCTGGATGAAGAAATCAGTCCTGTGCAGACCTCTACTTTGCACCATGACAGCGAAGCCTGTAATTTTAGAGCTGTTTATTACAGTGTCAGTGTGAAAAGTAGGGAATTATCTAGGGAAACTGACAGATTAATAACATTAAATTTACATACTGAATAATACAACTCACATTGCACTGAAAAAATATAATTCTTCAATCATTTGGCTGATGGTTTTATTGTTTGATTCAATTCTAGTTTGAGGCAAAAAATAATAGCTAATGTGTAAGCCAACTTTTGGCCAGCTCTCTCTCTAATGGTACATCAACTGGCAAAAGCTTGCCAAGTTCATCTACTTCTGAAGCGTGACAAAACAAAGGCTACAAAACATTTCCATACAAACAACTTCTGTTAGATAGTAATAATAGCCACCTCATATCTGACAGATAACTAGAGGCTAGAGCTGAACTGGCTGTGGAAGCTACTCACTAGCGTAGCTTATTCATTCACCTCAGTCAAGACGGGATGAAACATTTGCTAACGTTACATGTCAGTTACAATACTAGCTCAGGGCAGTGAATAAACACTCGTATTGTATTTTTTCTGATAAGTTAAACAGCAGTTATCTTGCCAGCTACATCAGTCAACTAAAGAGTAGCCAGTTTCAGTTCTGCTTTCTTGTACAACTCAATGAAAGAGCTCAACACTATGTTCAACTCACCTGTGCTGGTCCAGCCAGCCTTCCAGAAGCTTTGACTTCACACAGCCTGTCAGCCCGCTCTGTGGTGTCTGTGTGGTCCTAAATCCAGTCGGATAAACACTCCGAACAGCCTACCTGATTGCTCGGAGGCGTCTGCATGGTCTTAAAGCACACCGTTGCAGTGTTTTGTATCACATTCCAATGATCAAATTTGGGGGACAAAAATGCAATTTCAGAATGTGGGGGGGACATGTCCCCCTCATCCTCAGTGGAAGTTGCGCCCCTGCCTTCAAGTGTGATCTGGGATTTCTATTGGATAAGCAGTTTTAGCCTATCTTCAGACTGTACTGTCTTTGCCAACATGATGAGATTATTATGGACAAAAGAGTGAGATTATTTATTGGAAAGGAGCATCAAGCTCATCACCTTGCACTTTCACTACCCTGTGAAGTTCATCATAATTTATTTCAGGCTTACCCTGGTGTAACGGTTTGATAACTGTGTAAATCTCTCTTGGCGAAAGTGGCATTTGTCAATATATTTGCCTCTATTTACCCTCCAAAAATGTAATTCTAATTATCTGCTAATGTGGCTATCATAAAGAACTACAAATGCCATGAAGATCTGGACGAGACTGCCGAATCGAGGCAAAGGTAAGAATCTCTGGATGAACTATCTAATGTTAGCTAAATTTGGTCATGAATAAATTGGCTACATTTCTTTAAATTGATATGAACTAATAAATACCAGGAACTTTATGTGAATTTTGCTAAACATGAATTTACCATTGATCCTGGTGATACCGTAAATTTGTTCATTCTAAAATCTGCGTAAAAACAATTGTTTTATGCGCATTTTCCTAACAGAGATGTTTCCATCAAATTGACATATAAAAATACCTTTTGCGGTTAAATTACCAAATAAAAAATACAAGTTAAGTGGGTTTCCATCGCATTTTGAACTCTACATATGGTTTTCCCCCCAAAATTTGGGGGGTTATATAGGAAGTGTGCCCATTATGGTATTAGCACGTGCGTTCTAGCCAACAGCAGATAGGGGTACAGTACTGTATCTGCACGCTGGTGGCTAGAGCGCAAATATAGCCTACAGGATGAGATTATCATGCACAAAAACACAAGATTATGTTTGTCTAACAGCAGCCAAGCTTTGATGATTATGTCACCAGAATAAAACCCTTGATATTTATTGGAAAGGAGCATCAAGCTCATCACCTTGCACCACCACCCTGTTAAGTTCATCATAAATTGTTTCATCTGTAGCATAATAAACTTTTTGCTTTTGACAAATTGTACTGGGAGGACCACACAACATGTCTTTGGGTAACCCCAAGTTTACTTTGATATGATGGTTATTATATCAATATTTGTGCATAAAAGCGTTGCCAACGACATTTCTCACATAATTTGTTTCATCGACACAAAGAGATCCCTACTTCTCATGGCATGCACTTTACTTGGATAAAAAAGGTTGGATGGTAACCTGGTTTAGCCTGTGTATGTTTGTCCTTCATTGGACCTTGAGGTGTGTCACAGGAAGTGAGAAAGAAATTACAAGGAGGCCGATGCCCTCAGTGTCCATAGCACTTTATCAGAGGAACCCCTCTGCCCCCTAGTGGTTATTGTGCTTCTCACATCCACCTGGCAAAAGGTTGCTTACGGCAAAAGGAGTAATGCAATTGTATTTGTATGTGAACCAGACATTTTACAATAATAAACTTAAAGTTTACAAATTTGCACAAATGAATGAAAGGGGGTAGATACTGTATCTCCAAAGGCCTGTTCTGTAGCTATAGTGCCTACCCCAACCTCCTGGTTCAACTGTTGCTGTAATTGAGGCATCTGTCTGGCTGTAATGAGGGCATATGACACTGTTATGAATAGGTTTCCTCTTCTCCGCCAGCTGCTCCTCATCACTCCTCCGATGTCTCTCTGGCAGTGCACCAGTACTGGTGCCAGTGACTTTGGCTGCAGCCGTACAGACAGAGAGATTGTGTCCCAAATGGCACCCTATTCCCACATAGTGCACTACTTTTGACCAGAGCTCTATTG
Organism: Oncorhynchus clarkii lewisi; assembly: GCF_045791955.1. NCBI lineage: Eukaryota > Metazoa > Chordata > Actinopteri > Salmoniformes > Salmonidae > Oncorhynchus > Oncorhynchus clarkii. The sequence goes on along the minus strand of NC_092163.1, from coordinate 53,353,818 downwards.
CCCCTGGTTAAAAATAGTTCACTATATAGAGGATTTGGGACATAACTCAGGTTCTACCTAAGTAGGCCCCAGAAATAAATGTGCCAGTCCTTGTCAGTCGATTCAGGCCTCATCAACTCCTCTACCACTAACCAGTTCCACCTCGCTCTCCCCCATGTCTTTCATGACTTTGATTGATATTGTACTCTCTTTCACACTCTCTCAAAGAATTTACATCAGTATAGAGCAGATCACTATGAAAACATAAAACAATCTATAAGCTGAGTCTCATTGTAATGTTTTGTTACTACTTTTATTCATCTTATCAGTTTTTATTTTTAAAGCACACATTTTCTTTCATATTTCCTACCATATGCCTTAGCCTACATTCTCAGCCTAATTTTCAAAATCTTCACTAAACAATACAAAAATGTGTTGGAGTTTCTATGGCACAATCTTATTTTTAGCCTGTTGCATTTCCCTCTGATCCAAAAAGGATAGGCCTACTAAAGTATTAACATGTACGTGTCTCATACATAAAGCCTAAGAAAGTAGAGGTTACTGACCTTCCTCACTGTATTTTAGGCCCAGAACCGCACCCATACTGTGTTGAGTGACATGTGTGGAACCAATCGTTCTTCTCTACGCGAGCCGCATTCCACCAATCACCAAAGCTGGGCGGGACTTTTAATGCTGCTCTTCAACATGGCGGATATGTCGCCTATGAGTTGAATTTAAAGCACATTTTACTTACTTAAGTTAGAGACAAAAACAGTAGTAAGATTAAAATATATCGTTTTCAAGGCGGTAACTGCAGTCTAAAAATGAAAGGCAAGGAGCGGTCGCCCGTTAAAAAGCGCTCGCGGATTCTGGACGATATTCGAGACCGGGGAGGAAGCCACCCAACAAGTAAGAAAATGGGAACACTCTCGGCGGCAGGCAGCAACGGGAATAGTTCTGTCAAAAGTGGTGGTTCGGTAAAACGGAGTTTACCGTCTGAAAAGAGAGACTGTCGAGATTTAGACGGACATGTGTCAAATCGAACTGGGAGTAGCCATGGATATGCTAATACAACTGGTTCGAGTAGCAAGCTACACATTAGCATTGCTCTGGACCCCACGACAAGGACCAATTCTCGCGGGGAACCGCGGCCTCTTCCGAGTAACGAAAGTGAGTACAAGACTCTAAAAATTAGCGAGCTGGGCTCTCAGTTGAGCGACGAAGACATTGAAGATGGATTATTTCACGAATTTAAGAAATTTGGGGACGTGAGTGTCAAAATAAGCCGAGTTAACGACGAAAGGGTGGCATTTGTGAATTTCAGAAGGCCCGACGATGCTAAGGCGGCCAAGCACGCACGCGGCAAGTTGGTGCTCTATGACCGCCCTCTAAAAATTGACGCGGTGTACATGAACCGGAGGAGGAGCCGCTCCCCCATCGCAAAAGATCCATATGCAGGAGTTGCAGGACACAGACATTTGCATGTCCAAAGACCCCTTTCACCAACGGGGCTAGGATATAGAGATTTCCGACTGCAACAGCTAGCTTTGGGCCGCCTCCCCCCTCCCCCCTCCCTCCCTAGAGAACTGGAAAGAGAGAGGGAATTTTCTATCTATGAAGCCAGGGCCCGGCCACCCTTCATCCCTGACTGTGCAGCTTTCTGCGAGGAGGACCTCCTCTCCCCTGAAGATGATCAGCGGGCCAACAGGACGTTGTTTCTTGGCAACCTCGATGTCTCAGTGACAGAGAATGACTTGAGGAGGGTGTTTGACAGGTTTGGGTTGATCACAGAGGTGGACATCAAGCGGACATCCGCTCGCGGACAGAACAGCACCTATGGATTCCTAAAGTTCGAGAACCTGGACATGGCTCACCGTGCTAAGATCACCATGTCAGGAAAAGTGGTGTGTCACAACCCTATTAAAATTGGCTATGGCAAAGCGACACCTACAACCAGGCTGTGGGTGGGGGGTCTTGGCCCCTGGGTCCCCCTTGCTGCTCTGGCTAGGGAGTTTGACCGCTTCGGCACCATCAGGACTATAGACTACAGGAAGGGGGACACGTGGGCCTACATCCAGTATGAGAGCCTGGACGCTGCCCAGGCCGCTTGCTCCCACATGCGTGGCTTTCCTCTGGGTGGTCCTGAGAGGAGACTTAGGGTGGACTTTGCTGACACAGAGCTCCGCTACCAGCAACAGTACCTGCAGCCTCTCCCTCTGCCGCCTCACTTTGACCTAGTGGCAGACTCATTTGTCCACCGGCCCACCCTCGAGGCCATCAGAATCAGAGAGAGGAGCCCTCCACCCCCACTCCGCTTCAGGGAAAGGGAACTGTACAATGCAGACTGGGCTGGCCCAGCAGTCTGCGAGAGGGTGCGAGGGGCAGCTTTTGAACCCGTGGAGCACCTGGAGAGGCGTTCACGTGAACCCTGGTCTCTGGAACGGGAGCTGCAGAGCCGAGACCAGGCCCGAAAACGGCGCCTCTTAGAGGATGGGCGTCGCCCGGACCGCTCACCAAACAGCAGTGAACATGGGCGTCGTCGTCATGGCGCCTCTCTGGAGCACAGCCCTGGTGGCAGCAGCCGGGACGGGGGGCGCTACAGCCCCCCACGCTCCGATAGACCCTCTCCCGTCAGAGAGCAGCGGGCCAGCCTAGGCCGTGGCCCTGGGGACAAGCGGCTGCGGACAGACAGCCCAGCCTTACCAGAACGGGACCGCAAACGCAAAGCCAGTGACTCATGCACAAGCCCTGTAAAGAGGGAGGACCGCTCTGATCACCCCTCCTCTTCCATGTCCAGCCTGCAGTCTAAGCAGGGGGCCGGGGGGCAGAAGCTATGTCAGGCCTGGCATGGCGTGCTCCTGCTGAAGAACAGCAGCTTCCCCACCTCCATGCACCTGCTAGAGGGGGACTTAGCTGTGGCAGCCAGACTACTGGTGGAGAGCTCCACTGGTGGTCAGGTGTCCCAGCTAAAGATCACCCAGCGCCTGCGTCTGGACCAGCCCAAGCTGGATGAGGTGTCCCGTCGCATCAAGACTGCAGGCCCCAGCGGCTATTCTGTCCTCTTGGCTGTGCCCGGGAGCTGTGAGGAGGGGCCCCAGGATGTGGGAAGCTCCACCGAGAGGCCTCTAAAGAACCTGGTCTCCTACCTGAAGCAGAAGCAAGCAGCCGGCGTCATCAGCCTGCCTGTGGGTGGCACCCGTGACAAGGACGGCGCAGGAGTTCTTCACGCTTTCCCGCCCTGTGATTTTTCCCAGCAGTTCATGGATGCCTCAGCTAAAGCCCTTGCCAAAACCGAAGAGGACTACCTGGTGATGGTCATTGTCCGAGGAGCCTCATAAAATGAGAATCATTCATGTGTGATGCATTGGTAGCACATTCACACCCACAATGTGTTACGGGATTTAGCTGTCATTGAAACGGAACAGGGTGGGGTTGATAGCTTTCTGTCTTGCTACAAGTAGAACTTCTTGGCAGAACACAATGCTATACTAAGAGTAATTTGGTAATCAAAAATAACAAGCCTTTCAGATATTTTAAGTTGTCAACTCAGCATAGCATGCATTAGCATGTAGCCTGCATTACATTCTATTGGTGGTCTACTATTAATGTGAACAATTTAAATCACAAGAAGTGGATACATTTAATTGAAATTGGTTAAGTCAAAGTAGACTCACCTTTCTCTATTTCTGCAACTAATCTGTAAATCATTCATCTGTAGAGTAATTTATGCATTTTTGTGAATCACAACTACATTGGTTATTGCCTTTTTATTTGGAAAAAATCTGACATCCATTGTATTTGCAAACAATCATTTATCTGGTGTCAAAGTCTTGTTTGCTATTCATTGCAGTAGAACATAAAAGCATGTAAAGATTAATCTGAGATCTGAAAAAAAATCTTAACTACCCTTAGTTATCTCCTCATTTGAATTTCTTACACTTAGTCAGACTGGTAATAGATAAGCCATGCCATATTTTAAGAGCCCTGTGAAGGTGTGTAGTTGTAAGACGATACAGTTTTCCATTTCATTATCAATAATTTCTTAGTAAAATTGGCATCTGCTTTTGTTGATCAATAAGAATATACCAGTCTCTATCAAGCAGCCAATGTAAAAGGTTTTGAAATTCAGTTATTTACAGTTAAAACTCTACCTGGAATATTTTCAAATCAAACATTGCTGTTTGATAAGGTCTTACTTATTTGATCCATAGTTGGGACGATTTTTGTTATTTCTAATCGCCAAAGTGCTCACATTTTCACCTCCTGTATCACCGACTGTTGTCAGTGTATCTTTGCTTGGCACCAATAGCACTCACAGTTAAGTTTGAATTTTCAATTTTGGAAACAATATTTTGTGTGATACATTATAAGAGAATCTAGGATATCAGAGTTTGTTTTACAAGTGTTGCATTGCCCTGTTGACTATATAGACTAATAGTAAAAAAAAAAAACACAAAAAACAAGGCTCATAAGTTTCTTTTGAGTGGTCTAATTTAAAAGTGCCTATTAGTTAGGCAATATCCAAATATTGACTCTATTAGCGTAAATCCAGAATGGTTTTGATTGTCAACAGGTCTATGATCCTTGGGTTCATTCAATAGAGATGATGCCACACAAATTCCATAGAGGGTATTATTTTTTGACTAAATAAGAACTACCACTATTTTCCTGTGCCACTGAGGTCCTTGAGGTCAGGACGTTATCCTGTTTTTTATATTATGAGTAATGTTATTTCCAACAATCATCCCCACAGTTAAATGGTTGAGTTAAGTTTAAGTTAGTATTTTACTATACATAGTAAAGAAGGAAATAAAGCTTCTAAACCAAATGACGATGGCCCCTCATGGCAGTAATATGTGTCCCTTGATGACTTTCCCTTTTGGTTCTGAGAGAACTGTCTGGAAACCATTTAGAGACTGCCTAGCCTTCCAGAAAGCTAGGTGGAGCCATTTCACATAGTCTTTTCAGTTCCACAAACGTGCGTCAACAAGGTGAGAAGGAAAGTAGTTTATCTAAATGGAATTTCTCCAATGAGTTCAATCAGTTATGTCAAATGTATGACTCACTTTTGAAACAGGATACCTTTCTATTTCCTCTCAAGGACCAAGAGTATGTATGTCCCTAAAACATATATAGATTTTAACAATTGGTTTAGTTCAACAGTGTACTTAAATTCTGTTTAGGGTTAAACTAAGGATAAGGTTTGTTGACTGGCATTAAGCATATGTATCAAAATCTCTCCAAATACTACAGTGGAAGTTAATTTACATAATTGTTCATTTTCAATTTGGCCTTTACATTAATTGCCAACTTTATACTTGGGGAACTCACCAGTAGTGTTGTTAATGCCATAGCCTTCTGCTTCTACTTAGAATTCAAAGTGTATTGGCATTTTTACATATAAAAAAAAGACATTTTATTTAAAAATGTATTTTAAGTGAAATTGATTGTATAAAATTATTACTGTATGTATGTTATGGACACTTCAGATTTGAGCAAGGAATACCAGAGTGGATAACACCACCATACCACTGTTGGACACTGGAAAACACCATACGCAAAAATACTCCAGAATGCACAGGGGCAAGGGTCCTTTGCACAGTGGCCCTTTGTGCATTTCCTCAGAATTTACTGCTCGTTGTGTTAATGCTTTGTGATGCCATTTCCCGTGTTTTAAATGGAAAATATGCTTTGTGCTGTGTCCACCTGATTTTTGGAGAAAAAATGGAAACCGCAATTGCACATGCGCCTAAGACGTAGTTGTCAAAAAACACAAAGTGCAGCTTGCACTTCATAGATTTTGTTTCGGTATCAATAAATGTTCTCTTTCGTGGGAAAACAAATGTTTCTGCCTTGGAAGACGACTTTTGTGACCTTTTCTGTTGTGTTGCGAAGGAATTGTCTTTTGCACTTAACTCTGGCCCTGCCTGTGTGAAAAATGGGAACACCTTTCCAGACCAGAAAGGAAAAAGAAAAGTGTTGAGAGCAAGGGAAAGAGCTCAAATCTTTGTGTTGACATCATTGCTCACCATCATTGTTAACACTGCTTTTTGAAGAGTTGCTGATGTTCCAGCTGTTAATGCCCAAACCCCCCCCCCCCCCACACACCTTTTACCTGGCCATCATTACTGTGCCTTTGCTGAGATGTCCCTAGTGTCCCGTTGAAGTGGGAGTGGGGCCCTACTCCTGTGTCATCTCTGGTCCTCGTAGCCGTAGGTGATGAAGCTGTTTTCCAGTGAGCTGTTACAACGGGGGCTGGAGAGAGGCTCACCTCTTGCTGGCTGCTGCTCTGATGGTGGCGCTGTTGTCATCACCTTGGGCCACTGATCCAGTTGTCCCGGGTGTTCCACTGCTCTGCCCACCACACCTCCTGCTGTGTGTCACTTTAGCCAACAGCACACAGTTGGAGTGCCTGTCCTGTCCACTCAACTCTACTGACGAGAACAACCCTGCAGAGCTAGGAGGGTAATGCCTCAAGATCTGTTCCAGCTTAACAAGGAGCCATAGTTTTAATTATTTGTGTATTTGCCAGTTGCTTTGCTCTCCCTGCGTTGAAGCCTGCAGGAATAATATTTTACTGTGTTAGGGTCAGTTTACATTGGTACCCTACCATGGGATGGAGTGACTCGGCACCCAGGCTTTCCACAAACCACCATGTGCCACTCCCAGTGAAAGGAACCTCCCGCCCTGTGCAGGTATCGATGATTTGAATTTATTTAGTTCTAGAGTTTATTCTAAGTGAATATGAAATCAAAATGAAGAGACTGTCATTGGGCTGCCATCAGGGATCCAGAATCCACAGGAGGCACTGCCCAGTTAACAGTCGGCTTAGTGCCAGGATTCCAGGCCTGACTAGCATAGTTGTGGATTTGGTATGTAAACTTTGGTAGGAAATGCAAATCCTGCCTTGCGAGAGACCCACTGTGTGCCACACCCTGGACGGCAACACAAGGCTTCTCAGAGGTTTTGAGCTCTGTCTGTCTATGACAGGAGTGGGCACCTCCCTTCCCCCCACAGACACCTGTCTCTGCTCAGGTAAAGATTGCTGCCAGCCTGAACGACATACTTTGGTACGTATAAACAAAGAACAGTCTGATCCCTTGTTATGAACACCTGAAAATCATTTAATCTGGTATTGTGTACTTAGATGCATTCTATATATGAGGCAAGCAGATAAACCGTTCAATTAGTGATACCTGGTCCATAATAAATGTAATACCATACACTTGTATATATTGCACATAAACGGGTATAGACATCTCCTTAAAGCAATGCCATCAGTATAATAGCACTGGTTACAATTTATTGAAGTGTATTGCTCCATGATCATTTTGTTACACTTTCAAAATGTCTATAGGTCTGTTATACAATTCATTAACAGTGCGTTGTCAATAGTTTTTTCTCCCTGCATGCTGTTTTGTCACAGGCAAATTTAGATTCAAGATATTGCTTAACCAATAGAAGTCCCTCTGATGTGTATGTCACGTACCGGTAAGTTAAATTGAGTATGACGTTTTACTCCGTCAAGTGTAACTGGGGAGTGATAGAAAAATAGCTAGGTCAGGACTATTCCTAAAATCATACACACATCTAATAATATCCTCATAGGCTATATTGTTTTAAAAAATGGTAAAGTATTCAGATGTGCTATTTAACAGCATGCAGGAAGAACAACTGGTAGAGAACAAATGTTAGTTAAAATTAGAACTGCACATTATCAGGGGAGACAGGATCCATTTTGTTTAATGATATGAATGGGTAGGATAGTGTGTTCCCTGCTTATAATGAGTGGGGGAGTGACACACTCTTGAAAACATCAGCTTTTTATGTCTGCAGCATGAGCATAACATTCAGTTTAACAGAAATCTTAGTGATGGAAATATCTGATAACAGGTGCCTGAAGACCTGGTAGTATGCCTGATATGATCAATACTGCTTGTACAACTGCATAAAATGGCAGGGACACATGAAATAATCTCACAGTTGCATTTGACAGATTAGACACAAATGGAAGAACAGCAGCGGACTCATGCCCCCACCTCCAGTTGAGAATAGCAGAAAGGATAGACGTATAAATATACCATGAGTATTGATCATCAGTAGTTGTGTTATGTTGTCAGATCATGCAGCGCCCTTCTTCACTGATGATATTGAATGGGTTTTGATTAATTACTTATTTCACAGTAGATAATGTTGCCTTTGCATTATGAAGAGGTAAGTAGTGACTTTCTCTTAGCCATCACTAGTCCCAGGGGGCTATGAACAGCAAATGCGGTCGTTTAACCATTCACAATACGATTCTATAAGATTTAATCAGCTTTTTTTCTACTATATTATAACACTTAATATGTTTGATACTGATGGCTTTGGTTTATTTAGAACATATCCTTATGATATGTGATATTAAGTTGTTAATTTTTCTCCAGTACAATTTCAGGGGATATCGATGTTTGTATGACATGTTCAAATGGTTTAATGTGCTACATGTGTTTGTTGTTTCTCTGGCCAGTCTTGTCTTTGTGTTAAGGATGTGGCCCGGTTTCAGTCCTCAGCTCATCGATTAATCCTCCAGGAAACCGTTTGCAGCAGGTACTACATCATGCACTGTAGTAAATACACATTAAACCCATACTGCTGTATTATGACCTCCTTTTGTATTCCTCATGAAAGGAGTGAACAGGGATTAATCACGTTTGAGTTTCACAGGAGCAACATTCAGAAAAGGAGGAAATAAAGAAGCTTGCTCCATTAAACTTTCTGCTCTGGAAGAGTCATACAACCTGAAAACAGAACTTTAAAACTACACGGGTCAGAGTTTTACCATAATGTTTTATCTAATTAACAAACATCTGGTTGATACAGTATTAAACAAGGAATTCATCTGACAAGGGATCCACACGTTGGTGAGTACATGTTCTAATGCTGTCAGTGTTTACCATTTAATGTGCATTTAGCCAGAGTCATTATTTACTATTTGAGCTAATTGTAATTTGTACATACCACATTACGTTTCAATTAAAACAATTTGTATAATATTTTTTTAAATAAAGAGTCTTATTTTAAACATGGCTGTTGTTTTTTATTAAGTGTGTTCTCTTTTATTACTTTTGTACATTTGAAGATGAGGTTGAATGATCTAAAGTTATTACAGTTTTGTTGGCATTAAATACAATTTTACGAAATTATAAGACAGTGTACATTATGATGATGTCTGACTTTGTCCTTTAGAGGGCAGAGTTGTCTAAAGAAGTTTGACAATTACCTACATCACTTAGATCTTATTCAGATGCATGTGAAATATCAGAAACGTTATTACTGACATTATCGTGTTTAAAAACACTCTAATCAAGTGATAATCGAATCAAATTGGTGAGACGCGAACAATTCCCATCAGACTCAAGTATGCGGAAAGTACGCTCAGACCTTTATTTGCAGTCATTAAAGTCACTATTCTTTGTATCAAATGGCCATTCATAAATAATATGGATAATTGAAGCCATTAAACTAAAACACACTCATATGTTACATGCTCACATTCTGAAAAGTCAACAGCCCCATTTTACAGAAATCTTTGTGGGAAATGCTGAGTCATGACATACTGTTCCAGTTAATCTATGTGATTTATTATTAACCTGTAACAAGGTGTGACCTACATGTACTGTATATGCATTTTATTAGTGCAGATGTAGATTTATTGTATGCTTGTCTTTCTCATGCAGTTGACAACAGTACACAAATAGAAACACTTGCCACTTCAAATAATTCACGCTGATTGTACAAAACATTAGGAACACCTTCCTAATATTGAGTTGCATCCCCTTTTGCCCTCAGAACAGCCTCAATTTACCGGAGCATGGACTATACAAGGTCTCGAAAGGCCCATCTTGACTCTGAAGATTCCCACAGTTGTCATGTCATGTTGGCTGGGTGTCCTTTGGATGGTGAACCATTCTTGATTCACACAGGAAACTGTTGAGACTGAAAAACCCAACAGAGTTGCAGTTCTTGAAACACTCAAACCTGTGCGCCTGGCACCTACTACCATACCTCATTCAAAGGGACTTCAATCTTTTGTCTTGCCATATACCACACCTCTGGCATTATTGCTTAATTATAAACTGGGTGGTGACAGCCGTTGTATATCAGACCGTATACCACGGGTATGACAAAGCATTTCTTTGTTACTGCTCTAATTAGGTTCAAAAATAGCATGGATGGGCTGATGAGACAGTGGATTGTGCAGTCAGAACAGAGTAAATAGGCATTTTCCCAGGCAATCCGTGTTGCGTCACGCTAAGAACAGCCCTTGGCCGTGGTATATTGGCCATATACCACAAAGACCCGAGACGCCTTATTGCTATTATAAACTGGCTGCCTGACCTCCACTATAAATTGCATTTAGACATTATCTCACATTTCTTTTAGACTAACATTTCGTTTTCAACAGCGGAGATTTGTATAAACCTTGCAAATGTCAGAGAGACAGACAACTTTTTTCAACATTCAAATTCGATCTCCAGATGTCGCATAGTAATGAACTTGTCGGGAAGAGACAGACAGGCAGGCAGCTTTTCTCAGCCAGTCGAAATCATGAATCATTATTTTTTTATGGATATATACAAAGAACTATCAATCGAAAACAGCTAAAACGAAACGAAGTGCAGCTAGTTTGCTGTCTTTCCAGCTTCAGTTTGAAGTGATTGTGTTAGCTGTGTTGTTGGCTTGCTCCTCTGAATAGGTGTCCTGACGAGAGCACGTTTTCTACGCCAGTCGAAATCGCGCATCATCAGCTCATTGTTATGGATGTATGCAAATAAATGTCACTAGAAAACAGTTTAAACAAACGCAAATGCAGCTACTTTGCTGTCATTCTGTTTGCACTGTTTGACGTGACTGTAAGTTAGTCGCAGTTGGCTAGCATGCAAGGGATAAGAATGGTGCCAGTTAGTATGGCAATGGAACATTTAGAACGAACAACTGGGTCGCGTCCATAGATACAGAACAAAAAGACTGAAGTACTGGGTTGCTTCTCTGGCAACCGAACCAATTGAACGAAAGACCAGCCGGTTTGGGGACCAACACAAGATTTGTGTCGCGGTTATATCTTGTGGAAGGAGGAAATTGTATGAATACATTTAGCAACATTTTTTATGAAAATATGTAAATAATTATTTGAATATGGTAACCGGTTGTATAAAAGTGATAATGCCCGAGAAGCCGGTGTTTGGAGGATATATTGGCCCTCAATGAACACCCGTGCCAATATATCCTCCAAACAATGGCTTCTCCCTAACAAATACAGCCACATCACATTCAATCCCCTCAATTTATGCTGTTGAGAAAGGCTTGTACTTCTCATTCTTAAAATGTCACCAACAGCATTTTGAGTAGATGTGTGTGACTGCTTTTTCCCCAGATCTGTGACACCATATCTTTGGCCGGAGTCTGGTGGAGAACACTCATGCAGACATTACCATGGGATGGGATTATGAGTCTGGTCTTCCCCAAGCAGCTGTCAATTAAGGGAGGCACTCCTGTATTTGACAACATTTGGAAACATGGCAAGATCCCCCAAGACGTGTTCTCCATCTAACTGACCAAGTGAGATTTCCCTGGAGGACTGGGTTGTAGATGGCAGTTTGTTAATCCTGGGAGGAACCGACCCCTCCTACTTCACAGGAAGCATCCAATGGATCCCCATCTCTCAACCTACTGGCTACTGGCAGTATAAAGTAGACAGGTAATATTGTGGACGGCTAATGAATGAGTTTATGTGTAACAGAATAAAATATTATCATTGTCCCACAGAAGACACCAACCAAATTCAAACTCATTAAGGATGATCAGTCACTGGTGTTATGCATACTTTTGTTGTTGATGACTCTATAGAATAGTGACGCTATTTGTCTTAAGGTGGCAGGTAGCCTAGTGGTTAGAGCGTTAGGCCAGTAACTGAAAGGTTGGTGGATTGAATCCCCGAGCTGACAAGATAATAATCTGTCGTTCTGCCCCTGAACAAGGCAATTATCCCACTGTTCCTAGGCCGTCATTGTAAATAAGAGTTTGTTCTTAACGGACTTGCCTAGTAAATAAATATGTGCTCTGTCTGTTGCAGTACAATGGGAATACTGTGGCGTGTGCAGCTGGCTGCCAAGCTATGGTTGACTCTGGCACCACTGAGATCATCGGGCCTCCCAGGGATGTCAATGGCTGGGTGGGAGCATACAGGCAGGTTTCACATGATCTCAATCTTATAAATGAACACAGTTTTGTGATGGATATTTGTGTTATGTTTTTCATATGTATAATAACTGAAAAACCCATTTATGGTACTAATGTAAGTGGCTCAGCAAATTTCAGAAAATATTTAGGATACATTTCCTTACTACTTTACAGAGTATCGTGACATGCCTGAGATGACCTTTAACATCAATGGATTCAGCTTCACTCTCCCAGCATCTGCCTATTTTTCCATAGTAAGTATCGCTAAAATGTAGTGTAATGTTTCGTTTGAGCATATATTGAGCGATGCTCAATAAGAAAGCTTAAGCCACACTTTGGTACAGACCTGGCGCCAGAACGAATCATTTGGATGGGCCTTTGATTTCCATAGGGGGGAAAGTTTTTTCACGGGACCTCCTATGTGTGCACGTGCTAGCCCGTTTACAGTTTGTTATGCCTGTAACAGTAGCTTAAAAACCATAGGCAGCTTGTGAGTTTCAAGTTTAGGGAAGCGTACAATTTATCCTTCCATTTCTACTGATCTGCATGCCAGTTATTATTTTTATATGCACATTTTTGTGTAAAAGTTTCATTTCAATAATAACGTTTTCGTTTCTCAAAATCTTTGTCACATTGTTAATCATAAAAATCTGAAGTAAAATGATAAAAATCTAAAAGTTCAAATTAAACTATGGCGAGAGCACTAGCCCCTGCCCTAAACCTACAGTATTAGCCAATGTGTGTTGTTCAATGTCTACATTCCATGAGACTTGAAAAAAAAAAAAAGCATGCAGTGCTTGACAACCTGTTTATCCACTTGTCCTTCAGACGAGGAGGTGACTGAAAATGTTGTTTGATGCAAGAAACCACTTTACAAAATAACATTTATTATTATTCCCATACAATTATTACAGAGAATCAGACAAATTATGCTACGCTCTGCCTATTGGCTACTTAGTTTATTCAAGACTTTCTCAAAATACAACACATCCCTTTTGCGACATTAAAAGGCTCTTTATCTGATTACTTTTCCAAGATGGTGAGAAATGCACACATTTTGTGCTCTTGTAGGAAGCAACCACATTGTTGACTAGAAATGAGCTATAACTGGGTTAATAACTCACTAATTAGCTAAGAATATGAACAAATGTGTGCAAACGTGGCTACATGCAGCTTTCACTTTGATCTCAAGAGCATCTACTGGCAACCGATCATACTGTAGCCTAAACAGCCCAGTTCAAAGTGAATGGCACAGATCCATATATGGCAATGGCTATTTGCATATAGGCCTACTGCAGCTCTGATTGGTTATGGCACACTGGTCTGTGTAAAGTATGGGCCTGAGTGGTGCCTGTCAATGCAATAGAATCCTACTCCAATGCCTACAAGAAAATCTCTTGCACAGTTAGTTTTGCATACTAAATCTTGCATAGTTCATTTTGTTTCGGTATATTATGTTGAAAGTGGCTAATATTGCATTGATTCGATCACAATTCCCACAGTAGAGCAAAACGTTTATAGTGTTAACTAAAAGAGAATACTGTAGAAAGTTGAGTGAAGTTCAGTCTCGTGCTTCTCTGCACCAGCTCATATTTCTTCTGGTTGGCAGTCTGAGTGGAGCTGCTCGCCCGCATGCAGTTGAGGGAACATTGCCTTACAATGTTCTTGCCTTACAATGTTCCAGAGTGGCGCAGCAGTCTAAGGCACTGCATCTCAGTGCAAGAGGGACTCTTCCTGGTTCGAGTCCAGGCTGTATCACATCCGACCGTGATTGGGAGTCCCATAGGGACGAGCCCAGCGTCGTCTGGGTTTGGCTGGGGTAGGCCGTCATTGTAAATAATAATTTGTTCTTAATTGACTTCCCGAGTTAAATAAAAAATAATCATGCTGACCAGACCGCTCCTGCGCATGTTGATTTGTCCACCCACACCAGATGCAATCAGGACAAGCAGGTTGAAATATCAAAACGAACTCTGAACCAACTTGGGGACAGGTCAAAAAGTTTTGAACATTAATGGCAATTTAACTAGCAGGCTTGTTGTTGCTAGCTAAATTGTCCTGGGACATAAATATTGGGTTGTTATTTTACCTGATATGCAAGGTCCTCTACTCCGACAATTAATCCACAGATAAAATGGTCAACTGAGTTTCTTTCTACTAATCTCTCCTCCTTCAGGCTTTTTCTTCTTCTTCTTTGGACTTTATATGGAAGTTGGAAACCAACTGTAAGGTGCATTACCACTACCAACTGGACTAGAGTGTGGACCTCAATTAATCTTTCAATCACCCATGTGGGTATATGCTCCTAAAAACCAATGAGGAGATGGGAGAGGCGGGACTTGCAGTGCGTCAAATGTCACAAATAGAACCAAGTTCTATTTTAGCGCCTGGCTACGCATACGCTCGTTGACGTACTCAAATATTGTGGGTGCAATGATTGAATAACATGTATGTGTACATTTATTTTGCAACGCACGCGACACGAGTGGCGTGGTCAGAATCTCACATGCTGACCAGAGCACCCCCTCGCATGTGTCCGCCATCACGGGCATGTTCATTTTTGTCCACACACCAGACGCGATCAGAACACGCAGGTTGAAATATCAAAACGAACTATGAACCAACTATATTAATTTGGGGACAGGTCGAAAAGCATTAAACATTTATTGTAATTTAGCTAGCTAGCTTGCTGTTGCTAGCTAATTTGTCCTGGGATATAAACATTGGGTTGTTATTTTACCTGAAATGCAGGGTCCCCTACTCCGACAGTTACTCCACAGATAAAAGGGTCAACCGAGTTTGTTTCTAGTAAATGCTCCTCCTTCAGACTTCTTCTTCTTCTTTGGACTTTATATGGCAGTTGGCAACCAACTTTCAGGTGCATTATCACCACCAACTGAAGTGTGGGCCTCAGTTAATCTTTCAATCACCCATGTGGGTATATGTTGCTAAAAACCGTTGAGGAGGACATGGGAGAGGCAGGACTTGCAGAGGGCCAAGAGTCACAAATAGAACCAAGTTCTATTTTAGCGCCTGGCTACACAGGTGATTGTTGACATGTGGGTGCAATGACTGAATAACATGTATGTGCACATTTATTTTTGCAACGCTCGCACACCCGACATGAGCAGTGTGGTCAGCATGTCAGAGGTTCCTGCACCAGTGAGCTTCTGACGTTTCTACTGGATATATGGGATAATCAATCATGATATTTAGATTTTCCAAATACTGAGGAACTATCATTCGCAATGGACATAAATAAAACGGTACATTTTCTTAATTTTTCCTTGGCTTGTATGAGATGAAGAAAAAAATGAGTGGTGTACAAGTTAAGATAATCAGACATTGCCAAATGGATGCACCATATTTTCACCACAACCCTCTACCTTTCTCCTTGATGCAACATTTTAAGATCATACTCAAGACACATTATATTCACACATATTTTAGACGCTTTTCACTGACAGCCGCAACTCAATAAGCTAGACCTATTGCCAAGTGCACTACTCAGTTGGCGGGCTTCCCAAACACACTTGTGTTTTAAAATAATACACAGCTATTTAAAAAAAATAATAAATAATAATGATCGACTGTGGCTAAGTTATGTTCCCTGGGGAAGTATTTTGAATGATTTTATTTAGACAGGAGTAGTTGTATAATTTTGGCGAAATCCAGTATCCTAAAAGTGCACTGTGCACCCGCCACTTTCCTTTCCAAAACGCAAGAGGCTGAAACCAGAGATCGTTATATAAGATGCTCATGTCTCCGCTCTAAAAATGGAAGTCTTTGTCTCAAAGGCGGAAAGGAAGGCGACAAGCTTCGGCCTGCATATTATTCGATAGAAACGCATTGGGCCTATACTGGACAGATTTTGGCTAGAGTGTGCCCTCTCGCTTCGCCTCTTCCTCTCTGCTGTATGTAGCCTATGTACATAATCTGATGCTGTCTGGCCAGAAGTAGTATGACATGCCATAATCTTTTGGTCCAGACAGCATCAGATTGTTTGTCTCTGTCAAATAAATGATCAATATTTCAGTATTTTATTTGGACAGACAAGGAGATACGGTAGGGTGGGCCAGGCCCTCTAAGGCCCGCCCATAACTCCGGTCGCTCAATTTAAAATCACCACAATGTGCCAATGCTATTACTGAAATCTCTATTCCTTGTTGCAATGTAAGGACTCAACATTGTTAAGATCAGAGAGAAACTTTTCCACTAGCCCTGCTGCTATGTGTCCCCTGGCGACCGGTTCATACATAAAACATCCTCAGGCTGCAAAGATGTCGGTTTCCTCCTTAATACTTTTTTCCCCACCACCATGTGGAGTGGCTAATGTTACTTCCTGATGTTGCTGACCATGTTCAGGCAGGGGTAAACAACAGACCCACCCGGTGTGCAACATCCAGAAGTTGGTGGTGAAAAATATTATGCATATTGGCCTCCCGAATGGCGCAGTGGTCTAAGGCACTGCATCGCAGTGCTAGCTGTGCCACTAGAGATTCTCCCGCAACCGAGAGACCCATTGACCCATTGACCCAGTGTCGTCCGGGTCAGGGGAGGGTTTGGCCGGAAGGGATGTCCTTGTCCCATCGCGCTTTAGCAACTCCTGTGTCGGGCCGGGCGCAGTGCACGCTGACACGGTTGCCAGGTGCACGGTGTTTCCTCCGACACATTGGTGCGGCTGGCTTCTGGGATAAGTGGGCATTGTGCCAAGAAGCAATGCGGCTTGGTTGGGTTGTGTTTCGGAGGACGCACGGCTTGACCTTCGCCTCTCAATTGGATACCACGAAATTGGGGAGAAAAAGGGGTAAAAGTACAAAATAATAATAAGTTAAAAAGTTCATATTTTCCGATTTTTTTTCCTTCCACCCACAGACCATTAAATCGAGAAAAGGAGGAAACCGACGCCGTTGCAGCCTGAATGGAGGATGTGTTTCTGTACGAACCTGTCGCTAGGGGACACGAGTGTATCACCGTCTGGGCACATTAAGTCTAGATGATAGTGGACAATCACGCCCACTCGTGGCTGTCCAGGCTACTTTTCCACCTGCAGTTATACTCCGTTTTCTTCTCTCCAGTATGGCTCCAGTTGTAGTACTGGTTTTGCTTGGGACAATGATCAGTGGATCCTGGGTGAGGTCTTCATGAGGCAGTTTTACACAATCTTTAACAGAGACCAGAACTGTGTGGGCTTGGCCCAGGCTGAATCGTTCTGATATTTCTTAATTTGTTTATTTTTGGGGATTTGTGTGTATTGTTTTGTATTGTTAGATATTACTGCACTGTTGGAGCTAGAAACACAAGCATTTCGCTGCACCTGCGATAACATCTGCTAAATATGTGGATGCTGACAACCACGCTGGTGCCCCAACACCACACTGAGACCATGCCTGTCTGCATCTGACTCTCAAAGATTCACCAGGACCGACCATCATTATTCCAGTTCTGTTTACATCTGAAGTGAACTGCAGACAGGTAATGAAAAGTGAACAAGCTCCACTACTGTGCGATTATTCCAATTATGAGAATAAAACAAAGTTAACCTGTATCAGATTTGTGATTTATTAAGTCTATTGTGCTGTTTTGCAAATGTGGTAGTTTGACTATTGACATGGATTCTCGTTCAGATTAACCAGGTTGATTATGGGCCCATTCACAGTGTTAGACTGCATGTTCAGCTAAATCATTCACAATACAGTCCACTAGATGGCATGAAAACCCATAGACTCACAAATACACTATATTATCGGCAGTCATTTCATTAAATCAGGAGGGGGCTTACAGAGAAAGGATGAGTCATCTTCTGAATTCAGTCTACACACACACACACACAACTACATGCCAATCATTGAGCATCAGCAGGCACTGACTGCATGCACCATGCCATCTGTGCCTGCTCGAAATACAGTCATCTTAGATTCAGGTCGTTCTTACATTTCTGCTGCGGGTTGATTGGTTCTAATTATAAACTATGCTTGAATATCTACTACCACACCTCAATACTTCCTATTACTTAACTATTTGTGACAATACATATTGTACAGTATGTTACTGCAAGGCCGTAGACCTAGTTGAATTAAAAATGTGCAGGGATCTTCACATTTGTCATACACTCTCATCCAGAGTGTCTTACTGTAGTACATTTTCATACTGGTCCCCCATTGGATTTGAACCCACAACCCTGGCATTGAAAGAGCCATGCTCTACCAACTGAACCACATGGGACCTAAGCATCTAGCATCTGCTGACATATCACCCAGTTTAATCAAACCTGTCACTTCATTACAAAACCTGGATGATTTTGCTTTTGGTCAGCGTTGCTAAATCAGGGATTACGTCCCAAATAGCACCCTATTCCCTAACCAGAGGCAAATGGGCCCTCGTCAAAGGTAGTGCACTATATAGCCTTTTGGAATGAACCCAGGGTCTTTAGACTTCCCTCTCCAGTCCTCTTGAATCATTAATATAGTAGAAGTCTTCATTTACACTTTAGCAGTATTACATTAGCGGGTTCTGGCACACATGCCTTCATATTATAGAATCTAGATGGAAATATACCTTTACTTCTGCAGATATTGACACTTAATCCATAATGACATCGAGTACAGTAATTCAGATTGGTGATAAACACAAACCCACACAGAAAAACACTGTCCTTCCCTCAGTTTACCTGTAATGAAGTTACCTGTAAATGGCAAAAGGGATGTGATGGTGTGCACCTACAGCCACAAGACAGTGCCAAAGGTAAATGGTCCAAAAGAGGGAGAATAAAAAGCCTGCATCAAATGGTGCCTGAAGAAAGTAAACGGACTGCTCCTCCAGTGAACTGAGTTTTCACCTCAGTGATCCTGTGAGTTCTAACATTTCACCCCCTAGTGATCACAGTACATGTCATTAGGGTAATGTACTGTAGAAAAAGAAGCCAGTGGAGTGGCATGCCATTTGGGCCCGTGAGCAGGCCTGAATATCATGCTTCACTAACACTGGACACTCGCGTCACAATATCGCAAGGAGGGCTGTAATAAAGCATCAATTCTAGGCGATCAGATATTGACAGTAGTGGGAAAAGTACCCATGTGTCATACTTGAGTAAAAGTAAAGATACCTTAATAGAAAATGACTCAAGTAAAAGTTAGTCACCCAGTAAAATACTTGAGTAAGTTTTTGGTTTAAAAGTACATCTAATTGCTAAAATATACTTAAATATCAAAAGTAAAAGTAAATACTATAAATCATTTCAAATATTATATTAAGCAAACCTGAAAACATGATTTTCTTGATTTTTATTTGCAGATTGCCAGGGGCAGACTCCAACACTCATTTATAAATGAAGCATTTTTATATGGGAGTAAAAAGTAGATATTTTCTTTATGAATGTAGTGGAGTCAAAGTAATCAAAAATATAAATAGTAAAGTAGTAAAGTACAATAGTAAATAGTAAAGTACAGATAAACTACTTACCAAAAACAGTACTTACACAGTCGCTAGTGAAAGTCTACACAAGCCCTTGCACAGTCTTCACATGTTGCTGCATGTTGCCCTAAGAGTTGTGCAAAATTGGAAGAATATGATTCCAAATTATTCACAGCTGTAAAGGCTGCTATAGGTGCTTCCACCAAGTATTACCTCTGGGGTGTTAGGACATACGCAATCAATACAACATTTTGTATTTCTTAGTCATTTGGAAAATGTTCTATAAATGTTCTATAATGTGGAGCACATTGTATAGATCGATAGGAAAAAAATCTAATTTAATCTGTTTTTTTTAATACAATTTTAAGGCAGAAAAATGTGAAGACTGTGCAAGGGGTGTGTAAACTTCCACTAGGCACTGTAATAAGTAATTCAAAGTATTTTTACTTAGTTATGTGTCTCTTGAGTACTTCTTTCCAAGAAAAACACAGTATCATCACACTTCATGTTTTGGAAGTTTGAGGTTGTGAATACAGTTGACAGGTACAGTGGATGAACAGGAAGGCATTTGAGAGCATAGCAGAGAGATTCTGACAAAAGTCTGTCATTACAGATTAATGTCTTTGTACTTGACCCAACAATTCATAAGCAGTAAGTAGTAAGTAACACAGACGTACAGTAGGCAAACGCAGAACATCACAAGAAATGGCTACAACAAAGACACATAATACTTTTACACATGTATATAAACAGATAACATTTACTCAGCTGATTCCCTTTGTGAGTGTATAAGAGGTTACACACCGGTTACGCTTGAAATATTTTAACCAATCATTGCTTGGTCAGAGATGATACATTTTTCTTCAGGAGATTATAATACAGAAGAGCCAGAGGTCCAATAGCTTCTACCAGAAATGACCATGTCAATTGTCAAATGTAAGGGTCTTCAAAGCATAACAAGATTATAGGTTATGATAATATTCTCATATAACATTATCTGTCTTTAATTTACAATTCCTCTGCTAGTATGCAAAAGCACATACAGTATCTTGCAACATCTTTATATAATAATGTATACTGTAGGGATACATACTATTAAACATCTGATTAATAGATAGTTAGATAATGTATATACACATACATATGAAACTATATGACCCTGAGCAGGCAGAAACATAGACATGAATGGATTGCTTAAGAAAGTCTTGCTTCTGAAAATGTTAGTGGCACATGTTTTGTTGTGTGTGTTCAGTAACTGCTTTACTGTGAGTTAATAATGGGCCTTTCAGCTTATACTATAGGTTTGAGTATTTGGTCTTAAGAGGTGGGAGTCTGTCTTCAGAGATGTCCCTCTATAACAGCAGCGCAGTAAGCTCCTCCATCAAGGTACTGAAATTACGATGGCACCTGGTTTCAAGTTAAGAGGGCCAGAGATTCTCAGGTTGAAAAGCAGTTAGTCAAGGTTAGGTAATATCTAATGAAGTGTGTTAAGAAACCCCCATAGCATACAACTGGACTGAGTGACTAAACAGAGGTTCAGGTACAAAACAAGAGCTCAAACTTCATTGAGCTCAAACCTGATTTTCAGCTGGGTAACATTAGCATCTGACTGCGTCTTGACCATTTTTTCTGAGCTCA
This sequence comes from Oncorhynchus clarkii lewisi, assembly GCF_045791955.1. NCBI lineage: Eukaryota > Metazoa > Chordata > Actinopteri > Salmoniformes > Salmonidae > Oncorhynchus > Oncorhynchus clarkii. The sequence continues at coordinate 53,332,566 of NC_092163.1, read as the reverse complement.
TGGTGCTGGCATAATATCAATGACTTTTGTTTATATTATACCTCCTACATCAGTCCTTAATCTTAGTTGTGTCTGTTTAGCAATACAAGAATGACAGCAAAATATCTGTTGTTCCAGTGCTAAGAGTTGTGTTTCCATCCCAAGCTCAACTGTGGCAGGGGTGCTAAGTAGGCTAGCGTTTTAGCTGTACTACTGGCTGCTATTTCTACCATGTTTATAAGACAATCGCCCAGTCTGCATTTGTCCGTTTGCTTAGGGATTTGAACCCATGCCCAGAAGTACTCAGTGGATTTTCACAGCAACTCCCTTTGGTAGGACTCGGCCTGGCTGCAAACAAATATCCTTTCTGTCCCACACTGTCCCATTAGCATCCCCCCCCCCAATAATGACTAAGTGACAGAGACTATTATTAGCCTGGTGATCCAGGCGTCACAGCAGCACAGATGTATTGGAGCAATGTTGAGTCTATTCAAGTGAATACACTTCAATGCTGCTTCTGTTGGTTGCATAAATTCAGCTACAACTCATAACGTATTTGTGCCCCTTGTCACTGGAAAGAATCAACAATATTGGTATTCTAACACAAAGGGATGAAGCATTTGATGAACACATAGATTGCTACAGAATAAATTAGTGAGAATTAATCCTCATTTGGTTGAAAGTTCTTGTTTTATAAAAAGACAAGATAGTGTAATCCCACTACGTAAAGCTACTTACCCTATTGAATATCTACATATGGAAAATGGATAGCCTCCTCCTGCTTCATGAGCAAGTTACAGTCCTACTGAGGCAGCTCAGTCACCCATCCTCCACCCTCCCCCTAGTGTTTTTATGTGGAAGATCCTCCAGTTGAAGCGAAACACCATCTCACACAACAATAGGGGTGTCCGAGTACACAGAGCTCAGAGACTCTGCGTCTGACTTCCTTCTCTGTTCCTGCCTCCCTCTGTCCTCCTCCTGCCACTCCTCATCCTCCTCCCCACATGGGCTCAGTCGCCCATTCTGCTCCAGCAGGCCCTTTGGGTCCAGGTAGGTGACATGCCTGTTAAAGGGAGGCTTGTCAAAGGCACCCCCTCCACCTCCACCTCCGCCCCCCTCCGGGCCTGTGTCCTCATGGGTGGGAGAGACGCTAAGGATGGAGGAGTGAAGGCTGTCCCCCGGGGCTCTCTTGTCCAGGCCCTGGCCCGGGCAGCAGATGCAGCTGCAGGGTGTGAGGTAGAGGTAGATGAGCACCATCATCGCACTGGCCAGACAGCCCACCAATGTGGTGTAGGCCGTCTTCATGCCCTCCTGCCCTCCAGCCTGAGTGGCGTTGTGCACTAACACAGTCACATACAGGGTCTCGTTGAAGGATTCCCCCACTGCGTAACAGGTGTAGATCCCAGAGTCCTCTAGCGTGATGGGGCCGACCTGCAGGCTGCCGTCGCTGAGGACCCTGGAACTCTGGTTACCAGAAGACAACTGCACATTGCCTGGAAGGACCCAGCTCTTCAGCATGTACCTCTGCCTAGTGTCACAGCCCAGTCTTATGAACTGCTCAAGGTAGGCCTCCTCGTCTAAAATGGTCACTGCGCTGCAATTCAGATGGACCTTGTTCAGCTCCAGGGTGAGTGCCTTCTCCTTCTGTGTGCCTGGGAGGAGGCAGGTGTGGTCGTCTCTGAAATCAGTGGCAGAGCTAAGCTCCTGGCGGTGCCAGCGGGACAGCATGCTGTACAGCTCACAGCTGCAGGGCAGCGGGTTGTTGTGGAAGTAGAGGCCATTCTTGATCCAGGCAGGCAGGACCTGGAGCTCCTGTATGGGCAGCAGTTTGAGCCGATTAGTGGACACGTCCAACAGAGTGAGTTTCTCCAGCCGATTCCTCTCTTTGACCAGCTCCAGGGGGAAGCGCTGGATCTGGTTCTGACTGAGGTAGAGCTTCTGCAGGCTGTTGAGGCTGGAGAAGGCAGTGCGGTCAATCTGGGAGATGTAGTTGTTGTAAAGCAGAAGCACCTCCAGGTGTTCCAGGGGCTCGAAGATGAACTCCTCCAGAATTTTCAGGCCATTTGAGGACAGGTCCAGGTAGCGCAACCGTGTGACATATAGGAAGGCCTCGGAAGAGAGGAAGGTGAGGCCGTTGTGGCTGAGCAGGAGGCTGTGCAGCATGCTGAGCTTGACAGGGGTCCATTCAGCTTTCAGTTTACTGATTTGGTTGAAGCTGAGGTCCAGCACAGCAGTGTAGCGAGGAAAAGCCATGGGGATGCTGGTCAGGTTCATCTTGGAGCAGCTAACGATGTTGCTGGCGCACAAACAGGTTTTGTGGCAGGTGACAGATTTTGAGCTGGTTGTTGCTCCTGAAGGCAGTAGGAGACTCAGGACCAGAAGGGCAAAGAGCCCCTTAATAGACACTCCTTCTATGGCACAGCGGGAACCAGAGAGTTTGCCATCCACCATGTCAGGTGCAGGCATGGTAGAGGATGTTGAATGTATTTTTAGATAGGGAATCTTAGTCTTCACAATGCAGAATTTAGACTTCATATGACATACATCCTCAATCGGCCATGTGCTGAAAGAAAATATATTGGAGGTCAGCAGCACATTGCTTCCCTTTACCTTGATATTTGTAGTGTCCCCTGGCTAAAATTATGCCAACACCTAGCAATAACATAAAACAACCACATGACAGTCATAACTCACACACGTGGTCTGTCAAGCATAGTAAATGCGCTACTAAACGGTAATGGATGATCAGAATATCTTACCTGCACTTTAACCATACGCACATGGTAGACTTACCGGGGTGCATTGCACCACAGGACCGCTACAAGTTCCCATAATGAGTTGAACTTCATGCGTCTCAGAACAGATCTCTAATTTCTACGCTTGTTTCATTCACTAACTCATGTTCGACATTGAATACACTGCCTACATTACATCCTACATGTCTAGCCACATTAGCCACAAAAAGCACTGCCGATATCCTATTGCTAAAGAGGAGAGTAGGCTATATATTATTAATAAAGCCAAAACAATTTAAATACTTTTCTATTAGCTGATGCCATGCAACATAGTTTTATTTTCAAAACCTATAGAAACGTTCAACATCCAGGTGACCTCTGCCTAAAATAAATCATCCACAAGCATTATTTTACCTTCTGCTCCCTCTCAAGGCGTAAACTGAAGAAGATCAAAGGCGATATTAAGAAATGTCGCAGGTTTGTACAGCAAATGGACCCAGGACGTCGATGCAAAATAGTAGCCTACCAATTGGCTATACTTCATATAATAAGAAAATGCTATTCGAAGTGATTCTTTAAGAGCGGAGTAGACCACAGCCTATGATGTCAAGCCTTCTATGCCGTATCAGAGAGAGCGAAGCAGCAGCCTTCTGCCGGATGAAGAGCCTTCTGATTGATTACTGGGAGGGCGCTCACGCGATGCACTATTACAAACACAGCACCGACCTCGAGTCAAATCCGTTAGTTTCCACTCCAGTAGCTCAATGCAACATTTGTACGTATTATTATCAAGGAAGGTAGAGTAAAACGATTAAATACAGATTAGGATAAAGGGGTATTAAATTATATTTATTTAGGTTATTTAATTCCCTTCAGACTGTAGGTCTAATAACAGGTACAACATTTACACAGGTGTGTATAAATGTGGCCCCATTGTACTATACCAGTCAGCCTATTTTGGCTTCTTAACTTCGAAAATAGGTATTGCAATATGATGAGAAAAAAAGGAATGTCAACTGAATCAGAATGATAATCTGAGCTAACCTATAGGCCAGGGATGGGCAACCGGCGGCCCGCGGGGCTGCATGCAATGCTTCATTTGTAAATTGGGAGGTGCCTGAACAAAACGTGAGCTGACCTGGGGGGCTCTGAGGTATCGGAACGAATGAAAAAAACAAACAAAAAAACATTTATAATAAAGCATTGCACGCATGTCATTGCTTTTGCGTGCTGACATAGAGCAGAAGAGTAGAATGGCTTGCAGGAGATGCACACATGGGGATAATTAATTTTGGCCTAGGGTCCTGGAAAATGTTTGCCTTATATAAACGCATTAAATGCAATTCTACACAATTTTAGATTACTGGAGACTTTGGCAGAATATTTTTTAATACCTCACAAATTGAGAATCTGAGATGAATAAAAACGACCTTGTCTTGACTCCATCAATAGCCTTGGCCTAGGTGTGTGGAGACACATATTGTACAATATGAGGAGGAAATATAGTCCACTCATCCGCGATGGCCGATGCGCTCGTGCCAAAACCTTATCTCTCTCTTGTTTTACTTTGTAACCATCGTTTTACTTTTCCAGATTAGTCTTCTCTTTTCAGCAGAATCCATTTGCTTTCAAACCTGTGTTTTCCGCGATGTTTGGCTATTTGAAATATTGCAAAAGGCCTGTTTTGGCAACATGCTGTTCACTGACAGATTTGCCGCGCGTTCCAGGCTGTAGGCATGCCTTGTGATTGGGCTACACACAATCTGCAGCTAGGTTATTTTAAAATAATATAAACTATTGCTCCTCTGTAGCTAAATTATAGACCTACTCCCGGTGTAGTATTCTACATGATTTAATTTCTCAACAGACAGCAGTAATTCTATGACTTTGGCAAATATATTTCAATTTCTCAAGGGTGCTGCGGAACCTCCAGCCCCCTTCCCGCATCTACACTCAGAAAAAAAGGTTCCAGAAGGGTTCTGCGGCTGTCCCCATAAGATAACCTTTTTTTGGTTCCAGGTAGAACCTTTTTTTGGTTCCAGGTAGAACCCTCTTTGGTTCCAGGTATAACTTTTTGGGGTTCCATGTGAACCCTCTGTGGAAAAGGTTCTACCTGGAACTAAAGGGGTTCTTCTATGGGGGCAGCTGAATAACCCTTTTTGGTTCTAGATAGAATCATACACTCTTAGAAAAGGGGTGCTAAGGAATAAATGACGAAGTGCAGCGCTGGAGAGAAGATAATTACAGGAGTATGACTATCAAAGCAGAGAGATGGAGGGCGATCACAGAAAGTGAATATCATACTAGTTCTGTGAGATACAGGCGCGCTTCTCTCTCTCACCACAGCATTGGCAACGCATTGATCTATACAGGCTAATGTTGCGCAAACCATAAAACCAGGTAGGCCCAAGACGAATCAAGTCTTAGAATATCAGGCACATTTTCACATTACGTTTTTTAGGGGGAAGGAGAATAACAGAGAAGGCAACTTGTATTAACTTTGATTTTATTATATTTTTTACATTGCAAACAGGGACAATTATTTTTAATGCCAAGAGAGGTACTGATCCTGGCACATGGGTTCCGGAACAAAATGTGCCGGATCCTGTTCAGGCCGGATGCTGCTCGAATTAAGCACTGGCTGCATGTACCACCGTTTGAAGACCCTCGGATCAATAAAAAAAAAAAATAGAAACCGAATACTAGAATAAGGTGCAATTTCGAAATGTGGTTGTGCATCAGCAGTTTTTCTCTTATGTCAGTCACTAAACTATCCCATGTCAGCTAACAGTTTTATGATTGGTAAATTAGTCTAGCTGCCAGCTATTTCAATTGTGTAATTATCGTTGAATTACTGCTTGGGTGGCCCCCATTTATTTATACAGCTAGTCTCATTTCAGATATCATATTAAAAACTGGGTACAGAGGCCCATCAAAGTTAATATTTCATATCTTCTCCCTCCTTTTGCTGTATGGATGTGAGAATCTTATATTTCCATAAATTGATGTCATTGTGGTGTTGTTCTATTGCTAACAGTGAAGGCTTCTGAATAAACCTTGTTAGATGAGTTGTCCTCATTAAAACTGAGGAAGCGCGTTAGTAAGAGGATTGTGCTGCTCAGTTCAAAGCCTGAAGGATAACTACTGTCATATCTGTCCTCAGACCAGTGCTAATTTGATTATCAAATGACGCTTTTTCACATTCTGTGAGGTTCATAGCCAAAATGGGTCCTTGGGGGAGGTTTATCTCCATTGTACAGTGGGACATGCCCGTTTGTCCTAAGTGAAGAACACCTCAAAAATAGTCCAATAAAAAAGAGTTGTGCTTCCATTGCCTTTGAGATGAGACCTCCTCATTGTTAAATCCCCCTGAGCTCTCGCTGTCTGTATAGGAGCTGTCAAAGAGCAAGGTTATCACTATTATGATCCATTTGAACTGTAGATGCCCTGTATCAGGGGGAGTGATGTGTGTTGGTGAAGCAATATGTTGATTTAGGATTGCAAGGAGTGGAAGGTTTAATACAGAGGAATTACGGAGATTCACTGTTCATTGTTTAGCAGATTCAGAAGTGTGACATTAACCAAAGAGCCCTGGTTTAGATTGCATGCAGTTGGCACTCTACGTAGGATTATCCAGTACATTGCCCTGACTTTGGTAATTTACTATAGTGGGGATTTTTTTTATTTCATGTTGCTGAGGAAAAAGGTCTCACTTGAGATGAGTTGACACTACCTCTCTGTTAACTCTCAGCTCACATGGCACAAAAGATGTCACTTGAGCTTTCAGAGTGAAGAATGATGGGAACAGTCTACAGGGCCGGTTGCCATGGAAGCCAAGGTCAGTGATGACTTTCTGCTGCAGAGGCATTGAGGAGCGAGAGCAGAAAGGTGTGTGTGTCATAGCGTGGAAAAGTGACAGATTCTAGGGTCTGGGCAGGAATAGTGAAGTAGACAACAAAAAACATCATTTATTTAACTAAGCAAGTCAGTTAAGAACAAATTCTTATTTTCAATGATGGCCTAGCAACAGTGGGTTAACTTCCTTGTTCAGGAGCAGAACGACAGATTTGTACCTTGTCAGCTCGGGGATTCGATCTTGCAACCTTCCGGTTACTAGTCCAATGCGCTAACCACTAGGCTACGCTGCCGCCCCAGGCATGACTTTCAATAGTCAAGTTTCAACGCATCTTAATTCGTTGTCACAATTCAGTTAGAATGCTTCATTTCCATGTACAATTATCTCTTTACTTTTAACTCCATCGTTTCTCAGACTTAGTCATACAGCAAAATGTCCATTTGCTATGTGCTCTCATCAGACATTTCCCCATCATGCCTCTGGACTGCATCACTTCCTGTGAGAGGCCGACCTGGAACACAAAAACAGGGGGGTTTAAATACACAATTCAAAATCACATGATGCGTTAATCATCCAGTAGGAAGGCTTGACTGTTACACATGCAAAATAGTCACACCAATGACGTGTGTGTGTTTACTTGTGTGCAGCGCAGCGCAGTGCATCCACATGATATCTGTGTATATGTGGGTAATACTTATGTTATTGATTGTTAAAGGGAAGTATAATGCCAGGTGATGGGGGTGTATCCAACAATAGACCATGGTGCTTCTTCTTCTTTCTCCTTCCTCTGTGAAACACATGTGGATTTGTGTATTGTTTCTCTCTTTGTGAATGCATACTACAAATGGAAAGAGAGAAACGTGTGTGTACAATATCCACCATCTTGGTGCAGACTCACTCCCTCCCCCTACATGAAGCTTGATTCCTCCTCATCTCCAGTCACACATTACAGCACTCATCACATTATCCAAATATGACTCATGTATTATGGGGTGCATTCTAAATGATGAGTGTATTTCAGTCACCTCAATTTGATAATGGAAGTGGAGTAGTTGTCCATGTATATCACATTGACATTCTGGCTCAGAAAGGCTTTGAGGAGATGGCTGACATTTTCTTGGAGAACATGCTGAACTGTCAGTTCATCAGGACATTGCTAAGACACTTGAGTCTCTAGACTTGTCATGGACAAAGAAATTATTGTCTGGAAAAAGCCAACAGAGAGCGGTGGTTATTGATTACCTATGGTCACTTTGGATCACCTCAGTTAGGGTGTCTGTCTCTGCTCTTGAGTGAAGACTGTGGGTGGGTTAATATGTTACATCGGACATACTACTGCACTCTATGGATGCCACGCCCAATAATAACCTGCTGTCGGTCCTTGTAAGCTAAACAACACACACATTTTCAGTATGAGAATAGTAGAGATGTGCATCTTTCCTTTTCAAGACGATTTGATACATACACTATATATACACAAAGTATGTGGACACCCCTTCAAATTAGTGGATTTGGCTATTTCAGCCACACCCGTTGCTGACAGGTGTAAAGAAAAAAAAAAAAATCAAGCACACAGCCATGCAATCTCCATAGACAAACATTGCAGCGATTTGGTTGAAAAAAGTTTCTTAAACTGAACGAAACAGGGATAAACATACCTGAATTTGTCCAATTGAAACTAACATTTGATTGTCTGTCACCTTGATTACTCAAAATTCTCTCGACCTGTACACCTACATTGTAAACTTAGGCTAGGTTGTAGCAACCTCATGATGGGTACAGATAAAATTTGAGTATTGTGTAGTAGCCTAAACATATCTATGTTACATTGAGCTTGATGAATGGAAAATGAATGACAGTCAACCAATATGCTGTAATAGAAATTAGGCCATGTTCATAAAACATTTGTATCATACTTCCTCATCTTAAACGGCACTGACCACCACTGGGCCACAGATATTTCCTGGTGTTGTCGGCATGCAAAATTACTTGTAGGTCAATGACTGTCAACTCAGTTACATGTAGTTCGACATTGAAGGAGAGTACACATCAGTGGTCACAAAAGATGGGAGGTATTTTCGGAAGATAGAAAGAATGTAATGAGCAAAACAAATTTTGTGAACCGGCGATTCTTAACGTTTGAATCGATTTTCTGACCGATGCATCTTGCTACATTTGGATCGGTGCAGACTGATACACTTGTATCTTAAACATTTGAATCAGGGACTGATGCGTATCAGTGATTACATCCCTAGAATTGTATTGATTACTTGTCTTCCTAGCGTCACACCCAAAGTGTTTATATGTGTGTGATGGAGTCATGATATGAATCAATCTGATATTATTGAATTTACCATTTGTCTCTGTTCCTGTTGACAAGGACTCTGCCAAGGCCAGTGGTTCCTGCTGTTCTGTTCTTGTCCCTTCAGTGAACCCTCAGAGTGGAGTGAGGTAAGACAGAGGAGGTATCAATCTATTCTGTGCCAAGCACCTATGCTTACACAAATATAGAATATATTGAAAGAGAATTCACCGATAAATTGGTTCACATGGAAAACTAAAGGCATAGAACCCATAAATGACTTAAATAGGAAATACATGTATTTTCATGACAGCATTACAAATTAATGTTGGATTGACCAGTTTAGATATTTTCAAATACATGCAATTTAACAGTTTTATATCACAAAATGTTGATTTGAAATCTTTTGGGCATCAGATTAATCTCGATGGAATACTATTTGAGTCAGAAAATGATATTCATATGGTAGGTTAGCTATACAAAACCTTGCAGAGAGCCTATGCATCTGACATGAATATATTCCCCTGTAATAATGGTATTTTTTGTTTGATAATTATTGTGTTTTTTTCTGTTGTCTAATCTTGGTTTGTATGTGTTTGCATGGCCACATTGTGTGTGCTTTGTGAGTCTTCACATGTGAGAGGTATGTGTGTGTTGAGTACACACTGTTCTGAGCTTTAGGAGGAATCATTTATCACCCTCACTCTCATTACACAAGGTCCACATTGCATTGTGGGAAGGAGTAGTGCCACATTTATTGTGCTGTAAATTGAAAATGAAGGGTTGGATCTCCTTGGGTTTACAAGTCTATGGAGTAGCCTAGGTTCTAACACAGATCTGGTTATAACACACATATGAGTATGTCAGGTACTGTGAAAGGTTTATACTCCTGTCTCATTGCGATATAATGTGTGCAGCGTATCCATTTTACATGAAACCCTGACCATCCCCCACTAACTGAGACACAACTCGGATGCAGCTGCAGCTCCCTGGATATTAGCGTAAGATGTATGGCTCTTCTAATAGCAGTAATGAACCCTGACTGTCTGTCAGTGGGGTAATACTAGGACTAGAGACCGGGACACAAAATGACCCTCTCTCTCTCCCTGTGTCACTGTCACATGGCAGTCACAATATATTGAGTTATTATACGGATAATGGTCATTAACAGGCTGACAAGGGAAAGGTAAATCTATCAATAACCTTTGGGACCTCTAGGAACCTCTACGCTGCAAATGACATACTCTGAAGTGGTTAATTAAACACAATACATGTTAATAGAACTTCCAAAATAAAAAAAAATGCTGTGTAGAATGAATAAGATTGGGCATCAGTTTAGTCATCGGCTGGCCAGTTAGAGGAATCTGTGACCAAGGCTGTGGTTTGGAACAAAGAGTTACCCTAGTAATGGAATTCACCTCTTACTGTCACAACAACAGCCTGACAGCCAATGGGACATGGTGGTGTGTTATTTTGGAGGGGTATCAGGGAGAGGTGTCAGAGTGTTGATCCCATCCCATGGTTGGTTTTGGCAGCAGCCTTGAACATCTAACGTTCTCTGGTAAGTGATGGATGAGACTGGCTGGGCTGGGGTGGTGGCGGTGAAGGAGGCAGGAAAACAGGGTGGTAATACATCTCCCTGCCTAGCACTCCATCAGCCAAATGAGAAGTGACTCAGAAAACGGTGCTCTGCTGCTCACACACACACATCCCTATTCAAAGGTATCAAGGTGTTTTAGCAGGAGATGGTATAAATGTTTGATTTAGGTACTATTATAGATGTAGATACTATTTCTGCAGTACCCTATCCATTATAAAATGGTATACAAAAAAGTTATGATTTATGGTTTTATATAATTGTATTACATTATACAAATCAAATCAAATGTATTTATTTAGTCCTTCGTACATCAGCTGATATCTCAAAGTGCTGTACAGAAACCCAGCCTAAAACCCCAAACAGCAAGCAATGCAGGTGTAGAAGCACGGTGGCTAGGAAAAACTCCCTAGAAAGGCCAAAACCTAGGAAGAAACCTAGAGAGGAACCAGGCTATGTGGGGTGGCCAGTCCTCTTCTGGCTGTGCCGGGTGGAGATTATAACAAAACATGGTCAAGATGTTCAAATGTTCATAAATGACCAGCATGGTCAAATAATAATAAGGCAGAACAGTTGAAACTGGAGCAGCAGCACAGTCAGGTGGACTGGGGACAGCAAGGAGTGGGAGGGGGGGGGCGCCAACCCATACAGGATGACCACATCAGTGACTCAACCCACTCAGGTGACGCACCCCCTCCAGGGACGGCATGAGAGAGCCCCAGTAAGCCAGTGACTCAGCCCCTGTAATAGGGTTAGAGGCAGAGAATCCCAGTGGAAAGAGGGGAACCGGCCAGGCAGAATTAGCAAGGGCGGTTCGTTGCTCCAGAGCCTTTCCGTTCACCCTCCCACTCCTGGGCCAGACTACACTCAATCATATGACCCACTGAAGAGATGAGTCTTCAGTAGAGACTTAAAGGTTGAGACCGTTCCATAAAAATGGAGCTCTATAGGAGAAAGCCCTGCCTCCAGCTGTTTGCTTAGAAATTCTAGGGACAATTAGGAGGCCTGCGTCTTGTGACCGTAGCGTACGTGTAGGTATGTACGGCAGGACCAAATCAGAGAGATAGGTAGGAGCAAGCCCATGTAATGCTTTGTAGGTTAGCAGTAAAACCTTGAAATCAGCCCTTGCTTTGACAGGAAGCCAGTGTAGAGAGGCTAGCACTGGAGTAATATGATCACATTTTTTGGTTCTAGTCAGGATTCTAGCAGCCGTATTTAGCACTAACTGAAGTTTATTTAGTGCTTTATCCGGGTAGCCGGAAAGTAGAGCATTGCAGTAGTCTAACCTAGAAGTGACAAAAGCATGGATTAATTTTTCTGCATCATTTTTGGACAGAAAGTTTCTGATTTTTGCAATGTTACGTAGATGGAAAAAAGCTGTCCTTGAAATTGTCTTGATATGTTCTTCAAAAAAGAGATCAGGGTCCAGAGTAACGCCGATGTCCTTCACAGTTTTATTTGAGACGACTGTACAACCATTAAGATTAATTGTCAGATTCAACAGAAGATCTCTTTGTTTCTTGGGACCTAGAACAAGCATCTCTGTTTTGTCCGAGTTTAAAAGTAGAAAGTTTGCAGCCATCCACTTCCTTATGTCTGAAAAACATTCTTCTAGCAAGGGCAATTTTGGGGCTTCACCATGTTTAATTGAAATGTACAGCTGTGTGTCATCCGCATAGCAGTGAAAGTTAACATTATGTTTTCGAATAACATCCCCAAGAGGTAAAATATATAGTGAAAACAAGTCCTATATTATTCAATGATGTCATTAGAATGATGAAGATAAGGACAACAAAACTTATTTCATTTAACTGTTGAAAGCGAGGAAGGAATGAAGCAACAATAGCAATTGAAAGCGGAGGTAGGCTAACATATTCTGAAAAGGTGTATATATACACTGCTCAAAAAAATAAAGGGAACACTTAAACAACACAATGTAACTCCAAGTCAATCACACTTCGGTGAAATCAAACTGTCCACTTAGGAAGCAACACTGATTGACAATAAGTTTCACATGCTGTTGTGCAAATGGAATAGACAACAGGTGGAAATTATAGGCAATTAGCAAGACACCCCCAATAAAGGAGTGGTTTTGCAGGTGTCTGTCAGCGTATTGTCCAGAGCATGGAGGCGCTACCAGGAGACAGGTCAATACATCAGGAGATGTGAAGGAGGCCGTAGGAGGGCAACAACCCAGCAGCTGGACCGCTACCTCTGCCTTTGTGCAAGGAGGAGCAGGAGGAGCACTGCCAGAGCCCTGCAAAATGACCTCCAGCAGGCCACAAATGTGCATGTGTCTGCTCAAATGGTCAGAAACAGGCTCCATGAGGGTGTTATGAGGGCCCAACGTCCACAGGTGGGGGTTGTGCTTACAGCCCAACACCGTGCAGGACGTTTGGCATTTGCCAGAGAACACCAAGATTGGACAATTTGCCACTGGCACCCTGTGCTCTTCACAGATGAAAGCAGGTTCACACTGAGCACATGTGACAGACGTGACAGAGTCTGGAGACGCTGTGGAGAATGTTCTGCTACCTGCAACATCCTCCAGCATGACCAGTTTGGCGGTGGGTCAGTCATGGTGTGGGGTGGCATTTCTTTTGGGGGCCGCACAGCCCTCCATGTGCTTGCCAGAGGTAGCCTGACTGCCATTAGGTACAGAGATGAGATCCTCAGACCCCTTGTGAGACCATATGCTGGTGCGGTTGGCCCTGGGTTCCTCCTAATGCAAGACAATGCTAGACCTCATGTGGCTGGAGTGTGTCAGCAGTTCCTGCAAGAGGAAGGCATTGATGCTATGTACTGGCCCGCCCGTTCCCTAGACCTGAATCCAATTGAGCACATCTGGGACATCATGTCTCGCTCCATCCACCAACGCCACGTTGCACCACAGACTGTCCAGGAGTTGGCGGATGCTTTAGTCCAGGTCTGGGAGGAGATCCCACAGGAGACCATCCGCCACCTCATCAGGAGCATGCCCAGGCATTGTAGGGAGATCATACAGGCACGTGGAGGCCACACACACTACTGAGCCTCATTTTGACTTGTTTTAAGGACATTACATCAAAGTTGGATCAGCCTGTAGTGTGGTTTTCTACTTTAATTTTGAGTGTGACTCCAAATCCAGACCTCCATGGGTTGATAAATTTGATTTCCATTGATAATTTTTGTGTGATTTTGTTGTCAGCACATTCAACTATGTAAAGAAAAAATAAGAATATAATAATAAGAATATTTCATTCATTCAGATCTAGGATGTGTTATTTTAGTGTTCCCTTTATTTTTTTGAGCAGTGTATATACACGTCAGCCTACTAATTATACAAATAGCCCCTATTATATTTCAAAATTAAAATCAAATTCATTAACCTATACTTGTAACTTTTTAGGCTCCATGTGCTGCACCAGAATCACGTTCTCCCTCTGCTTTATCATGGTTTGAACGATGTGCGTAATTCCAGTCCATATAATACAGTATAATACAATACAGTACAGTAACGCAGTCCACACTCAAAAAGATTAGCCTACTGGAGCTAGTTTAATTTATTTATCCAAGAGAGCACATAGCTAGCTACATCTATGGGATTTTATGTTTTTCAGATGTGCATAATGTGCAGTAGCCTATATCATATATCTATTGGATAACGGCACAGTCATTTGGCCTTTTTTGGGCTTGGGATCATTAAATGTCTTTAATGTAGGGCTCATCAGGCTTAGGTAGCATCAGGTCAGAAGTACAGTACCAGTCAAAAGTTGACACACTAACTAATTTGTTGTGTCTTTGTAGGGCTTTTCTTTATTTTTACTATTTTCTACATTCTAGAATAGTGAAGAGATCTAAACTTTGCAATAACACATATGGAATCATGTAGTAACCAACAAAGTGTTAAAGAAATCTAAATAAAATTGTATATTTGAGATTTTTCACACTCTTGACATTCTCTCAAACAGAGAGGTGGAATGCATTTCAATTAACAGGTGTGCCTTCATAAAAGTTCATTTTGGAATTTATTTCCTTCTTAATGCGTTTAAGCCAATCAGTTGTATCCCCACTGTATAATGCTGAATAGTTTTGTTGATATATTTCAATGTTAAACAAATTATTTTAATCATTAACACTACAATTAAAATGGCTGCTGTAGTTGTGGCTATTTCCAGCAATGCAAAAACTGATGTCAAGGAAAATGAGAACTGGAGAGAGGTTGTGGGTCGAAATGCCCCAAAGGAGACTGTTTTACATATTTTTTATCATGGAGAGAGAAATCCTGACAAAGGAGGAGGCAATAGCCAACCCCATTAAGGAGGAGAAGCTCTACCACAGTCTCATACATGAAATTCATCCAAACCACTTGAGGTCAGTACAGAGAGTACGTGCACTCTGGCGTAAATATATTCTCAGTCAGGAAGCAAGGGCAAAGCTTCTGATCAGAGGAATAACAGTCAGAGAATAATCTGTTCAGTTTGAAGTCGCGCATGGCTGACTAGAACTCAATTCAAGTTACAGTTAAATAATTACCTGAATCAGCAGATGATAGTGTTGTGACTGAGTTTCTGGTGAAAGCTGGATGTAGGGTGGTGGGGAGAGTGATGAGGCGCATGATAAGATATAAGGGTCAATTTACAAACTGCTCCAATGGAGATGGTTTTGTACAGTTGAAGTCGGAAGTTTACATACACTTAGGTTGGAGTCATTAAAACTTGTTTTTTCAACAACTCCACAAATTTCTTGTTAACAAACTATAGTTTTGGCAAGTCGGTTAGGACATCTACTTTGTGCATGACACAGGTAATTTTTCCAACAATTGTGTACAGACAGATTACTTCACTTATAATTCACTGCTGTGGGTCAGAAGTTTACATACACTAAGATGACTGTGCCTTTAATGGCCAAGATGGTGAAGCAGTCAGACGTCTTTGTCCTCATCTTGGCCCGTGTATATATCTTTAATATATTTTTTCTTCACATATCTTTTTTATATTTTTCCTAAACCTCAACTTCAATATACTCTCCTGCAACCCGCCTCATCCAATGTGGTATGAATCTGCTATTTTCTAGTATTTTTCTTTACTTTCGAACCGGAATCCCCCAACAGAAGCTAGCCAGCTAACTAGCTACTAGCTAGTAGTCAGCTAACCAACAGCAACAGGCCCCTCCATCGCGACCTCCTCTGAATGCCCATTTGCTAGCCTGCTAGCCGCGGTCCGCTAGCTGTCTAGAGCATATCGGACTGTTAGCTGAATAGGTCCATTGGCCAATTTCTTGGGCCACAACACCTATTTTGCCAAATGGACTGGGCACCTTTAATACACGGAACCCTACTAATCCATCACGGCTGGTCAGCCGACGGAACCGCACGAGGAGGCTACAACAGACTTCTTCCGTTGCGACGTACCTCTAAGGCCCTTCTGCTAGCTTGCTAGCCCCGGCCTGTCTGAATTGCCAGCCAGCTTAACTACTCAGTGGACCCCTATGATCACTCGACTACGCATGCCTCTCCCTAATGCCAATATGCCTTGTCCATTGCTGTTCTGGTTAGTGATTATTGTCTTATTTCACTGTAGAGCCTCTAGCTCTGCTCAATATGTCTTAGCTAACCCTTCAGTTCCACCTCCCACACATGTGGTGACATCACCTGGTTTAAATGATGTTTCTAGAGACAATATCTCTCTCATCGTCACGCTATGCCTAGGTTTACCTCCACTGTATTCACATCCTACCATACCTTTGTCTGTACATTATGCCTTGAATCTATTCTATCGCGCCCAGAAACCTGCTCTTTTTACTCTCTGTTCTGAAGTTAATGGCCTTTAGCTGTATCCTTATCCTACTCCTCCTCTGTTCCTCTGGTGATGTTGAGGTTAATCCAGGCCCAGCAGTGCCTAGCTCCACTCCCATTCCCCAGGCGCGGAGTGGCAATCTACTGCAGAGATAGCCTGCAGAGTTCTGTCATACTATCCAGGTCTGTGCCCAAACAACTCGAGCTTCTACGTCTAAAAATCCACCTGTCCAGAAACAAGTCTCTCACCGTTGCCGCTTGCTACAGGCCACCCTCTGCCCCCAGCTGTGCCCTGGACACCATATGTGAATTGATTGCCATCCATCTATCTTCAGAGCTAGTGCTGCTAGGTGACCTAAACTGGGTCATGCTTAACACCCCGGCAATCCTACAATCTAAGATTGATTCCCTCAATCTCACACAAATGATCAATGAACCTACCAGGTACAACCCCAAATCCGAAAACACGGGCACCCTCATAGATATCATCCTAACCAACTTGCTCTCCAAATACACCTCTGCTGTCTTCAACCAAGATCTCAGCGATCACTGCCTCATTGCCTGCATTCTTAATGGGTCTGCAGTCAAACGACCACCCCTCATCACTGTCAAACACTCCCTAAAACACTTCAGCGAGCAGGCCTTTCTAATCGAACTGGCCCGGGTATCCTGAAAGGATATTGACCTCATCCGGTCAGTAGAGGATGCCTGGTTAATCTTTAAAAGTGCCTTCCTCACCATCTTAAATAAGCATGCCCCATTCAATTTTTTTTTAAACAGGAACAGATATAGCCCTTGGTTCACTCCAGACCTGACTGCCCTTGACCAGCACAAAAACATCCTGTGGCGTACTGCATTACCATCAAATAGCCCCCGTGATATGCAACTTTTCAGGGAAGTTAGGAACCAATATACACAGGCAGTTAGGAAAGCAAAGGCTAGCTTTTTCAAATGGAAATTTGCATCCTGTAGCACAAACTCCAAAAAGTTCTGGGACACTGTAAAGTCCATGGAGAATAAGAGCACCTCCTCGCAGCTGCCCACTGCATTGAGGCTAGGAAACACTGTCACCACCGATAAATCCACGATAATTGAGAATTTCAATAAGCATTTTTCTACGACTGGCCATGCTTTCCACCTGGCTACCCCTACCCCAGGCAACTGCCCTGCACCCCCCACAGCAACTCGCCCAAGCCTCCCCATTTCTCCTTCACCCAAATCCAGATAGCTGATGTTCTTAAAGAGCTGCAAAATCAGGACCACTACAAATCAGCAGGACTAGACAATCTGGAACCTCTCTTTCTAAAATGATCTGCCGAAATTGTTACAAACCCTATTACTAGCCTGTTCAACCTCCCTTTGTATCGTCTGAGATCCCCAAAAATTGGAAAGCTGCCGCGGTCATCCCCCTCTTCAAAGGGGGAGACACTCTAGACCCAAACTGCTACAGACCCATATCTATCCTACCCTGCCATTCTAAGGTCTTTGAAAGCCAAGTTAACAACCAGATCACTGACCATTTTGAATCCCACCGTACCTTCTCCGCTATGCAATCTGGCTTCCAAGCTGGTCATGGGTGCACCTCAGTCACGCTCAAAGTCCTTAGCAATATTATAACCGCCATAGATAAGAGCCAATACTGTGCAGCCGTATTCATCGACCTGGCCAAGGCTTCGACTCTGTCAAGCACCACATTCTTATTTGGCAGACTCAACAGCCTTGGTTTCTCAAATGACTGCATTGCCTGGTTCACCAACTACTCCTCTGATAGAGTTCAGTGTGTCAAATCGGAGGGCCTGTTGTCCGGACGTCTGGCAGTCTCTATGGGGGTGCCACAGGGTTCAATTCTCGGGCCGTCTCTCTTCTCTGTATACATCAATGATGTCGCTCTTGCTGCTGGTGATTCCCTGATCCACCTCTACGCAGACGACCCCATTCTGTATACTTCTGGCCCTTCTTTGGACACTGTGCTAACTAACCCCCAGACGCGCTTCAATGCCATTCAACTCTCATTCCATGGCCTCCAACTGCTCTTAAATGCAAGTAAAACTAAATGCATGTCTTCAACCGATCGCTGCCTGCACCTGCGCGCCCGTCCAGCATCACTACTCTGGACGGTTCTGACCTAGAATATGTGGACAACTACAAATACTTAGGTGTCTGGTTAGACTATAAACTCTCCTTCCAGACCCACATTAGCATCTCCTATCCAAAATTAAATATAGAACTGGCTTCCTATTTCACAACAAAGCATCCTTCACTCATGCTGCCAAACATACCCTCGTAAAACTGACCATCCTACCAATCCTCGACTTCGGCGATGTCATTTCCAAAATAGCTTCCAACACTCTACTCAACAAATTGGATGCAATCTATCACAGTGCTGTCCATTTTGTCACCAAAGCCCCATATACTACCCACCACTGCGACCTGTACGCTCTCGTTGGCTGGCCCTCGCTTCATACTCGTCACCAAACCCACTGGCTCCAGGTCATCTACAAGTCTTTGCTAGGTAAAGCAGTTCACTGGTCACCATAGCAGCACCCACCCGTAGCACGCGCTCCAGCAGGTATCTTTCACGGGTCACCCCCAAAGCCAGTTCTTCCTTTGGCTGCCTTTCCTTCCAGTTCTCTGCTGCCAATGACTGGAACGAACTACAAAAATCGCTGGAGCTGGAGACTCATATCTCCCCCACTAACTACAAGCACCACCTGTCAGAGCAGCTCACATATCATTGCAACTGTACATAGCCCATCTGTAAATAGCACATCCAACTACCTCATCCTCATACTGTATTTATTTATTTATTTTGCTCCTTTGCACCCCAGTATCTCTAATTGCACATTCATCTTCTGCACATCTATCACTCCAGTGTTTAATTGCTATATAGTAATTACCTCGCCGCTATGACCTATTTTATTGCCTACCTCCCTTTTCTTACCTCATTTGCACACACTGTATATTGCTCCAAAACTGCCATGAAAAGCCAGACTACGGTTTGCAACTGCACATGGGGACAAAGATCGTACTTTTTGGAGAAATGTCCTCTGGTCTGATGAAACAAAAATAGAACTGTTTGGCCATAATATCTACCAAGAGAATTCTCTTCGATTATAATCACAGCCGTATATATCCCCCCCCCAAGCAGACACATCGATGGCTCTGAACGAACTTTATTTAACTCTCTGCAAACTGGAAACGATTTATCCGGAGGCTGCATTCATTGTAGCTGGGGATTTTAACAAGGCTAATCTGAAAACAAGACTCCCTAAATTTTATCAGCATATCGATTGCGCAACCAGGGGTGGAAAGACCTTGGATCATTGTTACTCTAACTTCCGCGACGCATATAAGGCCCTGCCCCGCCCCCCTTTCGGAAAAGCTGACCACGACTCCATTTTGTTGATCCCTGCCTACAGACAGAAACTAAAACAAGAGGCTCCCACGCTGAGGTCTGTCCAACGCTGGTCCGACCAAGCTGACTCCACACTCCAAGACTGCTTCCATCACGTGGACTGGGAGATGTTTCGTATTGCGTCAGATAACAACATTGACGAATACGCCGATTCGGTGTGCGACTTCATTAGAACGTGCGTTGAAGATGTCGTTCCCATAGCAACGATTAAAACATTCCCTAACCAGAAACCGTGGATTGATGGCAGCATTCGTGTGAAACTGAAAGCGCGAACCACTGCTTTTAATCAGGGCAAGGTGTCTGGTAACATGACCGAATACAAACAGTGCAGCTATTCCCTCCGCAAGGCTATCAAACAAGCTAAGCGCCAGTACAGAGACAAAGTAGAATCTCAATTCAACGGCTCAGACACAAGAGGCATGTGGCAGGGTCTACAGTCAATCACGGACTACAGGAAGAAATCCAGCCCAGTCACGGACCAGGATGTCTTGCTCCCAGGCAGACTAAATAACTTTTTTGCCCGCTTTGAGGACAATACAGTGCCACTGACACGGCCTGCAACGAAAACATGCGGTCTCTCCTTCACTGCAGCCGAGGTGAGTAAGACATTTAAACGTGTTAAACCTCGCAAGGCTGCAGGCCCAGACGGCATCCCCAGCCGCGCCCTCAGAGCATGCGCAGACCAGCTGGCCGGTGTGTTTACGGACATATTCAATCAATCCCTATACCAGTCTGCTGTTCCCACATGCTTCAAGAGGGCCACCATTGTTCCTGTTCCCAAGAAAGCTAAGGTAACTGAGCTAAACGACTACCGCCCCGTAGCACTCACATCCGTCATCATGAAGTGCTTTGAGAGACTAGTCAAGGACCATATCACCTCCACCCTACCTGACACCCTAGACCCACTCCAATTTGCTTACCGCCCAAATAGGTCCACAGACGATGCAATCTCAACCACACTGCACACTGCCCTAACCCATCTGGACAAGAGGAATACCTATGTGAGAATGCTGTTCATCGACTACAGCTCGGCATTCAACACCATAGTACCCTCCAAGCTCGTCATCAAGCTCGAGACCCTGGGTCTCGACCCCGCCCTGTGCAACTGGGTACTGGACTTCCTGACGGGCCGCCCCCAGGTGGTGAGGGTAGGCAACAACATCTCCTCTCCGCTGATCCTCAACACTGGGGCCCCACAAGGGTGCGTTCTGAGCCCTCTCCTGTACTCCCTGTTCACCCACGACTGCGTGGCCACGCACGCCTCCAACTCAATCATCAAGTTTGCGGACGACACAACAGTGGTAGGCTTGATTACCAACAATGACGAGACGGCCTACAGGGAGGAGGTGAGGGCCCTCGGAGTGTGGTGTCAGGAAAATAACCTCACACTCAACGTCAACAAAACTAAGGAGATGATTGTGGACTTCAGGAAACAGCAGAGGGAACACCCCTCTAGCCACATCGATGGAACAGTGGTGGAGAGGGTAGCAAGTTTTAAGTTCCTCGGCATACACATCACAGACAAACTGAATTGGTCCACTCACACAGACAGCATCGTGAAGAAGGCGCAGCAGCGCCTCTTCAACCTCAGGAGGCTGAAGAATTTCGGCTTGTCACCAAAAGCACTCACAAACTTCTACAGATGCACAATCGAGAGCATCCTGGCGGGCTGTATCACCGCCTGGTATGGCAACTGCACCGCCCTCAACCGTAAGGCTCTCCAGAGGGTAGTGAGGTCTGCACAACGCATCACCGGGGGCAAACTACCTGCCCTCCAGGACACCTACACCACCCGATGTCACAGGAAGGCCATAAAGATCATCAAGGACATCAACCACCCGAGCCACTGCCTGTTCACCCCGCTATCATCCAGAAGGCGAGGTCAGTACAGGTGCATCAAAGCTGGGACCGAGAGACTGAAAAACAGCTTCTATCTCAAGGCCATCAGACTGTTAAACAGCCACCACTAACACTGAGTGGCTGCTGCCAACACACTGACACTGACTCAACTCCAGCCACTTTAATAATGGGAATTGATGGGAAATGATGTAAATATATCACTAGCCACTTTAAACAATGCTACCTTATATAATGTTACTTACCCTACATTATTCATCTCATATGCATACGTATATACTGTACTCTATATCATCGACTGTATCCTTATGTAATACATGTATCACTAGCCACTTTAAACTATGCCACTTTGTTTACATACTCATCTCATTTGTACATACTGTACTCGATACCATCTACTGTATCTTGCCTATGCTGCTCTGTACCATCACTCATTCATATATCCTTATGTACATATTCTTTATCCCCTTACACTGTGTACAAGACAGTAGTTTTGGAATTGTTAGTTAGATTACTTGTTATTACTGCATTGTCGGAACTAGAAGCACAAGCATTTCGCTACACTCGCATTAACATCTGCTAACCATGTGTATGTGACAAATAAAATTTGATTTGATTTGATTTGAACATCGTTATGCTTGGAGGAAAAATGGTTAGGCTTGCAAGCCCAAGAACACCATCCCAACCGTGAAGCACAGGGGTGGCAGCATCATGTTGTGGGGGTGCTTTGCTGCAGGAGGGACTGGTGCACTTCACAAAATAGATGGCATCATGAGGGAGGAAAATTATGTGTATATTGAAGCAACATCTCAAGACATCAGTCAGGAAGTTAAAGCTTGGTCGCAAATGGGTCTTCTAAATGGACAATGACCCCAAGCATACTTCCAAAGTTGTGGCAAAATGGCTTAAGGACAACAAAGACAAGGTATTGGAGTGGCCATCACAAAGCCCTGACCTCAATCCTATAGAAAATTTGTGGGCAGAACTGAAAAAGCATTGGCGAGCAAGGAGGCCTACAAACCTGCTTCAGTTACACCAGCTCTGTCATGAGGAACATGCCAAAATGCACCCAACTTATTGTGGGAAGCTTGTCGAAGGCTACCCGAAACGTTTCACCCAAGTTAAACAATTTAAAGGCAATACTACCAAATGCTAATTGAGGGTATTTAAACTTCTGACCCACTGGGAATGTAATTAAATAAATAATTCTCTCTACTACGATTCTGACATTTCACATTCTTAAAATAAAGTGGTGATCCTAACTGACCTAAGACAGGGAATTTTTACTAGGATTAAATGTCAAGAATTGTGAAAAACTGAGTTTAAATGTATTTGGCTAAGGTGTATGTACTGTATTTGTTGAAGCAGCACCCATCATTCCTGTAGCACGGTCTGTAAAGATCTTAGTATTTTATGATGGACAAGGTCCTGCGCGTAGACAGGACTGGTGTTACGTCCATCGTTAGAAGGAGACCAAGGTGCAGCATGGTCGGCGTACATTTGACTTTATTTTCATATGACACCCCCCCCAAAAAATAAAAATAAATAAAAATAAAAATAAAAAATCCAAACAAACGTAACGTTCTGCAGGCTCCACAGCAACTATGCAAAAACAAGATCCCACAGACTCAGATGGAAAACAGGCTGCCTAAGTATGATTCCCAATCAGAGACAACGATAGACAGCTGCCTCTGATTGGGAACCATACCCGGCCAACAAAGAAATAGAAAACTAGAATGCCCACCCAAATCAGACCCTGACCTAACCAAATAGAGAAACAAACAGGCTCTCTAAGGTCAGGGCGTGACAACTGGCTGATACAATCCGACGCTAGATGGGGTCAGGAGATAGTAGAGTACAGTCCTACTACATTGGACAACATAAGGTGCATAGAGAGAACTTTTTCACACTATGTGCAGGACAGCAATCCTGTCCCCATGAGTAGGGCAGACGTATCACATATCTCAGCTGAAATGACAGAAAGTGAGACTGAGTTTTATTAAGAGGATAATTCCTCGGCTCCCAAAGACAAAGATAGAGTGAATGAAACATTGGAGTTGGTACCTGGTGAGCCAGAGTCTACAACAGTGATCTCTCATTCCAAGAAAACTAAGAAGAATTAGAAGAAAAATGCTAAAAAATGAAGCTGGGAAAGTGGCTTCTGAGACCAGTGACAATCGTAATCCAAGGTAATGTATTTCTGATCAATTTGATGTTATTTTAATGGACAAAAAATTTGCTTTTCTTTCAAAAACAAGGACATTTCTAAGTGACCCCAAACTTTTGAACTGTAGTGTAAATAAATTATCTCCCACTTGCTTGCCCACAAGTTAGCATTCAGATGATACAGTTCTGTATGTACACAAAAAATAGACAACTAGTTGATAGCCTGTTTGCATGTACTTCTCTAAGAAATCCATTGATTATTCCCAACGAGCTGTTCTTGTTAATGGGGAGAATCTGAAAGTTGTGTCTAACTTCAGGTATCTCGGCGTCATTTTAGACTCCAACTTGACGTTTAAGAAACATGTGAAGAAGGTGGTTAACACGGTCATGTTTGGATTATCCAACTTTAGGTTTATAAGACCTTTCCTTCCTCTGGAGGCCGCCAAACTATATAGTTATCATGCTATGATCTTCTCACAGCTGAGATATTGCCACACAAGTAGGAGCTAATATTCTGAAACCAATTGAATCACTCTACAAACAAACACTTAATTTTTTGGACAACAAACCGAACAGTTACCACCATGGTCATATAGTTTACAAACGTACTTTATTTAGTGTGGACAGCTTTTAGCAGTATGTAGATGCATTGTCTTTAAGATCCTACATGGTCTTGCCCCTCCACCCCTATGCCGGCATATCATGCTCAAAGAAAGCACCTCAAGGATAACAAGGGCAGTAACTAGAGGATGAATATGGTTTCTTGCTTGGACTTCAAGACAACTGGAACGTTCGATAGGAACATTTAGGCCTTTCAAATTCTAACACAGAGTAACTAGCGTTGCCATTGTTTTTCAGACAGGGATGTTATATTAATGATACAATTGTTATCTTTAGTGTTGATAAGCCAATGGATGTGTAACAAAAGCAGGACCCACAAGGAAACTCACACCTGCCCTGCACTATCATTACAGGGTTGCAGCATAACCGCGAGTGGCAGCCTTACTCCTGGAGTCTCTTAGCAGCTATTTTTAGGTCATAAAAAAATAAGTAAAACTAAATAGGTAACCATTTTCAGACCTTTACACTTTAGTTAACAGACTTGGATGAGTTAAGGTGGGTAATATATTTTCTTTATTTTGACTATTTTCTACATTGCAGAATAATGGTGAAGACATCAATAATAGTGAAGACAAGCATTTCACTGTAAGGTTGTATTCTTCATGAATGCCATTTTGGACATGTCAGACAAATCTAATAAGACCAACTACAATCCACACACACTCAAGGCTCTCCAACATATACTCTCTGACTACAACCTCATTGATGCCTTGTGAGCAAATAATCCGAAAACAAGAGTATACTTTCTACTCAAGAAGCATTAAAATCATTCCCACAAATCGATTTCATACTATTATCTATACCTCTAATTTCTTTAATCAATAAAAAATGTTTAGACGTATGAACTTGTCTGGCCAGCATGCTTACTACTGCCAACTTCAAATCTTAGAATCTACTAAGTGCCACAAGAAGTGCCACAAGATGGCATTTCACTGTTTCATTACTACAAAATCTTGCGTTCTATGATCAATTTGAAATTGAATAAAATTAATTCACAATGACGTATAAAAATGTATTTGATGACCCCCGGATTCTATGGGATGTCACCAAAGGTTTTATTAAAAATAAGGCAACTGCATTTGCATCTGGGTTGAATAAATCACAATTACAAAGCATTCTCAACATACACTCTTTTTAGACCAGGTTGTCACGGCTTGACCTTAGTTTTCTTTATTATTTTGGTTAGGTCAGGGTGTGACGAGGGTGATATATGTGTTTTTGTCCTGTCTAGGGTTTTTGTATGTTTATGGGATTGTTTCTCATCTAGGTGTTTTTATGTCTATGGTTGCCTTGATTGGTTCTCAATCAGAGGCAGCTGTTTATCGTTGTCTCTGATTGGGGACCATATTTAGGTAGCCATATTCCTTGAGTATTTCGTGGGTTATTATTCTGTGCCTGTTTCGGCACTCGTTGTATGTAGCGGCACATTCGTTTTGTATAGTTTGTTAAGTGGTCTTTGTTCATTAAAAGAAGAATGTATTCTAATCATGCTGCACTTTGGTCTCCTCTATACAATGAACGTGACACAGGTAGCTATTACTCTTTCCAAGGTCAAGACCGAACTTCATTTATTGATAAATCACAGAGCAGAATTTGCCACCCATCGAGTTGGACTCAACCATTCTTTTCAGCAAGCTATGTAGTAATAATGATAAATTAGCTGATATAGCAACTATTGAATTATAAATGGGAATTACTATCCGAACCCAAATGACTCAAATTCTCCCGCTTCTATAAAGAACTGTACACCTCCAGTGCTTAATCCGTATATTGGGAGATGCGGGAACAAAAAGTGAGCCGAGAGGGGGCTGACCTGGGGGGCTCTGAGGTACCGGAACACATGTCAAAAATTAAATCACCTTTATTATAAAGCAATGCATGCTTATCATCGCTTTGCGTGCTGGAGATTAGTTGAGAGCCTCTTGCAGAAGATGCACACATAGGAGAAAAACAATTAAGCCTAGGATCTGGGAAAAATGTTGCCTTTTATAAACACATTTCATGCAATTCTACATCATTTTAGATGACTGGAGACTTCAGCATAATCTTTTTTAATACCTCACAAATTGGAGAATCTGAGATCAATAAAAATGTCATTGTCTTGAATCCATCAATAGCCTAGGCCTAGGTTTGTGGAGTCACACATTGTACAATTATAAGGAGGAAATTATAGTCCTAATAAAGCTTTCCAGTTTCACTGACTCCCCCAATGATGTGCAGCTCACTCACCCTCGATGGCTGATGTGCTTGTGCCAAAACAAAATGCTCTCTTTTACTTTGTAAAACAATTCTCCTTATGATTGGGCTTCACACAATTTGCAGCTAGGCTATTCAAAAATGAAATAAGCTATTGATCCTCTGTAGCTAAATTATAGACCTACTCCTGGTGTAGTATTCTGAATTACTTCATTTCTTTCTGAACAGACAGCAGTAATTTGATAACTTTGGCAAATGTATTTCAATTTATCAGGGGTGCTGCGGCACCTCTAGCATCCTTCCGCTTGCTACACTCAGAAAAAAGGGTTCCAAAAAGGTTCTTTGTCTGTCCCCAATGGAGAACATTTCTGGGTTCCATGTAGAACCCTCTTTGGAAAGGGTTCTACCTGGAACCAAAAGGAGTTCTCCTATGGGGACATCCGAACAATGCTTTTTGGTTATAGATAGCACCTTTTTTATATAAGTATGATTCTAAAGGAAATAAATTATGAAGTGCATACAGGAGAGATGAGAATTGCAGGAGCATGTCCATCAGAGCATAGAGAGAGATCATATAAAGTGACTCTCATTCTAGTTCTGTGAGAGATACAGGCGCACGCTTCTCTTTCTCGCCACAGCAATGGTCACAAATTGGCTCTATACAGGCTATAATGTTGAACAAACCATAAACCCGGGCCGGCCCAACACAAATACATTTTTAGAACATCAGGCACGTTTTCACATTACGTTTATTAGGGGGCAGGATAATTAGAGAAGGAAACTTGAATTAGCTATGATTTTATTATAATGTTACATTGAAAATGGTGACAATTATTTTTCATGCCAAGAGGTACTGATCCTGGCAAATGGGTTCCCGAACAAAACAGTCCGAAATTGTAAGGTGCCAGATCCTGTTCCGGCAGGATCAGGCTCAAATTAAACACTGTACCCTCTGATTGTAAATCCACCACAAGCCAGACTAAGTTCTTTCTAAAATAATTAAGAACTCTTCTCTCAACAAAGATGCTACCTCGATGGGAGCCCAAATCTCTCTCAATGAACTCAAATGGACATTGGATTGCATGAATAAAGGCAAATCACCTGTATGGGATGGTATTCCTCATGTTTCATGAACTGAAATAAAAAATCCACTAAATTTTCCATACGCACAATAAGCTTTTCTCTAAAATGTTGTGCACAAATTTGTTTACGAACCTGTTAGTGAAGCATTTTTCATTTGCCAAGATAATACATCCACCTGAAAAGTGTGGCATGTCAAGAAGCTGATTAAACAGCATGATCATTACACAGGTGCACCTTGTGCTAAGGACAATAAAAGGCCACTCTAAAATGTGTAGTTTTGTCACACAACACAACGCCATAGATGTCTCAAGTTGAGGGAGCGTGCAATTGGCATGCTGACTGCAGGATTGTCCACCAGAGATGTTGCCAGAGAATTGAATGTTCTCTACCAATGTTTTAGAGAATTTGGCAGTACGTCCAATCTGCCTCACAACCGCAGACCACGTGTAACCACACCAGCCCAGGACCTCCACATCCGACTTCTTCACCTGTGGGATTGTCACCCGGACAGCTGATGAAACTGAGGAGTATTTCTGTCTGTAATAAAGCCCTTTGTAGGGAAAAACTAATTCTGATTGTCTGTGCCTGGCTCCCCAGTAGTCGGGGCCTGGCTCACAAGTGGGTGGGCCTAAAGCCCTCCCAGGCCCACCCTGGCTGCAGGATGGGCCTAAAAGCCCTCCCATGGCTGCACCCCTGCCCAGTCATGTCAAATCCATAGATTAGGGACTAATTAATTAATTTAAATTGACTGATTTCCTTATATGAACTGCAACTCAGTAAAATCTTTTAAATGATTGGTTTTTGCATTTATTTTTGTTCAGGACAAATTGTTGGAATCAGTTAAGTCAACTATTACTCTAAATTATTAACACAGCCATTCACAAAGTTTCATTGTCGAGAGATGTGAATAAGGCAACTCATTTCACTTTTATTTAAATAAGGTCAGGATGCCACCTAGTGTTCTCACTCTTTGATAAACATATGTTAAACTGTTTTCCAAAATGTTGTCATCCTGTCTCGAAACTTACTTACCCAAATTAGTCTACTCTGGACAAAAGCAGGTTTGTTCAAAAACCTTTATCCTCAGATAACCTCCGACTATTACATATCTTAAATGCTTCATCAGAACCAACAGCTCATTGGGCTCTTATCTCTCAGTGCAGAAAAGGTTTTGGTAGACCAGAATGGACATATCTCTGGTCTGTCTTGGAACTTATGAGAATTGGCTCCAATTTCATTAGTATGATTAAAATGCTATATGCCAATCCCTCAGCCAAAATTATAACAGGCAATATCTGCTCTGTTCCCTTCAGAATCACTAGAAGCAGAAGACAAGGTGATCCAATTTCGCCTTTGCTATTTTATTATCCATAGAACCCCTGGTCCAGGCAATTCGTCAATCGATTTCCCTAAAATCTACTGAGCACTTCATCTCATTATACGCAGACAATATTTTACAATATCTAGA
The DNA here is from genome assembly GCF_045791955.1 of Oncorhynchus clarkii lewisi. Taxonomy (NCBI): domain Eukaryota; kingdom Metazoa; phylum Chordata; class Actinopteri; order Salmoniformes; family Salmonidae; genus Oncorhynchus; species Oncorhynchus clarkii. The sequence continues at coordinate 53,303,515 of NC_092163.1, read as the reverse complement.
CAATTAATCTCAAACGCATTGAAGATCATAGATAGATTCAGTTTCATCACAAATTACAGCCCTACTGCCTCTCACGACCCTGGTGGAGGACTCCATCTGTACTTATGTAATCCCAATTGTTTCCCATTGTAAATACTGTGGAGTAAATATATTTCCTTCCTTAGATAAAACCATTGACCGAAACTTTAATAGAACACTGAAATCAATGCAAACCGACCTCAGATGGAATAATATCCCAGTTGCTTTAACAGGCATATATTTTGTCAAAATGAATATGTAGTTCAATGCTTCCCATGGCTCCCCCCCATCTGGCTATTGGGATAAGATTCACAGTGTTGTTTAAAAATGTAAACTCAGCAAAAAAAGAAACATCCTTTTTTCAGGACCTTCTTTCAAAGATAATTAATAAAAATACAAATAACTTCACAGATCTCACTGTAAAGGGTTTAAAGACGGTTTCCCATGCTTGTTCAATGAACCATAAACAATTAATGAACATGCACCTGTGGAAAGGTCGTTAAGACACCAACAGCTTACAGACGGAAGGCAATTAAGGTCACAGTTATGGAAATTTAGGACACTTAGGACATGAAAGAGGCCTTTCTACTGACTCTGAAAAACACCAACGGAAAAGTGCCCAGGGTCCCTGCTCATCTGCGTGAAAGTGCCTTAAGCATGCTGCAAGGAGGCATGAGGACTTGCAATAAATTGCAATGTCCACACTGTGAGACGCCTAAGACAGCGCTACAGGGAGACAGGACGGACAGCTTATCATCCTCGCAGTGGCAGACAACGTGTAACAACAGCTGCACAGGATCGGTACATCCGAACGTCACACCTGCGGGACAGGTACAGGATGGGAACAACAACTGCTCCAGTTACACCAGGAATGCACAATCCCTCCATCAGTGCTCAAGACTGTCCACAATAGGTTGAGAGATTCTGGATTGAGGGCTTGTAGGCCTGTTGTAAGGCAGGTCCTCACCAGACATCACCGGCAACAACGTCGCCTATGGGAACAAACCCACCGTCGCTGGACCAGACAGGACTTGCAAAAGGTGCATTTCACTGACGAGTCGATGGTCGGATTCGCGTTTATCGTTGAAGGAATGAGCGTTACACCGAGGCCTGTACTCTGGAGCGGGATCGATTTGGAGGTGGAGGGTCCATCATGGTCTGAGGCGGTGTGTCACAGCATCATCTGACTGAGCTTGTTGTCATTGCAGGCAATCTCAGCGCTGTGCGTTACAGGGAAGACATTCTCCTCCCTCATGTGGTACCCTTCCTGCAGGCTCATCCTGACATGACCCTCCAGCATGACAATGCCACCAGCCATACTGCTCGTTCTGTGCATGATTTCCTGCAAGACAGGAATGTCAGTGTTCTACCACTGCCAGCAAAGAGCCCGGATCTCAATCCCATTGAGCACAACTGGGACCTGTTGGATCGGAGGGTGAGGTCTAGGGCCATTCCTCCCAGAAATGTCAAGGGAACTTGCAGGTGCCTTGGTGGAAGAGTGGGGTAACATCTCACAGCAAGAACTGGCAAATCTGCTGCAGTCCATGAGGAGATGCACTGCAGTACTTAATGCAGCTGGTGGCTACACCAGATACCGACTGTTACTTTTGATTTTGACCCCCCTTTGTTCAGGGACACATTATTCCATTTCTGTTAGTCACATGTCTGTGGAACTTGTTCAGTTTGTTTCAGTTGTTGAATCTTGTTATGTTCATACAAATAGTTACACATGTTAAGTTTGCTGAAAATAAATGCAGTTGACAGTGAGAACATCTCTTTTTTTTGCTGAGTTCATATGACAAGTTAAACGATCCTGGATAAAATGAGTGGGAAAGACGTAAGAGGGCTATCCATACCAAACTTTAAATTGGCATTAGCATTTCGCCCCATCCTAAATTGGTTTAGACATTATTCTTCTACCACCTGGCTGAGTAGAGAGGGAAATATGTATCCTATTGCCAAGGAAGAGGTGGTCTTCACTGATATCCCTTAAACAATGTATACTTACTAGTAGAAGTTATAACAGAATTATCGACAGTGAGAATGAATGGTGCTAGTCATGGAACAATTGAGGCGTGGACAAATATACAGTGCCTTCAAAGTATTCACACCCTTGACTTCTTCTACATTTTGTTGCGTTAGAGTGTAACGATATTCGTCGTCGTCAGAAGAGGAATCATCGGACCAAAGCGCAGCGTGGTAAGTGTTCATGCTTTCTATTGGAACTGAACACTATAACAAAAATAACAAAGAGAATAACCGAAACTGAAACAGTCCTGTAAGGTACTAAACAGAAATTAACTACCCACAAAACATAGATGGGAAAAAGCTACCTAAGTATGGTTCCCAATCAGAGGCAACGATAGTCAGCTGTCCCTGATTGAGAACCATACCTGGCCAATGCAAAAAAAAATACAAAACATAGAAAAAGGAACATAGAATGCCCACCCAAATCACACCCTGACCAAACCAAAATAGTGACATAAAAAGCTCTCTAAGGTCAGGGCGTGACAGTACCCAGAACATATAGGCTTGTCCACGAGCACAATATTGAATATTTTGGCCAAAATATTTTATTTACACCATCCCAGCAGCTCAAAAGACTCAGGATGGAAGTACATTTTCTTAGAAATATAACTTTGCTCTGTGCTTCTCCGAGCATGCAATTCGTAGCCCATAGCCTATGGATGAATTGATTGAGACCACACTAAATAGCCTACAAGCGCACTTGATATGTCCGCCCAGCGGAGAAGATGAGGGGCGGAAACTAATTCTAAAACACTGAAAAATATTGAATTTCATCAATTACATGACCCTCCCCTGGACTAGATTAAACATTTCTAAAAATCTCCCCCTGACTGAAATGTAAAAAACATGACCCTCCCCCATTTTCCTCCTTTTCCCCATTATGTAAATTTCGAACCATCCCTAATGAGCTGCCTTAAGTCTCTGTCATGCTCTCTTTGTTATCGAATGGACCCAAGCACCCAAGTCAACATGGGAATGAGATTCCGTTTAGGGCAACCAGACACCCAAACTGCCAGCTACACGTAGACATTTGGATTAGCCAATTATGGGACAACTTAATTGGGATGCCCACTTAGGAAAGTCCTCGCCAATGACTGCCTTTGATATAGGAGAGATCAGGTAACACTCAAGGAATGAATCTGTCAATGATTTGTTTACCCAGTAGAATACAAAGCCTGCTGCTTGCAATTCTCTTATGACATAGTCAAACACACTGGTTGTACAACAGCCTTTTTTCTTGGACAGAACATATGTATGATAAGTGTACTAGACCTGACTTTGTCTGACCTCATCTGTGTTAAAATAAGAGACCTAATTATAAACACAGTGGGAAAAACAGCTCATAAAACATAAGTAGCTGTTGAACGGCAAGAAAATGGTTTGATTATACGGCCACACAGTCTTCATGCTCTGACCTAACCCTTTTGAAGGCTGTTTTACATTTGTTCTTCCTCACCCTGTGGGCTGTGGGGGATCAGTATCATATTCAGTCATCAGACACTGTATGGAACCTTCTTTGGAAGTTGATATGTGATATGTAAGAGCCAGACTCTGATTTCCTTCCTCCTTGACCTTCTCCTCCTCTTTCTCCCAGAGAGAGAGGAGATCCATTCTAACTATATTAGTTTGTCAATTAGGATAAATGCAACACTTATTTCCTTTCCTGCCTCTTGTTATAGTGCTCTTGAGTCTTGTGTCCGGAAATTCTTTATTGCCCTGTTTGGTCACACTGAAGAAAGAGCATCTGTTCTTTTCATGGGAATTCAAAATGTTTCTAAGAAAAATATCTGAGAAGAGATCAAAGCATCTCTCTCTCGATTAGCTTTATTGGCATGACGTAACAATATACATATTGCCAAAGCTCTCTCTCTCTCTCTCTCTCTCTCTCTCTCTCTCTCTCTCTCTCTCTCTCTCTCTCAACAAAACAAATACCCTTGTATTACAATGCACTTTTTGAATTGTTTAGTAATTCATAAATCATATCTTACAGTCTAAACAAGCCAGGAAGCTGTTCTTTTAAATCAGTCATTATGCAGTTCACTGATGTCACTGGCCCCTTTGTGTGCGTGTGCGTGCGTTTGTAAGGTTATGTTCAGTGCAATAATTGGTCTTCCTGGTACTGTTGTGACACCTCTTGCACTGCGATGCAGTGCCTTAGACCGCTGAGCCACTCGGGTACCCTTAAACAAGGCACTTAACCATAATTTGATCCAGGGGTGCCGTACTACTATGGCTGACCCTGTAAAACAACACATTTCACTGCACCAGAATGTGACAATAAAAAAAAACATGAAATATCTAAGACTGTAATACCATTCTCCTGTAATAGGCAAAGTTAACAGCTTCTGTAGAGTTATAAGACACTGCCACCCCCTGGTCATTCACATGAAGACTTGAAGTGTAACAATCTACATCTAGGCGAATTGAATGAATAAGGATTTTATCAGTCAATTATTATTTCAGTAGGCCACAAAGGCCACGGCAATGGAACACAAAGGCCACGGCAATGGAACACAAAGGCCACGGCAATGGAACACAAAGGCCACGGCAATGGAACACAAAGGCCACGGCAATGGAACACAAAGGGCAAGGCAATGGAACACAAAGGCCACGGCAATGGAACACAAAGGCCACGGCAATGGAACACAAAGGGCACGGCAATGGAACACAAAGGGCAAGGCAATGGAACACAAAGGGCAAGGCAATGGAACACAAAGGGCAAGGCAATGGAACACAAAGGCCACGGCAATGGAACACAAAGGCCACGGCAATGGAACACAAAGGGCAAGGCAATGGAACACAAAGGGCAAGGCAATGGAACACAAGGCGCCTCGATGCGACACTTTAGCCATCCATCCTTTGAGCATTTCATCATGCAATCATTCTCTCAGTGAATGTTGCTCAATAGCATGTCTATAGGCTAACCATTCTTATAGCACCACCACTACTAAACACTGCCACATTATTCTAGATATTTAGATTGCCAGATTGGTGAATACAGATTGGTGAATACAGCCATAGCAAAACGGCTGTCAGCTCAAGAGGTTTTAATGGTTTAGGTGTCTAGTATCCACACAGGCTGAATATCAGCTCTGACTTTAACACTTTCATCAACCCTCATTAGGTATTAGTGCTTGGTTGATGGTTTGAAGGGTTGTGTGTGTGTGGTGACAAAGTCTTGGTCAACAGTGAGGTAAGACCCCCTCTGTCCCTGACTCCCTGGCAATTCACATCACAGAGCCCTTATCTTTGACTACTTCAAAGGACCACAATTTTACTTGTGGTCTACCATGGGGGTGGTGGAACAGATCAAGTGATATGTGTACATGTTGGTGTGCAAGAAAAAGTATCTGTTCATGTGTCTCTGTCCATATAGTGTTTCTGTATGTTTCACCAGTACAGTTTATATGCTGAGTGTACAAAATATAAGGAACACCTGCTCGTTCTATAACAGACTGACCAGGTGAAAGCTATGATCCCTTACTGATGTCACCTCTTAAATCCACTTCAAATCAGTGTAGATGAAGGGAAGGAGACAGGTTAAAGAAGGATTTTAAGCCTTGAGAAAATTGAGACGTGGAATGTGTGTAGTGTTCCATTCAGAGGGTGAATGGGCAAGACAAAAGATTGAAGTGCCTTTTGAAAGAGGTATTGTGGTAGATGCGAGGCACACTGGTTTTAGTGTGTCAAGAACTGTAGCGCTGCTGGGTTTTTTACGCTCAACAGTTTCCTGTGTTTATGAAGAATGTTCCACCAACCAAAGGACATCCAGATAACTTGAAAAAACTGTGGGAAGCATTGGAGCCAACATCGGCCAGCATCTCTATGGAATGTTGTTGACACCAGTAATTATGCTGCAATAGTTCATGTGTCGGTGGGCTAGGGTCAGTCTGTTGTATCTGGAGAATTTCTCCTGTCTTATCCGGTGTCCTGTGTGAATTTAAGTATGCTCCATCTAATTCTCTCTCTCTCTTCTCTCAGAGGACGTGAGCCCTAGGACCATGCTAATGCCTGATGACTCCTTGCTGTCCCCAGTCCACCTGGTCATGCTGCTGCTCCAGTTTCAACTGTTCTGCCTGCGGCTATGGAACCCTGACCTGTTCACCGGACGTGTTACCTTGTCCCAGACCTGCTGTTTTCGACTCTCTCACTACCGTGCCTGCTGTCTGAATGATCGGCTGTGAAAAGTCAACTGACATTTACTCCTGAGGTGCTGACCTGTTGCACCCTCTACAACCACTGTGATTATTATTATTATTTGACCCTGCTGGTCATCTATGAACGTTTGAACATCTTGGCCATGTACTGTTATAATCTCCACCAGACACAGCCAGAAGAGGACTGGCCACCCCTCAGAGCCTGGTTCCTCTCTAGGTTTCTTCCTAGGTTCCTGCCTTTCTAGGGAGTTTTTCCTAGCAACCGTGCTTCTACATCTGCATTGCTTTCTGTTTGGGGTTTTAGGCTGAGTTTCTGTATAGCACTTTGTGACAGGGCTTGATAAATTCATTTGATTGACTGATTGACCTTGTAGTGTGTCCATGCCCCGACAAATTAAGGCTGTTCTGAGGGTAACGAGGGGGCAACCCAATATTAGGAAGGGGTTCCTAATGTTTTGTACACTAAATGTGTATACACTGTCATGACGTTGGCCTCTTTGGGTATATCAAGCCCCATCCCCCTCTCCCTGCCTCCCCCTTTCCTCCTTCAACCAGGTTGCTGTGGTCAGAAAGACGTCGTAAATTCCTGAGGATATCCTCATGGACACACAGTATAGAGAGAGTAAATTTTCATAGAGAACAAAGCAATTCCTTCCACCTCACAGAACTTGAGGTACGAACAAATTTCATGTTCCGGAGAAAGTATAAAAGATCGGTGAAGAATCCAGCTACGAACTGGTCCGTTTGACACAACTTGGGGAAGCTCATGGGAGACGGTGTGGCCACATTACCATAACTCTGTTTATATAATAGCCTCTGATATGAGGTTTACATCTAATTGTTGTATAAGATGAATGAGTGAGTATGATACCGTTTGTAAAATTGTGTAATATGATTTTGGACTGTTTAATGAAGGAAAACTCCAATCCCCTTTTTGAGTTAACTAAATCAGAGGACCGCCCCTGAGCCCAGTTAGGGTCAGACATCCTGGGACAGCCCTTTTCTGCCTTCCGAATAAAACCACCAGTCGGGTTTTCGATCAGCAGACCGAGCTTACCTCAATTACGAGATGGCTAAACGTTGCTGACCATGTTTCTCTCAATCACGGGAGTACAAAGGTTGTAGACCATTGCTGAATCTTTTAACCATACCACGTGGTTAAACTCTTAGACTATTGATACCGACAGAATAAGAACAAGTCTTTGATATGAATTACTAGTCTGCAGCTAGGAATTCAGTATCATTGAACGCGAAGAACGACAACCGCCGAAACATTCATTCTATAACAAATGAATGAATGTCACTCTGAACTATCCCCTATAACCACGACGGAGAGAGACGGACAATTCTACAAAAGAAACAAACTTTTCACCAGCGATCAAGACGACACACTGAGCGTAAATATATATATATATATTGATTGCAATTGTTCCGGAATGAGTGAGCGTTCATGTGTAAAGGATTAGCATTTCAATTGATAAAATTATCACTTTGTAGTGACTTCTTAGTCGACCCCAACTTCCCCTTTTGTCTAACAAGCCGACATAGCCCACTAGGGCACATTCTCCTATCATTACATTTACCTTGTTTGTTTATGCATTTCTGTGAATTACTTAGTTAGTAGTAAATAAATGATTTAAGACAATTGATGTATGGATGACTCATAGTGAAGACTGGGTTCGTGCAGATAACCAACAATTTACGATGTTTGGAATGAGACTAACGTGAGGTAAAGTCAAAAATTCATTAATTCGAAGACTAATTGATCAGATAAAATATCTGAAAAGTTATTTTAGGAAATGATAACTTTAATCTGAATATTTTTCCTTGGTGCCTCAACTTCCAAGTAATTACGGTTACATGATTAATCAGTATAATCGCGTAATACTAATTACAGAGAATCTTTGATAAAAACTATAAGTCTTCAGTTAATGATAGTAAAGACACACACACACACACACAGGGTATTCGGAAACTATTCAGACCCATTGACTTTTTCCACATTTTGTTACATTTCAGCCTTATTCTAAAATTGATCAAATTGTTTTATTTCACTCTTCAATCTACACACAATACCCCATAATGACGAAGCAAAAACATATTTTTATTTATAAAAATGTGAAACAAAAATATCAGATTTCATAAGTATTCAGACACTTCACTTTGCTGAAGCACCTTTGACAGCAATTACAGCCTTGAGTCTTCTTAGGTATAACACTACCAGCCTGATACACCTGTATTTGGGGAGTTTCTCCTATTCTTCTCTGCAGATCCTCTCAAACTCTGTCAGGTTGGATGGGGAGCACCGCTGCACAGCTATTTTCAGGTCTCTCCAGAGATTCTGGCTGGGCCACTCATGGATGTTCAGAGACATGTCCCAAAGCCACTCCTGCGTTGTCTTGGCTTTGTGCTTAGGGTCGGTGTCCTGTTGCAAGGTAAACTTTTGCTCCAGTCTGAGGTCCTGAACACTCTGGAGCAGGTTTTCATCAAGGATCTTCTCTGTTCATCTTTCCCTTGATCCTGACTAGTCTCCCAGTCCCTGCTGCTGAACAACATCCCCACAGCATGATGCTGACACCACCATGCTTCACTGTAGGGATGGTGCCAGGTTTCCTCCAGAAGTGACGCTTGGCATTCAGGCCAAAGAGTTCAATCTTGTTTCTCATGGTCAGAGTCCTTTAGATGCCTTTTGGCAAACTCCAAGCGGGCTGTCATGTGCCTTTTACTGAGGAGTGGCTTCCGTCTGGCCACTCTACCATAAAGGCCTGATTGGCGGAGTGCTGCTGAGATGGTTGTCCTTCTGGAATGCTCTCCCATCTCCAGAGAGGAACTCTGGAACTCTATCAGAGGGACCATCGGGTTGTTGGTCACCTACCTGACCAAGGGCCTTCTCCCCCGATTGCTCAGTTTGGCCGGGCGGCTAGCTCTAGGAAGAGTCTTGGTGGTTCCAAACTTCTTCCATTTAAGAATGATGAATTCCACTGTGTTCTTGGGAACCTTCAATGCTGCAGACATGTTTTGGTATCCTTCCCCGGATCTGTGCCTCAACACAATCCTGTCTCGGAGCTCTACGAACAATTAATTTGACCTCATGTCTTGGTTTTTGCTCTGACATTTACTGTCAACTGTGGGAACTTATATAGACAGGTGTGTGCCTTTCCAAATAATTTCCATTCAATTGAATTTACCACAGGTGGACTCCAATCAAGTTGTAGAAACATCTCAAGGATGATCAGTGGAAACAGGATGCACCTGCGCTCAATTTCGAGTGTCTTAGCAAACGGTCTGAATACCTATGTAAATAAGGTACTTTTGTTTTTTATTGTTAAGCCCTATTTGGTAAAAGACCAAGTCCGTATTATCGGAAGAACGGCTCAAATAAGCAAAGAGAAACAACAGACCATCATTACTTTTAAGACATGAAGGTCAGTCAATACGGAAAATGTAAAGAACTTTTAAAGTTTTTCAAGTGCAGTCTCAAAAACCACCATACACTATGATGAAACTGGGTCTCATGAGGACCACCACAGGAAAGGAAGACCCAGAGTTACCTCTGCTGCAGAGGATACGTTAATTTAGAGTTAACTGCACCTCAGATTGCAGCCCCAAATAAATGCTCCACAGAGTTCAAGTAACAGACACATCTCAACATCAACTGTTCAGAGGAGACTGCGTGAATCAGGCCTTCATGGTCGAATTGCTGCAAAGAAACCACCACTAATGGACACCAATAAGAAGAAGAGACTTGTTTGGGCCATGAAACACGAGCAATGGACATTAGAACGGTGGAAATCTGTGCTTTGGTCTGATGAGTCCAAAATTGAGATTTTTGGTTCCAACCTCTGTCTTCGTGAGACGCAGAGTAGGTGAACGGATGATCTCCACATGTGTGGTTTCCACCGTGAAGCATGGAGGAGGAGTTGTGATGGTGTGGGGCTGCTTTGCTGGTGACACTGTCTGTGATTTATTTAGAATTCAAGGCACTGTCTAGTATGCTTCAAGGCCCTTTTGAGATCATCAAACAATGTTTGAGAGATGAATGATTATTGTTGGACCCGAATCAATTAGCGCATGACAAGTTAAGTAGTCCTCCAGGACTGTTTCCAGGTATGGGCGTTTAGATTTGTGTTTAGTGGACATATTCCCCACGAAGTGGAGTGGTCGTTCGACGTGATGTGTCATTTCTGTTCGAGGTGAAAGCAGATCAACTTTTAGGGATTTTGAGTGGGCTTGGCTTTAACGAAGCGTTTGACCTTTTTCTTCCTTGTAACGTCCTTGCTATGGGTGTTACTTCCTGCAGACCTGGTGTCGGGTAATTCCCCGTCTAGTTATCTTTTACCCTTCTCTCCAAAATGTCTCGCTTTAGTTCTTCACGTAGTGGAACTTCTGGAGAACATTGGTCTACGTTTTGATCGTCCTTCAACCCTTTGTTACCCGTGTGACCTGACTTTTTGTGGGTAGGGTGCAGGAGCGTAGCGAACAGGTCGATTGTAGCAGTAGTCGTTTTGATGGGGACGTACTTTACAGTTATTTAGACCGTGGAGGTTATTGGAATCGTGGTTTCGTGGTAGAAACCATTGTTGTGAGTCATCTCTCAACTCTCCAATACCTGATAATGCACCCTCTAACTGGAGTGAGTGCTCCAGGTCAAACTTCAAAACCGAGTGGTCAGGGCTCTTAGCGTTGTGAACGTTTGATGCCTCAAAAGCTGTGCTTGCAAGCTCTCTGAGTTTTAAGATAGGCAAGTCAACATGGCTGCAGGGCCCAAGTAGGTAATGAAGGTGGGATACTTGTTCGACAGAAACATTTGTTTAAATGGTAACAGCTCTTCCATTCCTGTTTCAGTGAGTAGGCCTTTCGTTCAAAGTATTCCGCGCCAAGCGGGCGGAGAGCATTAGCTTCCTCCTGTGGTGAAATTCGGGCCCAAAGGCCAAGAGGAGAAGCCAAGCTTTGGCTTTGTTGGTCAAGAGGCACCATATTACTCAGTGCCAAATGGCCAAGAGGAGAAGACTGAGGGACACATGAGGGTGGTAATTTGCCTGTTGTTTTGGCTTGACCCAGCTTGGAATAAATACATCTCATTTGGAAACTTTGCTCTCTGCGCCTGACACCACACCCACCACTCCTAGCTATCGTGACAATCATGGTTTGCAGGTAGAGGTCTTGAGTACGGAGCGAGAGATTCAGTGATGAGATTTCCTCCGCTTGCTTAGAAATCAATATTTCCATCTTCATCACTTGAGTTCTTGAGTTCTGCTGGTTTGTCATCCAACTTAGTCATTGTGTTCATTAACTGATCGTCTTTGGTCTGCAGCATGTTGAGTAGAACATTGTTACTTTGAGTAGTGTTCAACAAAACTGCATGCATGTTATCAAGTTGAGCGCACCTGTTTGTAGATAACTCGTCAGATTTATCTAGTTTGGCGTGGACATCATCATATTTAGTTTTGGCTAAATTGAGTTGTTCCTGCAGCATACGATTTGTTCCTGTAGAAGATGATTTTCTTGAAGAGTTTGTGTTTGTTCATCATAATAAGTTTTTGCAATTACATTTAATTGTTCAGTTTTCAAACGCAGTTCCATAGCTAGCAGAATTTTTCCCTTTTCTGCATTTGTCTTTGGTTTCCCGGTTCTCTCCACCTGTTCCTTTCTGTCTACTGTTACCTGCTCGTGCTTCAGCTGTGCACTGCGGTATTGGACCAATGCCAATCTCGGATGGTAAGACATCAGGGCTAGACTGGAGAGAACCTTTAAGAGGCCTGCACCCTATGGTTGATTTTGGAGAGCGTTGTTGTCTTCTGTTATTCCACTAATGGCATAATTAAGGTTGGTATCGCTGCTGAGGTCAGAGATCAATCCATTTATGGGTGGAGGTTCACTAATTAGCGGGAGAGTGGGGACTACCCCCTCTGATAGCTTGCACATTATTAGAACATTAGGAAAAACATTTTTCCTTTCAAATTTTCCAAAGTTTGGTTTTGGAATGCGTTGGAAGCTGCAAAGACGATTTTAATCTATTTATAAACATTAAATGAACCCTCAATACTGTACCAGTAATGTGGGAGTTGGACATGAATGAATTTGCAAAAGCAAATGATAATGATTAATCATAACTGGATAGGCTATCTGGGAATTAAACTTTACTTAACCTGGGAAGTTGGTTAATCTAGGTTACTATAGCAAAGTTTCAAATGTCTCATTTAATTGGAAGAACCTAGAAAGATATGTTCGACAATTTAACTTATTAATTTGAATGAGACGATGATATCCAAGCAATTGGGATTGTTTGGATTATCATACAAGTAGTTTAAATGTTAGAGTACATTCACCACTAGGTTCACTTCTCCCTAAGGCCGAAGCCACATGGGATTCCAGCTGGAGGCGGGACTTCCGTCATTACTGGGGTTTACTGAATGTGCTTTGCAAAGTAGATTTTACTGATTGATATACTTTAATGATAAATCAAACCTGTATAGGCTGTTTGGGAATTCAACTTTAAATGAACCTGAACCTTGTTGATCTAGGTTAATGTGAAAAGTTTAAATTGTCACAATGTATAAAACCAATCAATTTGGATATTATTTAAAAGATCCACTTGAAAGGTAAATCTGGCAATTTCACTTGTTAGTTCAATTGAATGAGACATCGATATCCAATCAATTGATTGGCTGGATATCCTAAATAAACCTTGTTAAACGTGATCCACATTTGTGTGTCACCTAATTCTTTTTTTTCAGGAAACGTACTGGCGATTCTTCACCACGAGGGGGTTACTGATAGCAGAAAGCTGAAATCAAATGGAAGTGCAAAGGGCAGGACATCCGTCGCGCAAGCCGGAGGAATTTCAACGTAACACAGGAAAAAGAAAAATGCAGTTTTCCCATTGTTAGCTGTAGCATCTAGTGCTAAGCTAATCCTACTTTGTACAGGAATCTCACTTCCAAGCACAAAATAGGGTCCCCTTCACCATGGAAAGGAGGGTTTTACCAGTGACGTCTCACATTAACCCATTCGGCATACTTTGCTAGCATTATGTTGACCGGAGCGACACGGTACATAAATACAGATACTCCTGTGGCCTACGCACACTGGCTTAGTGTGGTAGGCACACAGAACTTTGGCTCGGTCACCGAAGAGATCTCTTTAATTTCTAAAATTATTGGCTCTATGCCCTTGCTCTAGAAATGTATATTGACCGACAGAAATAGTACCGTTTGGCCTAACGGACTAAATCTGGAATTTACAACTCATTGCTCTGACGCTAACGACACATTACTCAAATGGAAACACACACAACCAATATCTGTATACAATGCAGTCTGTTTGTACAATTATTTTTGCACAATTGATATATATATAATTCAAAAGCAAAGTCCAATTCTATCTTAGATTCTTAGATATCTTAGATTAGGATGCTGGCCTGTTATTTTAAATGGACCAACAAAAAAAGCTTTTCTTTCAAAAACAAGGACATTTCTAAGTGACCCCAAACTTTTGAATGGTAGTATATATATATGCTTGCGTGAACAAGAAGCTGGTTCACATTTTTTGCATGCATGAGTAGCCCTGTGTGTTACATTCATGTTTGAATGTGTTTTTTTGTTTGTGCAAGTAATTGTGTTTTGGTATAAGTAATTGCAAGATTGTATTTATGAACGCAGTGCATATTTGTGTGTGCGTATTTATGGCTGGTTATTATTGTCTGTGGGGGCAGTGGGGTTAGCATGCTGGCCTTAGCTATTTCTGACTGGGAATGTGAAGTCTATTTTCAAGGTTGTCATGGAAACCATTGTATTTGCAGTGGCAGTGATTGGTGCTGCCAGGCGAGCAAGAATCTGCTATTTCTGTCATGAGTCAACACCTGACACACACACACACGCGCATGTACAAATGTACACACTCATGTGCATGTACATGCATGCACACACGCACAGACACACACAATCACATACTTTATCTTCCTCACACACCTTTCTAGAACAGCCTTATTTTTTAAATCTCTCTCTCCATCTTCTCTTCCAACAGTATTAGAAATGGCCATAAAGCCTGTGTCACTACTGTGAAACCGTATCTCTGCAGCATAGTGCTGTTGGTGTGGTGAGAGGACACAGTGTCTGTATCTGTGCTCTGGTCCAGCCTGGCTTGTTTTGTGTTTAGAGTGATGACATGATGAAAGTCGTTCAACAGGAAGAGAGACGGGTGCAACCATCATCAGATGATTAGATCACATAATTATGTTAGCATCGGGTTATTATGACAATGCAGAACATTATGATGCATTTCCATTCTGTTGTCATCAGAGGATACAAGGCTGAGCATTATATGAAATGTAAAAGTAATATCAATTGATTTCAATATGATCCGACCTTTGCTAGCAATAGACTGGTGTCATCAGTGCCATGATTGTACCAGCCAGAGAACAAATTCAAATTTAGGGGAGTTGAAAACTGGGGTGCGAATTATATAAATGCTAATGTGCATGAATGACCATCTGCATCCTTTAAACGCAAATGAAAAGCACTTAGAACCCAGCAGCAGCTGTAGACTCATAGCATTGAGAAATATTGCCTGGCAGGGTCTCCATTTCATTGTCTCCCATAGACAGTGGAGTGGAGATGATCTGGCAGTGCAATGAGAGGGAGTGTTTATGAAAACGTCCATCAGCCACTGTCTTCCTCATTTCAGCGAAGATCACCGTGGCAACTTGAGACTAATGCTGCTGTGTTATCCCAGTATGATGGTCTGGGTGGAATGGGTGCTGATGCCTTAACTGAGGACCTGAGCTAATTAATGCCTCTTTGTCTCAGTTGAAACCATAATGTGAGAGGAATCAGAGATTGTTATTGGTAGATGCATTTAACTTATTTATTTCCTTTCTGGCTTCTGACTTGTTTATTGATTGGTTTAACAAATAAATGTATATGTTCTTGTGTGCTGGCCTCCTGTTAACCTTGCTCTCTCCATTAGGAAAGTTATTTGGGATGGCTCATCTCTACTTCCATTAGCTTGTAAGAAAGCGTAGATTTGCTCAAATGTGAAGAAAGGCTGGATGACAGACAAGGCGAAGACAACTGTAATTTGAGGATTTAACAGACAGAAACCTGTGCACAAGTGAGAGTGGTGTTATACTCAGAAGAGTTTGCAACAATCTGCCCCTCCAAGGCCAGGAAGCTTATTAAATACCATCCTATCACTGTTCGTTCTCCAAGTCCCTGGGCACTGGTCAAAATATTAATCAAGGTTGTTGTCGAGACTACTTGGGTCAGTGTGAATCGTATATATTAGCCATATCTACCATTTCAAACCACCAGTGGCTAAATGTGACTTGAGGGGGGGGGGGGGTCATTGGACTTGGGGGGAGTACCAGGTTCCACTTTATGGTGATCTTCACACTGATTCCTTTTCCCTCTGTAATTATCGAAACATTTATTCACAAGACAGGTTGAGTAAATGTTTATGGGGCATGTGGGTATGTGCCATAGAGGTGTGTTTGAATGGGATTGACAAACCATGAGAGAGGTGACACAGCAAAAGGTCACCTGGAGGTCAAGAGGTCAAAGACTCTGGGCTAAGTTCTTTGTGTAATGGAGCGTTTATGAAAAAAAAAACATTTTTATTTTGTCCTGAGAAACAAAACAAAAACCCAACATCTAAATAAGCCATTCTGTTTTTCTTTATTTATATCCATTCATTTAACATTTAACCCTCTGTATGCAAAATTTAAAAAAATGATAGCCAAACTTCAGGGGCACTAAGACCCAGCAGAGAGAGTGGCTCTGGTCCTATGCCTGTGCCTCTGCCTCCCTCTCCATCTCTGCAGTCACT
Source organism: Oncorhynchus clarkii lewisi (assembly GCF_045791955.1). Classification (NCBI taxonomy): domain Eukaryota; kingdom Metazoa; phylum Chordata; class Actinopteri; order Salmoniformes; family Salmonidae; genus Oncorhynchus; species Oncorhynchus clarkii. Next base: position 53,287,487 of record NC_092163.1, on the reverse strand, counting down.
GTGTGTGAGTGTGCAAGAGAGAGGGAGAGAGTGAGTTTATATGTGTGTGAGTGTGCGGTTTACATTAGCAAGTAGAGGGAGACAACATTTGCTCCTTTTCTTTTTTCTCTCTCTCATCCCCTTAAATCTATCACTGTCAACACAGCTACCCTCATCCGGAAAATAACCGAAAGACGAGGCAAAGGCAGAGGAGGACAAGAAGAGCAGTCTGATAAAGAAGGGGAGTGCCATAGCAGCAGTCAGCACCATACACAACGCATGCGGCTGACTGATGTCTATCCTGCATCCCAGCACTGGGAGCTAACCAACCAGCTTAATATCCTTAAAGAGCAGAGAAGAACAGACAGCAGGCTACATCATCACAAAACCTGCTGATCCAGGTACACTGTGGGTTTCTGTCTCTCTCTCTGTCTCTCTCTCCGTCCCTCTCTCTCTTTATTTGTAGTTCTATCTTCCTCCTCTAGTCCTCCTTGAATGTAGAATATATTATGTGATCCAGTCTTGATACTGTAACATGGTGTTGTAATGTTGGGCATGGGTTGGTCCCTTTAGACTGGGAATGTAATAGATGTGTTGTACACAGCACTGGAAAAGGGTGCCTTTAGAATGACACTCAATCCTATGTGTTCCTGCCCTTTCCCTTCTTCTTCCTCCTCCTCTTCATCCTCGTCCTTCCCATCCTCCTCATCCCCCACTCCGATACAATGATAATTGATTTTCTTCCATACTCTGGGACTCTTTTTTTCTCAACAATATCACATACAGTTTAGGCCTATGTCTGGTCTTGATATGTGCTGTAGGTCTGGTCTTGATATGTGCTGTAGGTCTGCTAGCACATATCAAGACCAGACCTAGGCCTAAACTGTATGTGATATTGTTAAGAAAAAAGAGCCCCAGAGTACGGAAGAAAAGCAATTATCATTGTATTGGAGTGGGGGATGAGGAGGATGGGAAGGAAAGGGATAAAGAGGAGGAGGAAGAAGATGAGATACATGAGATACTGTGTCAGGAAGTACGACTGTGCTAAATGGATACAATCAGAATTATTAGGCTACAACTCAGCGTAACCACAAACTTAGAAGACAACCAGAATAACAAGAATATTAAATTCATGAATGAAATCAAAGTGTATTGGTCGGTTTTAGTAGCAGGTTTCATAGCTGAGGGCTGTGGGTGTGGCCAAAGTTGACAGGTGTGCTGAGTTGAGTCTGTCACTCAACAGTCAAAGTGGGGGGATTGCACAATGAGGGACTTCAATTAAGTGCACCGGGCTATGGCCGGTGACGTGAACAGGCTAAAGTGGTGAGGGAGGAATGCCCTTCTCAAATCTAACAGTAATCTGTGCTGCTCTGTTATGTTGTCAACAAGGCAGGCTGCATCATTCAGAAACATTTTCAATTAAATAAATGTTTTAAAATTCAAACAAATTTTCATTGGGAAAGCTGATAAAGCTTTATTATCAAAGCAATCACCCTTGCATGTGAAAACACAGAATCCTATTAATTACTCCACATGCTTAACCTAGGCCTACATCACTTTTGTTTTGAGCCAACTTCGCCGTCGGCCCACACAGGGCACCTGACTCAAGCCCAGGAGGCAGCCCGGTTCCAAAATGAATGCAATCAACGCTAACCCGGTTCAACCGGGGCAGGCCTGGGGCATTAATCAAATAAAAATAGTGCACTTTTCTGACAATGGAAGACTCTAATGCACCATCATATGTTGCTGTATAAATTGATTGGAACTCCCACTGGGAGGTTTATTTGGGGAAAATAGTGTTTATTAAACACTACAGGGACATTGTGGCTTGACACTAAACAGGAGCCATAAAGCCATGGGTGTGGTTTACTCTCTTATTCAATCTCAAAATGTTGCATAGTGGTTCAATTTACACAATACACAGAGATTGTCTTCAACATGTTGAAAACACATTGCAAAATGTCCTCTCCTTTCATCAGGAATTCATTAGGAATTAGTCCCTTCAAACACTGGTTTTGGATTAATGTATTGCCTTTGGATTAGTTTCCCACAGATTTGAGTTGATAAGAATTTGACAAACTGTCACCCTAATGAATTAATCTTAAAATAATACTGGTTGCCATAGAGCTCTGACAGAGTTTGTGTTAGGATTATCTCATAAAACCACGTCCATCTGCAGAAAAACAGTTACATTGTTCTATTGTCCTGTGTCAGCCATTGTGAATTGCAGTAGCTAATGTCCTTCATCCTACTTCTCTGTTCCTAGGAGAAGGCCTGCATTTCTGAGGAGGTTATTAAGGGAGGTTGAGCATTCCCAGGATGACCCAGGCTAACAGGCCCCTTTTACAGAGCTGCTGCTATCTGACCTCCTCCCAGACTGGGCCTCTGGTTCCTGGCCCTGCTCCCTGGCTGTGAAGGATGGGTGATGGGCCTGTGATTGACACCCTCTGTCTACCTTGTCCCGCCATCCGATGGAGCCGTTGTGGAACTCCTCCCTCCCCTTCTCACAGCCCATGCCCAACACCTCAGCCTCTGAGTCACCGGAGAGCGGGGCTTTGTCCCAGTCACTAGCACTGCTCGCCATGCTGCTCATGGACCTGCTGGCCGTGGTGGGCAACGGGGCCGTAATGGCTGTCATCGCCAAGGCCCCACAGCTCCGTAAGTTTGCCTTTGTCTTCCACCTGTGCCTGGTGGACCTGCTGGCAGCCCTGGTGCTGATGCCCCTGGGCATGCTCTCAGGCAGGGCCTTCTTTGGCGAAGCCCTGTGCCGGAGCTACCTCTTCCTCAGTGTGTGCCTGGTCACCGCCGCCATCCTCTCCATCTCAGCCATCAACGTGGAGCGCTACTACTACATCATCCACCCCATGCGCTACGAGGTGAAGATGACCCTGGGCCTGGTGGCCTCAGTCTTGGTGGGGATATGGGTCAAAGCCCTGGCCATGTCAGCCCTGCCGCTGCTGGCCTGGGCCTTACAGGGCGGGAGGACTCCTTTTCTGGAGGGTGTTGGAGTTGGGGGAGGGGGTGAGGGTGTCCCCTCACCCCCAGCTCAGAGTCACAGGCGCTGCTCCTTGCACTGGACGGGGGGTGGGTCGAACCGCATGGCCTTCATGGTCCTGTTCACGTTAGTGTACTTTCTGTGCCCGCTGCTGGTCATCCTGGTGGTGTACTGCAGTATGTTCAAGGTGGCGCGGGTTGCGGCAATGCATCATGGGCCTCTGCCCACCTGGATGGACACGCCCCGCCGCCGGCGCTCTGAGTCGCTCAGCAGCCGCTCCACCATGGTGACCAGCTCAGGAACGGGCACGGGGACAGGGGTGGGGCGCGACACCCCTCACCGCACATTCGGAGGGGGAAAGGCGGCAGCAGTTTTAGCAGCAGTGGGAGGACAGTTCCTGTGCTGCTGGTTGCCCTACTTCTCCTTCCATCTGTACTCAGCTCTGGCCTCTAGCCCTCCAGCCACGCTGGCCCCCCTGGAGGAGGTCGTCACGTGGATCGGCTACTTCTGCTTCACCTCCAACCCTTTCTTCTACGGTTGTCTGAACCGGCAGATCCGCGAGGAGCTTGGCAAGCATGTGCCTTGCCTGTTTCGCCGGGCGACAGAAGAGGAGGACCGACTGCCCAGCCGTGAGGGATCCATAGAGGAGAATTTCCTGCAGTTCCTCCAGGGCACTGGCTGCAACCTAGATCCCCAGGACTCCCACAGCACCTCCAGCCCCAAGGGAGAGGCCTGCCGGCCCCTGGCCCAGCCCCCTCAACCCATTCCTATCGACTTCCGCATCCCAGGACAGATTGCAGAGGAGACCTCAGAATTCCTTGAGCATCACCAGATTAAAAACAACCATATCTTATCAGACAGTTAGGTTTTGTATTTATTTGATGTAAAAACCAACACAAAAAGTTACTTGGATAACAATTACCACAGTAACATAACCACACTCTGGTTTACGTCACAGAGTATTACTACACAATGTTTTGATATTTTCTTTTGATTATATTATTCTTAAAACTCAAAAGTTGTGCAATGGGAAATTGACTGAGAGTTTTGTGGAGTCTGTATTGTCCTGGATCACTTTTTGCAGCTTCACTTTCCATTCTGTAAATGCTGTAATGCTATGGAATTGATCTTCTTTGAGTAATGTTCCCATTGGAATCACTTGCTGGGAAAGGGTCGTGGCATTTTTGGGAGAAAGACAAAATGGCACAACTGTAGCTGCAGGGAACAGGCTAAAATTGCCAGTGATGCCGATATTGGTGTTGTTTGTTAGAATGAGTTTTAAAGATGTAATTCTTTACATACATTTTTTTTCCCACAACGCATTGATAGGGCCAGTATGTTATTAATACAGATATCCCGGTAACACTTTATTTGGATAGTCCATTTGTAGCTCTACAGGCTATATACAGACTATCAGTAACATTTAAAGTAGCTATCTACTAATCTTAACTCTTATCCTAACCCTAAACTTAACCCTTAGCCTAACCTTAACCCTTATTCTACACCTAACCCTAACCGTATCCTTAGCAAGCAGTTGCTTATCAACAGATAGTTTGTTGATAGTATGACCAGGCTATCCAAATAAAGTGTGACCATTATCTCTTCTGAGAATTTCCTTTTGGATTTCAAACCAAACAAGCCCTTGAGCAAAGAGGCTATAGATGACTTTCCTTCTATTAGCATACCTTAAACCATATCAGGATCTATGACTTTCAGAAGACATCCACAAAAAATGTATCTAATATTTAATACTGGCAGATCAATTACTTTTTGAGGAACTGATTTATGACAGCTTATTTATGTAAGCTGCAGAACAAAGACACCAATGTTGGAGTGCAGGAAGTCATGTTTGAAAATAGGAAGTTTTCCTGATCCCTTTACCTCTGTAAAATATCATGACACGGATGTATAGTAGACAGTGAGTGAGTGGTCACCATGTCTCTACGATAAAGATAAGTTGTGCCTTTTAGAGATGATGACAGAGCTACTGTACCGTAATTGTGCCCTGGTTCTGAAGAGGATGCAGGTAGGGTATGAAGTAAGAAGTACCATGGATCAGCCACCTGTTGTTGATAGGTAAACCTCTGAGCAGATACACCCCCCTCTCTGGTGCTTTTCCTTAACACATCATCTGTGTTTTCCCATAAGCAGACCAGGTTTGTTGTGACCACAGTGAGGATGTAGGCAATCTTTTCTTAACTCCTCCTAAACTACTTCTGGTCTGTCAGAAAATTACATTTATGTATCATCTATCTACCATTTAGATAGTACAGTACCCCTCAAATTGACATGGGAAGGTGTTCAGTACATTGGCAGACGTTCAGTTAAGGCAGGAGTATTTTTGTTAACTGATGCACTACATTACATTTCTATACAATTAAGATTTTGACAGATGTCGTTCTACAAATGTAGCTGTGTTTTATGTTTGATTAAAAAAACTAATAGTGAGTTCAACTTAAGCATTTAATTATTGCAAATTATTTATTATTATTAGGTATTATTGATTACTGTATCTTTTGTGATTAATTAACAAAAGACAATGGTGTATTCAAATGGTATACAGTAACTGTCTTTTCAGTGTGTGTTGATTAGCTGTGGAGCAACAGGTTGGAGAATATAATAAACCTAATTATATTTAACAGTCCTGCTCCTCAGGGTTCTCTACCTCAGATACAAGATTGATTTCATTTGAAGGTCAGCACGCAATGTATCGATAGAAAGATATTGTGTAAGTCATGCCACATATTTTTTACTCTATGCTCCCTGGGTTGCTTTCCTTCTGCAGCTGGACAAGGCTTTGTCTGAGAGGCTTGATATGACGCCTGCTTTACGTCTGCTCTCTCTGGTGTCACATTGTGAGGGAATTTAGAGTCGTTTGAGTTGCCCAGAACAGTACTGGACACTTTGAGGTATCATCAGCCCTGTGAAACCATAGACGGTTAACGCAAGAGTACAAAATTAAACATTTTCTTTCTGGCTTCTGACTCATTTATAGATTGTTTTAACAAATAAATGTCTGATATCTTTCTATTTTGGACTTTATGTTTGAATGTGTGCAGGTCTACTGTTAACCTCATCTCTATTTCCATTAGCTTGTTAGGAATCATAGATCTATGTGACGAAATGCTGGATGAAAGACAAGATGAAGATGATTGTAATTTTAGAGGATTTTAGAGGAACAGACCTGTGCACAAGTGAGAGTGGTGTGATACATAGAAGAGCTCACAACAATCTGCCCCTCCAAGGCCAGGAAGCTTTTTAAATACCATCCTATCTCTGTTCGTTCTCCAAGTTCCCGGGCACTGGTCTAAACATTGATCAAGGTTGCTGTTGAGACTACTTGGGTCAGTGTGAATTGTATATTAGCCATCTCTGTCATTTGGGAGTCACCTGCAGTATCGGGATTTACTTTATGGTAACTCCTAACCTCAGAGAGGTCACTAAGGGGCTGAGTTCAGACTTAAAGTGGCCCCAGGAATGTAGTTCTTAACAAGCTGCTGGGTGGAGGGATACTTGAATCGCTCTGTTCCACCCACTCGCTCATCTTTTTCTATACTGTATATGGTAGGTGCCCCTCAATGCTTTGATATACCATTGAAAGAGGGGGAGATATGCAGTTAAAATACTCTAACCTCGGGGCAACATTTCAACTTCAAAGCCAGTAATCTGACCTTCAGGTAAAAGAAAACAGAAAAACAGTCACAAAGGGCACGATGGATACGTTCACATTTCACTCATTATATTTTGAGAGTGATGGATAGACAGTGTGGAGGACAGGGTTTACCAGCATAGGACAAATAGATACTGTTGAAATAATCAGCAGTAACACAATTTACAGTGTAGGAAAGAATATATTATTCTTTAGTTGCAATTAACACTAGAGTGAACGCATCAAATAAAGAGTAGAGTGAACTTCAATGGATAAATCTGATTCTATTGAAGAAGTGTAATACTATGCATGAGATGCCCTGTAGTTTTTTTTACCACTGTCTTGCTGCTGTGTGAACATACTACATTTATGTTGAAAGGCCTCGCATCACACCTCATCCTCAGGAAAGGGCCTCAGTCAACCCACCCCCAGCTTCTCCAGGCTCTGCCATTCCCATGGCAACATATAACCACTGACATTTCTCAGTAGTGGGGGTGGTGGGAGGAGCTTCTCCTGTTGGAATCGTTCACAAGACCTGATCTTTTCACAACCACCAATGGCTAGAGTTCTACATGAAAGCACATTCAGGTTCTGTTGGTTACAATTGTCATTAGTTGTTTGCACTGTACGCACAGTAGTAAGCATAATGGATGTTCAAAAAATAGTAAACGAGTCCAGCTACCCACATGAAAAAATGCTACAGTTTACTACAGAATTCTATAGTAAACTGTAGTATACTATACTACTTACTATAGAATATTGTAGAACAGTTGAAGTCGGAAGTTTACATACACTTATGTCATGACGTTGGCCTGGGGAAAGGGTTATGACAGTCATAAATACCTCTTCCCCCCTTTTTCCTCTCTCTAACCTACTGATGTTACATTTGCAAAACCCTTGGTTAACATAGAGATTCTGGGAACATCAGAAGGTGGGGGGAAATGAATTATTTTCTGGTAATCTGACCAACTGAACATATGCGGTGGTACTTAATGAATATGTGTCAGTTCGGTTGTCATCTGAGACATTGTCATCAATGATAAGATTACATAGAATTGGAATGGAAATGGCGCCACACCAAACTGGAAGTCTTCCGACTAGCTTGGAAAGACAGTACCGTGCAGTATCGAAGAGCCCTTACTGCTGCTCGATCATCCTATTTTTCCAACTTAATTGAGGAAAATAAGAACAATCCTAAATTTATTTTTGATACTGTCGCAAAGCTAACTAAAAAGCAGCATTCCCCAAGTGAGGATGGCTTTCACTTCAGCAGTAAGAAATTAATGAACTTCTTTGAGGAAAAGATCATGATTATTAGAAAGCAAATTACGGACTTTAAATCTGCGTATTCCTTCAAAGCTCAGCTGTCCTGAGTCTGCACAACTCTGCCAGGACCTAGGATCAAGAGAGACACTCAAGTGTTTTAGTACTATATCCCTTGTCACAATGATGAAAATAATCATGGCCTCTAAACCTTCAAGCTGCATACTGGACCCTATTCCAACTAAACTACTGAAAGAGCTGCTTCCTGTGCTTGGCCCTCAAATGTTGAACATAATAAATGGTTCTCTATCCACCGGATGTGTACCAAACTCACTAAAAGTGGCTGTCGGAAAGATATCAGTTTGTCTCTGTGAATGGCTTGTCCTCTGACAAATCAACTGTATATTTCGGTGTTCCTCAAGGTTCCGTTTAAGGACCACTATTGTTTTCACTATCTATTTTACCTCTTGGGGATGTCATTCAAAAACATAACGTTAACTTTCACTGTTATGCGGATGACACAGCTGTACATTTCAATAAAACATGGTGAAGCCCCAAAATTGCCCTCGCTAGAAGCCTGTGTTTCAGACATAAGGAAGTGGATGGCTGCAAACGTTCTACTTTTAAACTCGGACAAAACATAGATGCTTGTTCTAGGTCCCAAGAAACAAAGAGATCTTCTGTTGAATCTGACAATTAATCTTAATGGTTGTACAGTCGTCTCAAATAAAACTGTGAAGGACCTCGGCATTACTCTGCACCCTGATCTCTCTTTTGACGAACATATCAAGACTGTTTCAAGGACAGCTTTTTTCCATCTACGTAACATTGCAAAAATCAGAAACTTTCTGTCCAAAAATGATACAGAAAAATTAATCCATGCTTTTGTTACTTCTAGGTTAGACTACTGCAATGCTCTACTTTCTGGCTACCCGGATAAAGCACTAAATAAACTTCAGTTAGTGCTAAATACGGCTGCTAGAATCCTGACTAGAACCAAAACATTTTATCATATTACTCCAGTGCTAGCCTCCCTACACTGGCTTCCTGTCAAGGCAAGGCCTGATTTCAAGGTTTTACTGCTAACCTACAAAGCATTACATGGGCTTGCTCCTACCTATCTCTCTGATTTGGTCCTGCCGTACATACCTACACGTACACTACGGTCACAAGACGCATGCCTCCTAATTGTCCCTCGAATTTCTAAGCAAACAGCTGGAGGCAGGGCTTTCTCCTATATAGCTCCATTTTTATGGAATGGTCTGCCTACCCATGTGAGACGCAAACTCGGTCTCAACCTTTAAGTCTTTACTGAAGACTCATCTCATCAGTGGGTCATTTGATTTGAGTGTAGTCTGGCCCAGGAGTGTGAAGGTGAACAGAAAGGCTCTGGCGCAACGAACCACCCTTGCGGTCTCTGCCTGGCCGGTTCCTCTCTCTCCACTGGGATTCTCTGCCTTAAACCCTATTACAGGGGCTGAGTCACTGGCTTACTGGTGCTCTTTCATGCCGTCCCTAGGAGGGGTGCATCACTTGAGTGGGTTGAGTCTCTGACATGATCTTCCTGTTTGGGTTGACCCCCCCACCCCCTTGGGTTGTGCCGTGGCGGAGATCTTTGTGGGCTATACTCGGCCTTGTCTCAGGATGGTAAGTTGGTGGTTGAAGATATCCCTCTAGTGGTGTCGGGGCTGTGATTTGGCAAAGTGGGTGGGGTTATATCCTTCTTGTTTGGCCCTGTCCGGGGGTATCATCGGATGGGGCCACATTGTCTCCTGACACCTCCTGTCTCAGCCTCCAGTATTTATGCTGCAGTAGTTTATGTGTCGGGGGGCTAGGGTCAGTTTGTTATATCTGGAGTACTTCTCCTGTCTTATCCGGTGTCCTGTGTGAATTTAAGTATGCTCTCTCTAATTCTCTCTTTCTCTCTTTCTTTCTCTCTCTCGGAGGACCTGAGCCCTAGGACCATGCCTCAGTACTACCTGGCATGATGACTCCTTGCTGTCCCCAGTCCACCTGGCCGTGCTGCTGCTCCAGTTTCAATTGTTGTTTAATTTAATTGTTTGAATATGAAATTATTTTTGATGGGATGAAATGTGATTTTAGCTTCTAAAATGTGAGATTTGGGTTTTCATAAGCTCAATCAGTGGCCCGCCCCTGTGAAGGGACATGGGCTATTAAACTTTTCAAACACGCCCTCCTATATAAGCCCTTGACGACAATATAACCCCCTGTTCCGAGGACGTGAGGACGACGGTCCGATATCAGAATGGTTTAGATAATAACTACAGAACGAAGCCAACATCAGCGTGAGCTTGGGTTGCAAATGGTATGCACTTTGAACTCTTATTCACTACAGAAGTGATACCTCCTAGCCGTTGAGTTAGCAACAGCCGCTGCAAACGAGGGTTAGGAAGGAACAGACAGAGTATCCCGTCTACCACACAACGACGTTACTACAACGTATTCAATTACCAGCAGAGACATTCTTCAAAGGACAAAGGAATCGGTTGGGCATCACGGCCTTCCATCTACCACCAACCTACTGAAGCGCAGCTCAGAGTAAATATTTATTGCATTTTCCTTTTCCAAATGGGCGGTAATTTAGAATGCATAAGATACTGTATTTATGATAGCACAGCTTCGCCATTTGTTCCTCAGTCTTCCCGCTCTTTCACTCAAACCCAGCCCTTTTTCTTTTGTGTAACCAGCTGTCATATCCGTTCCGCCCGCTAGGGACGTTTTCCTTTATGACGTAATTTGTAATCAAGTTATGATTTAAATATGTGTATGTGTAATTCTGTGTGATTAGTTAGGTATTTAGTAAATAAATAATCAAACCCAATTTTGTATTGCTGATTCAACTTGTTAGCCAGGGTTCGTGCAGATAACTAAGAATGTACAACTTTCAGATGAGACTGAATTAAGATGACAATTAATATTGACTGCTATTGATGTAAAATATTACTAGGTCTTTAAGAGTTTATTCGGAAGATAACAGCTCTATAAATATTATTTTGTGGTGCCCCGACTCTCTAGTTAATTACATTTACATGATTAGCTCAATGAGGTAATATTAATTACGGAGAAATGATTTTATAGAATAGCATGTCATATCACTTTATCCGGCATAGCCAAAGACACAACATTTAGGTTGGAGTCATTAAAACTTGTTTTTCAACCACTCCACAAACTTCTTTTTAACAAACTATAGTTTTGGCAAGTCGGTTAGGACATCTACTTTTTGCAATTGTTTACAGAGATTATTTCACTTATAATTCACAGTATCACAATTCCAGTGGGTCAGAAGTTTACATACACTAAGTTGACTGTACCTTTAAACAGCTTGGAAAATTCCAGAAAATGATGTCATGGCTTTAGAAGCTTCTGATAGGCTAATTTACATAATTTGAGTCAATTGGAGGTGTACCTGTGGATGTATTACAAGGCCTACCTTCAAACTCAGTGCCTCTTTGCTTGACATCATGGGAAAATCAAAAAGATATCAGCCAAGACCTCAGAAAACAAATTGTAGACCTCCACAAGTCTGATTCATTCTTTAGAACAATTTCCAAATGCCTGAAGGTACCACGTTCATCTGTACAAACAATAGTAAGTATAAATACCATGGGACCGCGCAGCAGTCATACCACTCAGGAATGAGACACGTTCTGTCTCCTAGAGATTAACGTACTTTGGTGCGAAAAGTGCAAATCAATCCCAGAACAACAGCAAAAGACCTTGTGAAGATGCTGGAGGAAACAGGTACCAAAGCATCAATATCCACAGTAAAACGAGTTCTATATTGACATAACCTGAAAGGCCGCTCAGCAAGATAGAAGCCATTGCTCCAAAACCGCCATAAAAAAAGACAGACTATGGTTTGCAACTGCACATGGGGACAAAGATCGTACTTTTTGGAGAAATGTCCTCTGGTCTGATGAAACAATAATAGAACTGTTTGGCCATAATGACCATCGTTATTTGGAGGAAAAAGGGGGAGGCCTGCAAGCCGAAGAACACCATCCCAACCATGAAGCACAGGGGTGGCAGCATCATGTTGTGGGGGTGCTTTGCTGCAGGAGGGACTAGTGCAAAATAGATGGTGTCATGAGGAAGTAAAATTATGTGGATATATTGAAGCAACATCTCAAGACACCAGTCAGGAAGTTAAAGCTTGGTCACAAATGAGTCTTCCAAATGGACAATGACCCCAAGCATACTTCCAAAGCTGTGGCAAAATGGCTTAAGGACAACAAAGTCAAGGTATTGGAGTGGTTATCACAAAGCCCTGACCTCAATCCTATAGAAAATGTGTGGGAAGAACTGAAAAAGCGTGGGCGAGCAAGGAGGCCTACAAACCTGACTCAGTTACACCAGCTTTGTCAGGAGGAATGGGCCAAAATTCACCCAACTTATTGTGGGAAGCTTGTGGAAGGCTACCCGAAACGTTTGACCCAAGTTAAACAATGTAAAGGCAATGCTACCAAATGCTAATTGAATGTATGTAAACTTCTGACCCACTGGGAATGTGATGAAAGAAATAAAAGCTGAAATAAATCAATCTCTCTACTATGATTCTGACATTTCACATTCTTAAAATAAAGTGGTGATCCTAACTGACCTAAGACAGGGGATTTGTACTAGGATTAAATGTCAGGAATTGTGAAAAACTGAGTTTAAATGTAGTTGGCTAAGGTGTATGTAAACTCCCGACTTCAACTGTATACTGTAGAATACTATAGCAAATACTACAGCATTATCCTCACAAAAAACACTGTAGTAAATACTACAGTAACACAAAAACACTAATGTCCACAAAAACACTAATGTCCACAAAAACACCACGCTTTTTAAACTATAATAAAATCTACAGTATTTAGTTTTCATATGCCCTACCCAATCTCCTCCCCCAAATCACAGTTTGTTCCACCCATAAGTGAGAAACCTACATGCCAAGTATACACCATGTATTGTGTTCCCTACAGGTTATAGAAAAGAGTAGATCTGAACTATCCATTCAGACCCCAGTCCTACCTACAGGTTATGGAAAATGTGCTCTTTTAGTATTTCTACAGAAGGTTTCCTGAAGGAGAAAGCCTCCACTTCTATGTCAAGGATTAGAAATCAAAAACACTATAGTAAATACTACAGTAATGTCTGCAAAAACACTACAGTAAATACTACAGTATACTACAGTGCTCAAAAAACACTACAGTAAATACTACAGTAAACTACAGTCCTCAAAAAACACTACAGTAAATACTACAGTATAGTACAGTCTGCAAAAACACTACACTAATTATTATAGTATATACTACAGTTATTTTACTACATTATTTGAACTATAGTTTACTGTAATACTGCAGTATATACTACAGAGGGGTTGGGTGCTATGTGTTAGTTTTAAGCATTTTTTTAGGGACCCCTGAAAACTCGAAATTCTCCTAGACCCCCTGGTTGAGAATCACTACAATCAATTACTGATAGATATTAACTTCATTTCCCAATAGCCCGGCAATTATTTTCCTCAATTTCCGCGTCACGTGGCTCTGAAAGTAAACATATTTTGCTCTTCTGCGTTATTGTAGGACCAGACAAGTTAGAACAGTTAACAGACAATAGTATTTAGAAGTGTGTGAGTATTTTGAGTCACTGTCAAGGGTGTTTAGATTGTAGCTATTTATTTTTAGTGAAGTTATAACTCAGCTATCTAGCTCAATTTTTACACAGCCAACGCAACGCGGAAAGAACATACAGGTAGTAACGTTATAAAGTGAAGTTTCTAGCTAGCCAATTAAGTTAATGTGGTAACTAATGTTAACTACTTAATTTCTTCGTAGGAATTTTGAATTTCTTGCTCTTCTATCAAAAGTATTCGGCTTCCTCCATGTGCATAGAAAAAGCTAACACATATTTATTTGTATGGTTAACGTGCCAGTTTCACGGCCAACGCCTTTCTCCCTTCCTTTTTTCTCATGCTCGTCGTCGCACACATTTCGTTTGAAAATGTGTCGTAGTTGACAGAATTCTGCGTCAAGCGCTTGACAGACACAGCAATACAATTGTGTAGAATTAGGGATGACATTCTTTCTTTTTTACTGAACACCTTCGTTTTTTCCATTTGGTCGGCTTGTCAAAAGCCAGGTAGATTATAAGAGACATTTTCATAGGTTTTACCTGCTGGGATCAAAATGGGTTGCACACTAAGTGCCGAAGATAAAGCTGCCATGGAGAGGAGTAAAAATATTGATCGGAATCTGAGAGAAGCTGGCGAAAAGGCATCAAGTGAAGTCAAACTGTTGCTTCTAGGTGAGTGTTCATATGTGACTGACATTCGCAGCTAGTATATAAATTATATGAGATCTGGAGAGGGTGTCTAACTGATCGAATTACTGTTATGTATGGCTCATGACTAGCTTTCGAAAACTCTTCTGTAGTTAGGGTTTGAGGTTACATTCGGCCACATTTGGCTCCGTGTGAACTACAATTCCGACGCTATGTTTTAACATGTTGAAAAGTCAATAATCATCGCTTTCAAACCGGTTTTCGAGACATATGCTTTGCCCCTTATCGTTCATATCAGTAATTTAAAAAATACCCCCCCTTGCACACATTTGTTTGAGCTAATTATCGCAAGTGGCCACCTATGGCTTTCATAAACAAGAGATGTAACATGGAGATATGGCCGTGTGGGAACACGTTGTTTGAAACTTTTTTTTCCTGTTTTTTGGAAATGATTTCTCGCTAATTTAAAAAAAAATATGTTCCTTATGTTTCCAAAAACATACCGCAAGTGTTAATGTTTAGAGCAAGCGTCTGGGCTCTTAACAAAACACCCCCAGTCAGAAGATACTATGGTCAATAGGCGCTAAAGCAGTTAGTCATGGCCTACCCAGTGTTCATAGATGCTATCTGGCAATGGTTATGGTGGAACCTACTTTACTCAAATGAAAGCTGTCATTACAATTCAGTCTTCCACAGACTGTATTAAAAAAACACTTTAGCGTTCATGCTTATGATGTAGCCTGATGTTTTCCCCTATATTCTCAGGGCAGGTGCAAAGGCCCCAAAACAGTAGGGGGTTGTAGAACTGTCACAGATGGAATCAGCTGGTTCTGAGCTCTGACTGTGCATGTTTATTGTTGTATCTCTACACATTTAGTAGAGCTAAGGATTTGAAGCTTCTCCTGATCTTATGTCTCCTTTCTTTGCCTCTAAACATTCCACTTCAAGGTGCTGGGGAGTCTGGGAAAAGCACAATTGTAAAGCAGATGAAGTGAGTACATGTTTCAACCGTTTTGTGCACACCCAAAAGAAAATAAGAAACTAGCATTCTGTTTACACCTTTTGACCGATTAGGAACCCATGTGAAGTGCTGTATCAGCTATAAGCCTTTGCAATATGATGTTATCTATGTCACGAGGCCTAGATTAGATGTTGACCGCAAGCACCAGTAAGATGCGCATGTTAACCTTCTCTTCCTGCCCCCAGAATTATCCATGAGGACGGGTACACACAGGAGGAGTGCAGCCAGTACAGAGTGGTGGTTTACAGCAACACCATCCAGTCCATCATCGCCATCATCAGAGCTATGGGCAGGCTGGGCATAGACTTTGGGGACACAGCACGATCAGTGAGTCAGCTTGAAGATTATTTTACATTCCAGTGCTCTTAATTAGTTTAGTAGATTATGTTAGATTCATTTACTATTGTTTCCTTGTAAAATGCCATAGTAAGTGTTGTTTCTATTTATGTTGTTATGACTACAAGGAAGTACATATTTCACAAGAACAGTGTACAGAATGATCTACTGGCTGCAGTGACATTTTGTTCCAAATTGTATTCATCACATGCTTCATAAAAAACAGGTGTGGACTAACACTGAAATGCTTACTTACGGGCCCTTCCCAACAATGCAGAGAGAAACAATAGAAAAGTAAAACACGTAATAATACAGTGAGAAATGGCTATATACAATGAGTACCAGTACTGAGTCGATATGCAGGGGTACGAGGTAATCGAAGTAGATATGTGTGTATGTATATGTATGTATGGTAAACAGTAGCAGCAGTGTATGTGATGAGTCAAAAAAGTTAGTGCAAAAAAGGCTCAATGCCGATTGTCCGGGTAGCTATTTGGTTAACTATTTAGCAGTCTTATGGCTTAGGGGTAGAAGCTTTTCAGGATCCTGTTTGTTCTAAACTTGGGGCATTGGTACCGCTTACCATGCGGTAGCAGAGGACAACAGTCTAGGAACAACATGTATGGTCAGCATGTGAAGTAAATCACTTGAAAACTGACTCTGCACCGAACATGTTGATTTGGGAGTAGGGTTGGGCAGTATACAATATCCTGGTGTATTTTGAAATCCCATCAGTAAAAAAAAAATGTATATACATTTGAATATTAGTACTTTGTTAAATAAATACCTTCTGTCAACTTGTGCACTAGGTAATGAATAAAGCAGACCGTGTTAATAATTTTGCCTGTTAGATTATTTTTCATTATTAAGCTTACTGGTACTAGTTTCACAAAACATATGTTTGAGCCAGTCACATGTGTTTGTTTACAAAGAAACACAACTAGCAAAATGGGCCCTGTCAAAATGGGTACTGTCACTCTGGTAGCGCAACTTAAGTGAGGTGATCAAGTTGCAATTGTATGAAATTCACTACTGTTTCCCAGCTATATATCGTATTAAGTTAACTATCAAATTGTGCCAAATAAAGTGTCCCCAGTTGGGTTTAGCTAAGTGGCTAATGTTAGCTTGCAAGCTCAAGCTTCTTGGTAGCTGCAGGAGAGACAATCCCCTCCTGGATTAAGATCCCTGCTGTTTAATATTTATTTTGTGCGTGCTGCAAACTACGTTTTGAGAGGCTTTGAGATACTGGGTTTTCTTGGTAGTAAATGTTTCCATGAGCTTGTTAGCATTTACCAAGCATCCACTATGGGGATTCCTTAGTACTTGTTAGCATTCTGGTAAATTATGATTTTTGTGGGGGGGTGATAGCGCCCCCTGTGTGCACTACCAGTAATACCATATATCCCAGGACAGCGCAGGCACAGTATGGAAAACTGTATTCCGTCCAACCCTATTTGGGATTTACATTTTTCTGTTGTCATACTGTGTTTCCACGATAGACGAGCGTTGTTGTTTCCTGTTGGTAACTGTGGTTTTCTTTGTTTTGCTGTGTCTCCAGGATGATGCCCGCCAGCTTTTTGCCTTGGCCAGCTCTGCAGAAGAAGGGGTCATGACCCCTGAACTGGCTGGGGTCATCAAGAGGTTATGGCAGGACGGAGGGGTCCAGATCTGCTTTGGCAGGTCTAGAGAATACCAGCTTAACGACTCCGCCTCATAGTAAGAGCATTACAAATCTCTGCTCTAACACAACTTGAATCAAATATTATAACGACTAGAGAACCATTATGACTGATTTGAGGAATATTGGTTATCCTCAAACATGAGAAGCGAGACTGTAATCCAATTGACTGTAATTCATCCAAGGTTAGGGAAAGCCTGATGATCTGAAAATAATATTTGAGTTCCAGAAAATCATTGGAAATAGGGAGAAGTGTAACGAACTTGTACCTAAGGTCTTATGTGACATGTTAATCAGGAGGCTGCGGCCTGGACTAATTTCGTATACATTGAAATGTTTTTCTGTTTTCCACTGCCTCTGTTGGCGCTTGCTTTTCAAAAAAATGTACTGTACTATCAACAGGCTACAGATTTAGTATTTATTAGATTCCCCATTAGCTGCTGACAAGGCAGCAGCTAATCTTCCTGGGGTCCAAACAGGAATTAAACAATAGCCTACATCATAAATAAAATAGTACATCAAACTAGACATTGCATTATACATACAGTATGTACATTACTTCAAATTTACATTATAAAATGTACAATACAACAATACACTATTACAATGTGTGGGTGTGTGAAGAGTATGCCCGGCACAATGACCGTATTATGGATGAAGACCGTCATGAAAAAATGAACGGCAGAACTGTTTAACACTTGAATCACTGGTGTTAGAATCGAGGCTAACGAGCAGTCATTACAGTGTAATAAATACATTTAATATACAGTGCATTCAGAAAGTACCCCTTGACTTTTTTCACATTTTGTTACGTTACGGCCTTATTCTAAGAAAGCCATTCGGCATGTACTTGGTGTCCACGTCAAACTAAAACTTAATTCCAAACTTGTCGGGTTTACTCGCAATATATTGCGCAAAGCAACAAGCCTTTGTTGTGAACAATTGTTAATCAATAGGGATCTTCTCTCCTGGTTTGCAATGCTGTTCTGTACAAACGTCAGATACCATGGCACATTTGTCTGTTTAGATTTCTCGTTTCTGTGTCATCAAAACGGAGGTAATGCATGATCTCTCTGAAGCGATCATGTTACATGATTTGCTGATGTTTTTGCTTGAGCTGTATGGCCTGCCCTCTGTGATGACATTTTGTGCTGATAATCGGCCGTAGCTAGTTCTTCCAATGTTGGGAGAATGGGTGGAGGAGGAGGATCAATGGGGGGGAAGACCATAAAACAAATGACATGCCCTCCGAAAATTTGTTATAGCTCCAGTTCTGTATGTGATATTATGATTCTAACAACGGCAGTGTGTTATTTAGAAAAGTGAAGGACGGAGGCTTGACTGAGTAATTTAATTAATAAGCAGTCAAAATGACTGCTTTAGCAGATCTAGTGTTAAGTATAATTTAGATTTTTTTTATTTATTTTAACGAGCAGCTGACTGAAAAGAGGGTGGCCGGGCATTCGTGTGGTTGAGTCCGTTTCTGCGGTAACGTGGACTCTAACAACGTGACTAAACTTTGTTGCTCCTTGCTGAAACAAGCAAGATGTAGAACACTAAGGTAACCTGCCTAAATTGTAGAACACTAAGGAAACCCGTAGCACTCATGTCCGTAGCCATGAAGTACTTTGAAAGGCTGGTAATGGCTCACATTAACACCATTATCCCAGAAACCCTAGACCCACTCACTCCAATTTGCATACTTCCCAAACAGATCCACAGATGATGCAATCTCTATTGCACTCCACACTGCCCTTTTCCACCTGGACAAAAGGAACACCTACGTGAGAATACTATTAATTGACTACAGCTCAGTGTTCAACACCATAGTGCCCTCAAAGCTCATCACTAAGCTAAAGATCCTGGGACTAAACACCAACTGGATCCTGGACTTCCTGACAGACCGCATCCAGGTGGTAAGGGTAGTTAACAACACATCCTTGATTCAAGTTCCTTGGTGTCCACATCACCAACAAGTTCTCTTGATCCAAACACATCAAGACAGTTGTGAAGACAAAGGCTATTCCCCCTGAGGAAACTAAAAAGATTTGGCATGGGTCCTCGGATCCTCAAAAGTTCTACAGCTGCAACATCGAGAGCATCCTGATGGGTTGCATCACTACCTGGTATGGCAGCAACTGCTTGGCCTCCGACCAGAGGGTAGTGCGTACATCACTTTGGCTAATCTGCCTGCCATCCAGGACCTCTACACCAGATGGTGTCAGAGGAAGGCCCTAAAAATTGTCAAAGACCCCAGCCACCCCAGTCAGACTGTTCTCTCTACTACCGCATGGCAAGCCATACCGGAGCGCCAAGTCTAGGACCAAAAGGCTTCTCAACAGCTTTACCCCCAAGTCATAAGACTCCCGAACAGCTAATAAGATGGCTACCCAGACTATTTGCATTGTCACCCCCCCCCCCCAAACCCTCTTTACGCTGCTGCTACCCTATGTTTATCATATATGCATAGTCACTTTAAACATACATTCATGTACGTACTACCTCAATTAGCCCTCACAAATGACCCCGCACATTGACTACCCAGACTATCTGCATTGTGCCCCACCACCCACCAACCCCTCTTTTACGCTACTGCTACTCTCTGCTCAATTAGCCCGACTAACCGGTGCCTGTATATAGCCTCGCTACTATTATAGCCTCGCTACTGTTATTTTTCACTCTTTTTACTGTTGATTTTTTAAATTTATTTTCTTATCTATTGTTCACCTAATACCTATTTTTTAAACTTAAATGTCGTTGTTGGTTAGAGCCTGTAAGTAAGCATTTCACTGTAAGGTCTACTACACCTGTAGAATTTTGCGCATGTCTGCATCAGCACACATAGAAATAGAATGATGGCAGCACATGCATATTTTTTGCTTTTATATACAGTACCAGTCAAAGTTTGGACACCTACTCATTCAAGGGTTTTTCTTTTTAATATTTTCAACATTGTAGAGTAATAGTGAAGACATCAAAACCTTGAACGAACACAATCATGTAGTAAGCAAAAGAAGTGTTAAACAAATCAAAATACATTTTATTTTTGAGATTCTTCTATGTAGCCACCCTTGGCATTGATGACAGCTATGCACACTCTTGGCATTCTCTCAACCAGTTTTCTTGGAACCTAAAATCTCAAATTTGGACTCCTCAGACCAAAGGACAGATTTCCACTGGTCTAATGTCCGTTGTTCATGTTTCTTGGCCCAAGCAAATCTCTTCTTCTTATTGGTGTCGTTTAGTAGTTGTTGTTTTTTGCAGCAATTCGACCATGAAGGCCTGACTCACGCAGTCTTGAGCTGTTCTTGCCATAATATGGACTTGGACTATTACCACCCCTACCTTGTCACAAATGTGTTATTTTATAGCGTTGATGTCTTCACTATTCTATAATGTAAAAAATAAAGAAAAACCATTGAATGAGTAGGTGTGTCTAAGCTTTTGACTGATACTGTGTGTAATATATAGATATATTATTTAAAACATATTTTATTGCACAGGAGACACCTGTCTGAATTGTGCCTGTCTCAGTGGACTAATCCATTGAGGAGGCTGCTGGAATGCCATGGTCCAAGAAGGGAGTGTGGCTAAGATGCACAAGGCACGTCTCTCTCCATAATGCTCTCTGTCCCGCCATTTCGTGTGCATTCGTTGTTTTGTAACTTCATTGTGTGAATTGTATGCCTTTTGATTGTTACTGTCTATCAATTCCCTATTTACATATATCACCAGTAGTAGCCTACATTTACCGCTAATTCTGATAATTTCTAATCTACAATGTTTGTTTGGTTATGGTCATTTCTGTTTAATGCATTCAATATTATTAGTTGTTTACCGTTCATTGTCAGAGTGGACACGAATGCAGAGCTCACGCGTGTGAGAGTTTGATTATTTCATTCTATTTACGAGTTTATTTTATATCAAATTATTTTGGTTATTTAGCAGACTTTTATATATTTTTATTTATCTGTTGTGAATGACTATTTCCTCAATGTATTTAAAATATTTCCAGCTCTCTCTCTCCCTTTCAATAACCACTCGGCATGAAAGAGAAAGGTTTTAATGATCTGATCCAGTGGAAATATAATAAATACTTCTTATCCCTTGCACAAATAGCCTACAGCTTGGTCTGTCCTGAACTCACTGGCACCTGAATTTTGTACATTTTCACCCCAAATTCTTATTATCGAAATGCCTCTCAGGTCATTTGAATAGGTTTTTCTAAGTAAAATGTCATTTATTTCTATAAAACGCAAAATATGTTCTCCATAAATCAAAACATTTATACTAATTGAAGTTTACATTATAATATTTATTACGTTAAGTGTCTAACTTTTTTCAAGTTGCTGTAAAACTAATCTTTATCATTTTATTCACGCATCATGTAGAGGAGCAGTCCTTAGATGAGCAGAAGTTCATTTAATTTCTTCACTTATATGCCTTCAGAATGAGAATCTTATTCTCAAACACCCCCTTTATGACTCTTGACATACCGAAATGACAAAATCTCAAATTGGGAAAACTTACCATACCAACATGGAGCCATGAATGGGGCTTCAGCAATGTGGTCTTTTTTTTGTGTGCTCATTATAGTGGCCGTCTCTTATTACTTGTAGATTGAGCTACTGGCCTCTAATTACCGAAACACACTTCTCATTACCGCATATTTTTTTAGGTCCGTTTCAGTAATGATATCTTTCATTTCAGCAAATTATAATAAGCTAATTCTAACATATAGTTTGCTGTGCTGGTAACTTTATTTACTAGGACCACTCCTTTACATCTATTGTATAGCATTTTTGTTAAACATCCGTTATTTGATTAAATAGGGGTTGTCAATTAAAAATTGTGTTTATACACTCATATTTCTTAACTTAAGGCCACAATCTGGAGTTTGATTCCGCAAAGCGCAACCCGCCGTCCAGGCTGTATCACATCCTCGCTGTGATTGAGAATCCCATAGGGCAGCGCACAATTGGCCCAACCTCGTAGGTCGTCATTGTAAATAAGAATTTGTTCTTAACTGACCAGCCGAGTTAAATAAAAAAATGAATGTACTTTAAAGGAGGACATCCCCCATTTTGACGTGTACCTGTACCTTTGTTATGACAAGCCTAAGTAAGTTTAGGAGTAAAAATTTGTATAACAAGTCACATAAGTTGCATGGACTCTGTGCGCAATAGTGTTCAACGTGACTACCTCATCTCTGTCCCCAACATATACAATTATCTCTAAGGTCCCTCAGTTGAGGAGTGAATTTCAAGTACAGATTCAACCAAAAAAGACCAGGGAGGTTTTCCAATGCCTCGCAAAGAAGGGCACCTATTGGTAGATGGGTAAAAATAAAAAAGCAGACGTTGAATATCCCTTTGAGCATGGTGAAGTTATTAATTACACTTTGGATGGTGTATCAATACATCCAGTCACCACAAAAATACAGGCATCCGGAGAGGAAGGAAACAACCCCGGGATTTCACCATGAGACCAATTGTGACTTTAAAACAGTTAGAGTTTAATGGCAGTGATTGGAGAATTGAGAATAGATCAACAACATTGTAGTTACTCCACAATACAAACCTAATTGTCAGTGAAAATAATTTAAGGCTGTACATAATAAAAATATTCCAAAACATTCATCCTGTTTGCAACAAGGCACTAAAGTAATACTGCAAAAATGTGGCAACGCAATTCACTTTTTTTCTTGAATAATAACTGAATGGAGCTAAGCACAGACAAAATCCTAGAGAAAAACATTTCCACTAGAAACTGGGAGATGAATTCACCTTTCAGCAGGACAATAGTCTAAAACACAAGGCCATATCTACACTGAAGTTGCTTACCAAGAAGACAGTGAATGTTACTGAGTGGCAGAGTTACAATTTTGACTTAAATCTTCTTGAAATCCATGGCATGACTTGAAAAATGCTTGTCTCGCAATGATGAAAACAACCAATTTGACAGAGCTTGAATAATTTTGAAAATAATAATGGGCAAATGTTGCCCAATCCAGGTGTGTAAAGCTCTTCGAGACTTACCCAGAAAGAATCACGGCTGTAATCACTGCCAGTGGTGATTCTAACAAGTATTGACTCAGGGGGTTGAATACATTCTAATCAAGATAGTTCCTTTCGAAAGTGTTCAGACCCCTTGACTTTTTACACATTTAGTTACGTTACAGCCTTATTCTAAAATTTGTGATTTAAAAAAAAATGTCCATCCACATACAATACCCCATAATGACAAATGAACAGAAATACCTTATTTACTTAAGTATTCAGACCCTTTTCTGTGAGATTCGACATTGCGCTCAGATGCATCCTGTTTCCATTGATTATCCTTGATGTTTCTACAACTTATATTGATTGGACATGATTTGGAAAGGTACACATCTGTCTATTATAAGGTCCCACAGTTGACCGTGCATGTCGGAACAAAAACCAAGCCATGAGGTCGAAGGAAGTCTCCGTAGAGCTACGAGACAGGGTTGTGTCAACGGATCTGGGGAAGCGTACCAAAACATTTCTGCAGGCACCTAAAGGGCTCTGACCATGAGAAACAAGATTCTCTGGTCTGATGAAACCAAGATTGAACTCTTTGGCCTGAATGCTAAGTGTCACGCCTGGAGGAAACCTGGCACCATCCCTACGGTGAAGCATGGTGGTGGCAGCATCATGCTGTGGGGATTTTCTTTAGCAGCAGGGACTGGGATTCTAGTCAGGATCGAGGGAAAGATGAATGGAGCAAAGTACAGAGATCCTTGACGAAAACCTGCTCCAGTGCTTAGGACCTCAGACTGGGGTGAAGGTTTACCTTCCAACAGGACAACAATCCTAAGCATACAGCCAAGACAACGCAGGAGAGGCTTTGGGACGTCGCTGAATGTACATGAGTGGCCCAGCCAGATCCAGGAAATTAACCCGATCGAACATCTCTTGAGAGACTTGAAAATAGCTGTGCAGCACCGCTCCCCATCCAACCTGACAGAGCTTCAGAGGATCTGCAGAGAATAACTGGAGAAACTCCCCAAATACAGTTGTGCCAAGCTTGTAGCATCATACTCAAGGCTGTAATTGCTGAGTAAAGGGTCTGAATAGTTTATGTAAATGTCATATTTCAGTTATTTAATACATTTCAACATTTTTCTAAAAACCTGTTTTTCTTTGTCATTATGTGGTATTGTGTGCAAATGATTTTTATTTAAAAAAAAATAATTTTAGAATAAGGCTGTAATGTAACAAAGTGGAAATAGTTAAGGGGTCTGAATACTTTTCAAATGCACTGTGTTCGTGTTTTATTTTACAAATGTTCGATTTTTTTTCTTCCACTTTGACATGAGTATTTGGTGTAAACAATTTAAAAAAATACAATTAAATTAATTTTCATCCCACTTTGTAACACAACAAAATGTGGAAAAAAACAAGGGGTGTGAATACTTTCTGAAGAAACTGTATTTAGAAGTTTTAGGCATATCATGTTGTGCCATTTGCCTGTAGAATCCCATTCAATTTAGAAATGCATCTAAAATACATTAGAACCACACATCCATGTCCTAATACATCAATATTACCTGTAAATTCCTAAATTCCTTTTTTTTAAAGGCACATTTTTATGCTGAAGTGACCTGTTGAAAATACATGCACGTAATTACAGTACTTATCCTAAAATAATGGTATTTAGTCAGTTGCATTAAGATCAGTGATTTTAGATTTATGCAAGTCATTTGGGATTGACAAATGAAAGTTTGATGTTTTGGAATACTGAATCTCTAATAGAGCTCAGTACAGTTTTTGAATGGTAAACTAGGAAACGCTCATTACCCAAACATGCATTCTCACAAACCTGCTTTTCTGTAATGCACCAATATTTTGGAAATATTAGGAAAAATAAAATGTTTGCGTTTCGTAATTTTTGCTTAATCTGATAGTGTGCCTTTTTGTTATTTTTATCCAAGTATGTGTACATAAAAATAACAAGTAATTATTACCAAAAAACTATATTCAGGAAAGGTTGTGTTATGAGAAATTACTAAGTACATGTTAAGTGTCATGTTTAACTCAGGCTTTTTCATTAAGTTAGCGATGTTAAAACTTATTAGAAAGGGATTTGTTTTATCTTTTTGAACTTAATGATAATTCTTGCTAGGGTAGTTGTGGACATTGTGGTAAAATGCATAATATATGTGCAATAAACATAACAATGATTATGAAATAGATACATACAGATCCTAATCTTAGTGAGCCAAGAGGAATTATGGTGGAAAATATTTTGTCAATTTCTTTTGGGTCAAGTGTCAGTTTTGTGAGAATTTTCCATATAATTACTCTGAGTTTGTTTTGGGAATAGTTTTCTTTGTTTCTTTGTATTCCTCCCATATTGGCTTAATTTGTTCACTTGCATTGTTGTTCACATCCATGGTTGATCCAAAACCAGAACTTCTATTACATGTGTTAGCTCATCAATTTGAAATGGCATTATCCAACAATTGGTAACTAGTAGTGTATGTAAGTAATTCATGTTAAGTCAGTTTCCTTTTCTTCCTCTTCAGTTACCTGAATGACCTGGACAGGATATCCCAGCAGAACTACGTGCCCACGCAGCAGGATGTCCTGCGCACCAGAGTCAAGACCACCGGCATTGTGGAGACACACTTCACATTCAAGGACCTCTACTTCAAGTCAGTAAGCTGTTAACACAGCACTCCGTGCGCCGACTTACACTAATAATACCTGAGGACCTTCGTCCCTACAGTTAGTGATTCACTATTGTAGAAAATCGCAAAGCTGTCTGTACAACCCCCTAGTGACCACAATTTACTGTAGAAGTGTTGTCTTTCTCTCTCCCACTCATTCCCTTTTTTTTATGTCCTCTCTCTTCTCTCAATTTCTCATGTTATTTCTCTCTGCCTGAATCTCTGTGGCTGCAGGATGTTTGATGTGGGGGGTCAGAGGTCTGAGAGGAAGAAGTGGATCCACTGCTTCGAGGGAGTCACAGCCATCATCTTCTGTGTTGCGCTCAGTGACTATGACCTGGTGTTGGCTGAGGATGAGGAGATGGTGAGTGGGACAGGGCATAAACTCTAGATCTATAGTCCTGTGGTAATGACATGATACTCTTTATCAAAAGAAATCGCCCACACGCTAACCCTAACACTGCTCATCTCTCCACAGAACCGTATGCATGAGAGCATGAAGCTGTTTGACTCCATCTGCAACAACAAGTGGTTCACGGGCACCTCAGTCATCCTCTTTCTCAACAAGAAGGATCTGTTTGAGGACAAGATCCAGAAGAGCCCCCTCACTATCTGCTACCCAGAGTACTCCGGTACATATTTAACCCTTTACACTCATTGGAATTGGCCTGTATGGATAGGGATACATTTAAATGTTTCTTACAGAATAAATATGAAAAGCCTATGCACAACCATTTAAACAATTGAAAGGAAACAGTTTGTAGATTATGGAAAAATTATTAGACTAAAGGTAGGGACACAACAGTTCACCTGACACAAGACTGAATTCTAACAAGCCGCTGTTGATTTGATGTGCGTTATACATTTTCTGTACTTTTCGCCGCATTTGTGGAGAGTACATTCAGTAACATGATAAGAATATTCCTGGAAAATGTGGGGTAGATACAACACAAAACAAAAATACAATTGTTTGAGTGAGAGGACTAACTGGCGTCTCCAAGTGGCCACACAACTCTCCAGAGTGTGCACAGTTCCTAAGTCATTCGAGTTGTGGCTGAAAGACGACGTGAATAACATACAGCTGGCGAGTTATATACTGTATCGGCAGGATAGAACCGCAACCTCTGATAAGGCAGGTGGTGATGGTCTATGTATATTTGTAAACAACAGCTGGTGCATGATATCTAAGGAAGTCTCGGTTTTGCCCACCTGAGGTAGAGTATCTCATGATAAGCTGTAGACCACACTATCTACCTAGAGTTTTCATATATATTCTTCGTAGCTGTCTATTTACCACCACAAACCGATGCTGGCACTAAGATTGCACTCAATGAGCTGTATACGGCCATAAGCTAACAGGAAATGCTCATCCAGAGGCGGCGCTCCTAGTGGCCAGGGACTTTAACGCAGGGAAACTTATATCCGTTTTACCTAATTTCTACCAGCATGTTAAATGTGCAACCAGAGGGGAAAAAACTCTAGACCACCTTTACTGAACACACAGGGATGAACACACCTCGCCCTCCTTTTGGCAAATCTGACCATAATTCTATCCTCCAGGTTCTTGCTTACAAGCAAAAGCTGAAGCACTAGTGACTCGGTCAATAAAAAAAGTGGCCAGATGAAGTAGATGCTAAGCTACAGGACTATTTTGCTAGCACAGACTGGAATATGTTCCTGGATTCTTCCGATGGCATTGAGGAGTACACCACATCATTCACTGGCTTTATCAATAAGGGCATCGATGACATTGTCCCCACAGTGACTGTACGTACATACCCCAACCAGAATCCATGGATTACAGGAAACATCCGCACTGAGCGGATGTTTCGGTAGATCTGACGCTTTCCAGGAGCAGGACTCGAACCAGGAAGCTTATAAGAAATCCCGCTATGCCCTTCGACGAACCATCAAGCAGGCAAAGCGTAAATACAGGACTAAGATCGAATCAAACGACACCGGCTCCGACTCTCGTCGGGTGTGTCAGGGCTTGCAAACTATTAGACTACAAAGGGAAGCACAGCAGCAAGCTTCCCAGTGACACGAGCCTACCAGACAAGCTAAATGACTTCTATGCTCGCTTTGTGGCAAGTAACACTGAAACATGCATGAGCGCATCAGCTGTTCTGGACGACGTGAGTAAGACCTTCAAACACGTCTACATTCACAAGGCCAGATGGATTACCAGGACGTGTACTCCGAGCATGCGCTGACCAACTGGCAAGTGTCTTCACTGACATTTTCAACCTCTCCCTGTCTGAGTCTGTAATTCCAACATGTTTCAAGCAGACCACCATAGTCCTTGTGCCCAAGATCACTAAGGTAACCTGCCTAAATGACTATCTACCCGTAGCACTTATGTCTGTAGCCATGAGTGCTTTGAAAGGCTGGTCATAACTCACATCAACACCATTATCCCAGAAACCCTAGACCCACTCCAATTTGCATACCGCCCCAACAGATCTACAGGTGACGTAATCTCTATTGCACTCTACACTGCCCTTTCCCACCTGGACAAAAGGAACACCTATGTGAGAATGCTGTTCTTTGACTACTGCTCAGCATTCAACACCATAGTGCCCTCAAAGCTCATCACAAAGCTTAACACCCTGGGACTAAACACCTCCCTCTGCAACTTGATTCTGGACTAACTGATGGGCCGCCCCCAGGTGGTAAGGGTAGGTAACAACACATCCGCCACGCTGATCCTCAACATGGGGGCCCCTCAGGGGTGTGTGCTCAGTTCCCTCCTGTACTCCATGTTTACTCATGACTGCATGGCCAGGCACAACTCCCAACCAGCATTAAGTTTGCCGATGACACAGCAGTGGTAGGCCTGATCACTGACAACGACGAGACACCTTATAGAGAGGAGGTCAGAGACCTGGCTGTGTGGTGCCAGGACAACAACCGCTCTCTCAAGGTGATCAAGACAAAGGAGATAATTGTGGACTACAGGAAAAGGAGGACCCGAGCATGCCCCGATTCTCATTAACGGGGCTGTAGTGGAGCAGGTTGAGCACTTCAAGTTCCTTGGTGTCCACATCAACAAGCTATCTTGGTCCAAACACACCAAGACCGTTGTGAAGAGGGCACGACAAAGCCTTTTCCCCCTCGGGAAACTAAAGAAATTGGGCATGGGTCCTCAAATCCTCAAAAGGTTCTACAGCTGCACCATCGAGAGCATCCTAACTGGTTGCATCACTGCCTGGTATGGCAACTGCTCGGGCAACGACTGCAATGCACTACAGAGGGGAGTGCGTACGGCCAGTACGTCACTGGGGCCAAGCTTCCTGCCATCCAGGACCTCTGTACCAGGCGGTGTCAGAGGGAGGCCGTAAAAATTGTCAGACTCCAGCCACCCTAGTCATGGACTGTTCTCTCTGCTACCGCACGGCAAGCGGTACCGGAGCGCCAAGTCTATTTCCAAAATGCTTCTTACCAGCTTCTACCCCAAGCCATAAGACTCCTGAACAGCTAATCAAATGGCTACCCAGACTATTTGCATTGCCCCCCCTCCCTCTTTTACACTGATGCAACTCCATGTTTATTATCTATGCATATTCACATCAACTGTATGTACATGTCGGTAGAGTTAGTCAGAAGTTTACATACACCTTAGTCAAATACATTTAAACTCAGTTTTTCACAATTCCTGACATTTACTCCTAGTAAAAAAATAAATATATATTTTTTTAAAGTCTTAGGTCAGTTAGGATCACCACTTTTATTTTAAGAATGTAAAATATCAGAATAGAGGTTTATTTATTTCAGAGTTTTATTTCGCTCATCACATTCCCAGTGGGTCAGAAGTTTACATACACTCAATTAGTATTTGGCAGCATTGCCTTGGGTCAAACGTTTTGGGGAGCCTTCCACAAGCTTCCCACAATAAGTTGGGTGAATTTTGTCCCATTCCTCCTGACCGAGCTGGATGATAGCGGGGTGAACAGGCAGTGGCTCGGGTGGTTGTTGTCCTTGATGATCTTTTTGGCCTTCCTGTGACATCGGGTGGTGTAGGTGTCCTGGAGGTCCAGTAGTTTGCCCCCGGTGATGCGTTGTGCAGACCTCACTACCCTCTGGAGAGCCTTATGGTTGTGGGCGGAGCAGTTGCCATACCAGGTGGTGATACAGCCTGACAGGATGCTCTCTATTGTGCATCTGTAGAAGTTTGTGAGTGCTTTTTGGACAAGCCAAATTTCTTCAGCCTCCTGAGGTTGAAGAGGCGCTGCTGCGCCTTCTTCACCACGCTGTCTGTGTGGGTGGACCAATTCAGTTTGTCCGTGATGTGTACGCCGAGGAACTTAACTTACTACCCTCCACTACTGTCCCGTCGATGTGGATATAGGGGTGCTCCCTCTGCTGTTTCCTGAAGTCCACTATCATCTCCTTTGTTTTGTTAATGTTGAGTGTGAGGTTATTTTCTCCGAGGGCCCTCACCTCCTCCCTGTAGGCCGTCTCGTCGTTGTTGGTAATCAAGTCTACCACTGTAGTGTCGTCCACAAACTTGATGATTTGAGTTGGAGGCGTGCATGGCCACGCAGTCGTGGGTGAACAGGGAGCACAGGAGAGGGCTCAGAACGCACCCTTGTGGGGCCCCAGTGTTGAGGATCAGCGGGGTGGAGATTAGATTGTTACCTACCCTCACCACCTGGGGGCGGCCCGTCAGGAAGTCCAGTAACCAGTTGCACAGGGCGGGGTCAAGACCCAGGGTCTCGAGCTTGATGATGAGTTTGGAGGGCACTATGGTGTTAAATGCTGAGCTGTAGTCGATGAACAGCATTCTCACATAGGTATTGCTCTTGTCCAGATGGGTTAGTGCAGTGTGCAGTGTGGTTGCGATGGCGTCGTCTGTGGACCTATTGGGGCGGTAAGCAAATTTTAGTGGGTCTTGGGTGTCAGGTAGGGAGGAGGTGATATGGTCCTTGACTAGTCTCTCAAAGCACTTCATGATGACGGAAGTGAGTGCTACGGGGCGGTAGTCATTTAGCTCAGTTACCTTAGCTTTCTTTGGAACAGGAACAATGGTGGCCCTCTTGAAGCATGTGGGAACAGCAGACTGGGATAAGGATTGATTGAATATGTCTGTAAACACACCAGCAAGCTGGTCTGCGCATGCTCTGAGGACGCAGCTGGGGATGCCGTCTGGGCCTGCAGCCTTGCGAGGGTTAACACGTTTAAATGTTTTACTCACGTCGGTTGCAGTGAAGGAGAGTCTGCAGGTTTTGGTAAAGTTATCTAGTCTGTCTGGGAGCAAGACATCCTGGTCTGTGACGTGGCTGATTTTCTTTTTGTAATCCGTGATTGACTGTAGACCATGCCACATACCTCTTGTACTTCCGGCGCCGACAGAGATGGCCACCTCGCTTCGCGATCCTAGGAAACTATGCAGTGTTTTGTTTTTTTACGTGTTATTTCTTACATTGGTACCCCAGGTAATCTTCGGTTTCATTACATACAGTCGGGAGGAACTACTGAATATAAGAGCAACGTCAACTCACCATCATTACGTCCAGGAATATAACTTCCCCGAAGCGGATCCTGTGTTCTGCCTTCCACCCAGGACAATGGATCGGATCCCAGCCGGCGACCCAAAACAACAAAGTCGTAAAGGGGGCAAACGAAGCGGTCTTCTGGTCAGGTCCCGGAGACGGGCACATCGCACACCTCTCCCTAGCATACTACTTGCCAATGTCCAGTCTCTTGACAACAAGGTTGATGAAATCCGAGCAAGGGTAGCATTCCAGAGAGACATCCGAGATGCAAGGGTAGCATTCTTTGCTTCACGGAAACATGGCTCACTCGAGAGACTATCGGAGTCGGTGCAGCCAGCTGGTTTCTTTGCGCATTGCGCCGACAGAAACAAGCACCCTATGATTAACGAGATGTGGTGTGATCATAACAACATACAGGAAATCAAGTCCTTCTGTTCACCTGACTTAGAATTCCCCACAATCAAATGTCAACCGCATTATCTACCAAGGGAATTCTCTTCGATTATAATCACAGCCGTATATATTCCCCCCCAAGCAGACACATTGATGACCCTGGACAAACTTTATTTGACTCTATGTAACCTGGAAAGCACATATCCTGAGGCTGCATTCATTGTAGCTGGGGATTTTAACAAGGCTAATCTGAAAACAAGACTCCCTAAAGTCTATCAGCATATCGATTGCGCAACCAGGGCTGGTAAAACCCTGGATCATTGTTATTCTAACTTCCGCGATGCATAGAAGGCCCTCCCGCGCCCTCCTTTCGGAAAAGCTGACCACGACTCCATTTTGTTGCGTCCAGCCTACAGACAGAGACTAAAACAAGAAGCTCCCGCGCTCAGGTCTGTTCAACGTTGGTCCGAGCGAGTTCATTAGAAAGTGCATTGACGATGTTATACCCACAGCAACGATTAAAACATTCCCAAACCAGAAACCGTGGATTGATGGCAGCATTCGCGCGAAACTGAAGGCACGAACCACTGCTTTTAACCAGGGCAAGGTGACCGGAAACTTGACCGAATACAAACAGTGTAGCTATTCCCTCCGCAAGGCAATCAAACAAAGTAGAGTCGCAATTCAATCAGAGGCACTGAGTTTGAAGGTAGGCCTTGAAATGCATCCACAGGTACACCTCAGAATCTTCTAAAGCCATGACATCATTTTCTGACATTTTTCCTACCTGTTTAACGGCACAGTCAACTTAGTGTATGTGAACTTCTGACCCACTGGAATTGTGATACATTGAATTATAAGTGAAATAATCTGTCTGTAAACAATTGTAGGAAAAATTACGTGTCAATCAAAAAATAGATCTCCTAACCGACTTGCCAAAAACTATAGTTTGTTAACTAGAACTTTGTGGAGTGGTTGAAAAACGAGTTTTATTGACTCCAACCTAAGTGTATGTAAACTTCCGACTTCAACTGTATTACCTCAATTACCCCGACTAACTGGTGCCCCCGCACATTGACTCTGTACCGGTTCCCCCTTTTATATAGCCTCGCTATTGCTATTTTACTGCTGCTCATTAAATATTTTATACTTATTTTTACTTATCTATTTTTTACTTACCACGCATTTTTCTTAAGTACATTGTTGTTTAAAGGCTTGTAAGTAAGCATTTCACTAAGGTCTACACTTGTTCTATTTGGTGTATGTGACAAGCAACATTTGATTTTCAAAGCACTTTTATGACTCAAAGAAGAGTCTTCAACTAAGGTGTTTTTTTTTTTTAGATATCCTAGCTATGCAGTTGAGGAACTAGAGCAAGCACACTTGTAGTTTTTGTTTGGAACACATCCCTGCATCCCCGCCATCACACAATTACTGTTGTTTATGCAACCCAAAAACGATCCATTATGAATCACAACGGTGCTCAAGTTCACAACGGCTGTCTGTCAAAACCTATACAGCACTGTGAAGCACAGTCTGAGCACTGATGTCATGTTTAGCGTGTTACTGTGCAGCCACTGCGTACCAATGTTAAGGCACTTATCAGTACCAAAATCTTCCATTTTCCATTTGTGTACGAGTGTAAAGGGCTACTAATACAGTCTTTGACATTTCAGAGATATACAGGTGGATATTTAGGAATCAGCATCCTATAAAACAGCACAAAGCACAATTTCCTGTGTGATTGTTATAGTAACCGCAGTGCATTTGCACACAGTGGATTCTTTTTTGAGATGTTTGAGGAATGAGTTATACCTCTATTATGAAATATTAGCTTGTGCAATATGGGAGGAGCTTCATGGCACACTTTGCTGAAGCAGGATATTTGAGTTTAGCAAGTTTTTAGTCTATAGTAGGAAATGACTAGTTTGCTCAAAGCAATGTATTAATTAAGTCACACATATATTGCATGTCCTTGTGAGAATAATTGCATAAATTATATTGAAAACATATTCCCCTCTGCTCTAGGTTCAAACGTATTCAAAGAGGCGTCAACCTACATTCAGTGTCAGTTTGAGGACTTGAACAAGCGTAAGGATACAAAGGAGATCTACACCCATTTCACTTGTGC
The DNA here is from genome assembly GCF_045791955.1 of Oncorhynchus clarkii lewisi. Classification (NCBI taxonomy): domain Eukaryota; kingdom Metazoa; phylum Chordata; class Actinopteri; order Salmoniformes; family Salmonidae; genus Oncorhynchus; species Oncorhynchus clarkii. The sequence goes on along the minus strand of NC_092163.1, from coordinate 53,253,570 downwards.
TACTGACACTAAGAACGTGCAGTTTGTCTTTGACTCTGTCACTGACGTCATCATTAAAGCCAACCTGAAGGAGGTCGGCTTGTACTGAGACTCCTGCAACATCATCTGTCTTGTCATCATCGGGGCTGGAGTGTTTAGGAATCACACATTTACAGGTGTAAATCAATCATTGCCTTTTTGACAGTTAGACCATATACAGGATGGGTTTTTAGACCATAAACTGTTGCCATAATGTATGAATCCTTGGATATTTCAAAACAAGATTACATGGAGCACTTATGTGGTTTTGGTTTTCTATCTTTTTGCTCTTATGGATTCCTTAGCTATGGACTGATTTTCTGTAAAATGTCTTTAAAACATTCTGCACTTTTTAGGCTTTCAGCATTCACTGTAAAGGGTTCAAATGTATTAATTACATTGTAAATGTTGAATAAGGGATCACAACTATTATGCATTTTCTAATTTTGACAACTTATCTTTATAACTGTATACACTGAGGGTACAAAACATTAGGAGCACCTTCCTAATATTGAGTGCACCCCCTTTTGCCCTCGGAATAGCCTCAATTTGTTGGCGTATGGACTCTACAAGGTGTTCCACATGGATGCTGGCCCATGTTGACACCAATACTTCCACAATTGTCAAGTTGGCTGGATGTCCTTTAACCTTTAAGTGATGGGCCATTCTTAATACACACGGGAAACTGTTGAGTGAAAAACCCAGCAGTGTTGCAGTTCTTGGCACACTACTACCATACCCTGTTCAAAAGCACTTAAATATTTTGTCTTCCCATTCACCCTCTGAATGGCACATAGACAATCCATTTCTCAATTGTCTCAAGGCTTAAAAATCCTTCTTTAACCTGTCTCCTCCCCTTCATCTACACTGATTTGAAGTGGATTAAACAAGTGATCAATAAGCGATCATAGCATTCACCTGGTCAGTCTGTCATGGAAAGAGTAGATGTTCCTAGTGTTTTGTACACTTAGTGTAAATGGTCATTGCTCAACCTAAATTGTTGTTGTGGAATTGTGTCCTCTAGTGTTAATCAGTATTCTCGTGGGGATTTTAATGTGCTGAATTCTGATTGTTTTAATATATCACCATTCAGATCGTTACATAACACTGAAGTATTATACTAGCTCTTAGCAGACTGTAAGACATCACTTAATGTTTTAAAACCACTTTTAAAGAAAACATTTTTTTTTTTAATGGTTGCCTTAACTTGTTTTATGTTATTTTGGATATAACTATTTTGTATAAAGATTATTATGGCCTTTCGCTGAAGACAATGGCCTTAATATAAGCTAAAAGTATTTGCCTGGAAGCCATTTTAAATGCTCCTCCTTTTGAAAACATGCTTTTTATTTTTTATTTTACCAGGTGAGTTGACTGAAAATATATTCTTATTTATAGCAAAGGCCTGGAGAAAGTTACAGAAGTTCAGAGGACTAATTCCCCCATTATGTCGATCACAAAAGTTGTTTTGTTGAGATCACGAGAAACTATATAAATGGGAGTAGACGTATTGATTAACAGTATGACTGAGGTGGCAGAGCCCACAGTGGATCAGCGCATACATTTTTTATGATTGCTACACTAAAGGATGGTACATTTAATACTAACCTCATGCTTTCATTTGTGTTTTGAGCTCATTATCCGTTTATAAGTTAGCTTGATAACATTCTATGTTACCTTGAGCTAAAAGCTCATGTGGCAGCTAAGCCCTCATGGTGCATTTAAGCCCTGAACGATGCCTGACAGGCACCTCTGTCTCCCAGGCTGTATGCCACATCAAAGACCACAGCCAATCGCATGCAAGCAACAATGCAGCTAACTTGGCTAGTCTTGTGAGCGAGTTAGCTAGGTAGTCTTGTTATCTATGCTGGTTGTTAGCTTGCATAACTGACGTGTGTATAATTGTAAGGGGCACTTTGTTTTATGGATAATATTTACCATTACAGAGTGGGTGAGCTCTAATCCTGACAGGCTGATCAGATTCAAAAGTAGCCTCAGTCTGAAACATCAGGATGCTGACTTGTAGGTTGTTTCATAGATAAAACTCCTTCTGTTTCATAGGTGAAGTTCCTTGCCTGCAGCAATTGGTGCATAATGCATATGATCAAGAGTGGGTGCACTCTATTCCTGGCCAGCCGATCAAATTCAGTAGTAGTGTCTGAGGCTGATCAGTCAGGATGCTGCCTTGTAGGCTGTCTGCAAGGAACCTTACATATGAAACCGCCTACAAGGCAGCATCCTGATTTATCAGCCTCTAAGGCTGAAATTGAATCTGATCAGCCTGTCAGGAATGGACGTCACTCACTGTAAATGTTATATTAAATTACCTTTTTATAATTATACACATCAGTTATGCAATATAACAAGTTAGGTAGCTAGCTAACAGGACTACCTAGCTAACTAGCTAGCTCACAAGACTAGCCTAGTTAGTTGCGTTGTTCCTTGCATGAGATTGGCTGTGGTCTTCAGGGGGGCACGCAGCCTGGGAGATGCCGCTGCCTGTTAGGCAGCATTCAGGGCGTAAATGCCCCGCATTACCTTCAACGCAGCCACAGGGCTCCTTGATAAGGTGGCTATCGTGCATCTGCACATATGAATGGATGATGTGTGCTACTTTTGGTGATCTCGACAAAACAACTTTTGTTATGTAGAAATCATGAGATAAATACATAAGTCATGATCTCGGCATAAGGAGGGAATTGTATTTTTATTCATATGTCCTCTGGGCTTCTGTAGAAAGTTACAAAAAACATGAATAAAAATACATAGTTAACCTACAAAATATATAAGCAAGCAAAAAACAATTGCTATTTGGACATTTGAACAGTTGTCTAAATTGAACGAATGTTCCTTGCATTAAAATGGAATGTGGCCCAAACTTGTCTTTTAATTATTCAATAGTGTCAATTACAATCATAAGATTGTAAAAGACTTGACTTATTATACCAGTAATTATCATAGTGTCATAGAAATGTTTGTTTGCATTGTATATCTCTCCACAAGGTTATATGAGTCAGTGGTTGACAACACCACCTGCAATGGGGGTTATGTCATACAACACACATTTAAGTCTTAGGCCTAACAAAGTTAATTTATTGTTTAACGGATGCCCCGTTTCACATTTCATCCCCAAAATGTTTTGGGGTGGGACAATTGGGCTCCCGAGTGGTGCAGCGGTCTAAGGCACTGTATCTCAGTGCTAAACGCGTCACTACAGTCCCTGGTTCGAATCCAGGCTGTATCACATCCGGCCATGATTGGGAGTCCCATAGGGTGGCGCACAATTAGCCCAGCGTCGTCCGGGTTTGGCCGGGGTAGGCTGTCGTTGTAAATAATAATTTCTTAACTGACTTGCCTTGTTAAATAAAGGTTAAATACATTTAAAATTGTGATTCATATGAATTTAATATTTTAAATGATTCACTTTGCCCTTGTAGTATTCGATTCGGTTGAAGCGTGGTTAATCGCAAACAGTAATTTTAGGAAAAAAGATGACCTGTAGCCTTCCTTTTGGATTATGTGCTTGACTTGGACAGGAGTTCACCGGAGCTGAGCTGAGTACCAGCACCTCAAATGTTCTAATGCTTGAGCTCTTGTTCGTCTTTATAGAATTTTAGTTCAATAGTATTGTAGGTATCCTGCACCTAAATGGTAACAGTCCAAGTCGAGCATTCATTATGTGGCTACAAAACTTAACATCAATGTAGTTCATTAGAGGGGGACCCTGACCAGGACTCAAACTGTGGTCCCTGTGAGTGTGAATTTCAAAACCATTATACAAAAAGGCAAACTGTCTTGGTAAGGTGTTTGTATTAATGTTGTTTTTTTTTATTTTTTACAAGGGGTTGAAATTTTATTTTACATGTTCATATTTTTATTTGCTCGCTCACCTCACATTTTTTTTAAAAGTATTCCTTTAAACAGTAAATCAACTTTGTGTGACCTTTAGGTCATATCACATATCTTTGTAAAAAAAAATACAAAGAATGATGACATGCAGAAATGGCAGTTGCTATGTATACATTTTTATTTTGAATGTTTATCTTTCACAAGTCAGTTACAGGTTCATTTGTCAGTAGTCAAAATGGAATATACATGCACATCACTAAACATGTCACTGATGTTGAACATTTTCATAACGTATTTGAATATTAATGTTTAAGGTCCCCTATTTACAAAATACATTGCTAACTTGTTTTGATGGTACTTTTTTCTTAAATTTCAGCTATTTGAACTCGCTGATTGAAATTAGCTGAATAACTTTTTACTGTGTTACATCTGGTGCGAAACAGTAAGCATATCCAAACAGAACTAAATATAAACATTAAAAATCATTGGGCAAGAACAGTGTAATTGGAAAGGACTTCACTCTGACCATGTTGAGTAAGATGGATCTCTTCAAAATGTATCCTTTCATAAGTTTATCAATTGGATTCCATGAGCAGCTTTCTACACTTTCTTCAACACAAACCATTTAAGAGCCAGAAATAACCCCAGAATATCTAATAAAGTACCTATATCAAACGTGTTCATTCGGTTGTTCTTCTGACTTCTTATCCACATTTCCATCTAAAGGACATCGTCCACATTGTCTCCGTGAGGAACATGTCGCCATCTTTGTTCGATTTGTTGGACATGTGTGTTGACTCCCTTTGGAGTAAGTTAGGGGCTGTTTTCTTAGTATTTGCCTTCATTACCCATAATTTAGGGTGTTGGGAGTTAGGAATGAAGGGATAGTGTAGAATTGAAGAGTCTTATGACATTACAAAGCCTTCTGTTGTGCCTTCTGTTCCTACTGCTCAACTTCAACATGAATCCAAATGAAGGGAAGAGGGGAAAAATACAATCTGTGAGGAAGAAAGTTTTTTTTTAAATTAGGCAAAAAAAAGAACATAAAAGAATAAGATGCTGAATTCCAAATTGAACCTACCCTTGAGGCACTTTAAATCTGAAAAGATTGGATGGGTGTATCCATCATGGTGAAAATTTCACCTAGTCTGAGGCAAGTCTATTATCTGATTTGTCCAAATCTAGTAGAAGTGTCTGTACAGGCTAGGCCTCGATTTGGAATTCAAGAACCAACGCAATAACTACTGTACCTCTTTGTGTATCTGCTTAGAACAGACCGCAAGATTTTAGGTTCTCTTTGATAATGATGTCTGTCACGGCTCCGAACACAATCTCCACGTTCTTTGTATCCGTGGCGCAGGTCAAGTGGGAATAGATTTCTTTGACACCCTTCTTCATGTTCAGCTCCTCAAACTGCTTCTTGATGTAGTCACTGGCATCATCATATGTGTTGGGGCCTAGTGGTAGAGAAAGTGGGCAGCTTATAAAGTGGTTCTTATTTGTTTAAAGTTGTAGGTGATGAAATTGACAGTACCTATTCTGTTTATCTTGCTGCTACTTCATATTGCAGAAGAAGAGACAGAACGTTTCCATCATTCCTGCTCGTGGGAAATCGTACTATGCTGTTTTTACTTGTGGTTACTCTTACCATCGTAGTCGGGGAAGCAGATGCTGAGGTGGACCTTTTTGATCTTCTCTTCAAAAAGATCCTTCTTGTTGAGGAAGAGCACAATGGAGGTGGTGGCGAAGAACCTGTGGTTGCAGATACTGTTGAACAAGTGGAGAGACTCATGCATACGGTTCTGTGGAGAAGTGTACAAAAGTTAGGTTAAGTGCCAACAATCTCTGTTTCATCAATCCTCCCTCAGGCTGGATTAGTATAATAACTACTCTAAACCAAAGATATGATCTTGCTTCCTATTTTGGGCCCTTGACTATCACACAAACACAACTCTACATGTCTTCTGTGCTTGAACTGGGGTGGTGGTATCAGGCATAGGACTGTGACGCAATCATAATGTTTAGTCATCTGAGCTATGTCCTTAGGGACTTTAACATGTGATGGGATAGTAGAGTTATTTAACCTTGTGACTGAATAATCCATTGTTTACTTCAAAGTCAGACTGGAGAAAATACTCTTCAGTTAGAATCAGAAATCATGATGCTCTTTCAATCTTACCAAATGGATCACAGCATTAAAAAGAGAACTGGAAGTAAACAGTACAAAAGTACAGAATTTGGGCATAAAAGGCCACAACTGTTACAAACTAATGGACCTTTCAGAGGTCAACTGTAGAACCAAACCCACCACTTCATCGTCCTCTACGAGCACCATGTCATAAGCACTGAGGGCTCCGCAGAAGATGATGCAGGTTACACCCTCGAAACAATGGATCCACTTCTTTCTCTCCGACCGCTGGCCGCCCACATCAAACATCCTGTCAGAAGAGAGGTTAAAGAAGTGAGATGTTAACATCTGACTGTACAGACTTAACCGGTGATTGTGCAAAATCAAACCCAAGATCAAAGGGAATTAACACGCTACAAGGATGTATGGGAGATCCACTATTGGCCGCTTGTGGTCTCCCATGCTTGGCAAACATTCCCTCACCTGAAATGCAGCTCTTTGCAGGAGAACTGCTCCTCGATGATACCGGTTGTCTTGACTCGAGAACGCAGCACGTCTTGCTCATTGGGCAGGTAATCAGACTTTGTGATTCTGTCCAATTCTCCAAGGTAGCTGTTTAGCGAGATTTCAGTTTAGCATACATCCATACCCCCAGACCCACATAATCACTCTCACACGTACCAGCAAAGATATGACTGTCATGACAGACTATAACAGTTGCTGTGACACTCACTAGCCAGCAGAGTCATTGAGCTGATACTCGGCTGCTCTCTCGAAGGAGGCCTGGACACCACTGTCACTCCACAGCCTCTTGATGACATCAGCCAGCTCAGGGGGCATGGAGCCCTCTTCAATGGAGTCTGACAGGTTGGACAGCTTCTGCCCATCTTCCTGCACCATGAAGTCAAATGGTGAGTTTTACCGCTACTAAAACTTAAATTTCCTTCCATTCTAAAGTAGCTAATTCGCTAAGCTAACAATGTATTATTGTTCTTTCTATTGGAATAACGTGCAATTACCGAAACTTCTGCTGGTGTGTCAATGTCTATCAGTGTGTGTCATTGTCTGTTTGGAGGATCAGAAGAGGTTAAAGATGCAGAGTGGGACTCACACTTCCTTTTGGTGATCCAAAGTCAATGGACAGCATCTCCATGCCTCTGATGATGGCCAGAGCAGACTGCAGGATGTTACCATAGATGATCGCCCTGAACTCCAATTGTTCTTCTTTGGTATAACCACCTTGATGGAGAATTCTACCCAACATAAGAGGAAGAAAACAGTTGGGTTGTAATTATAGTTTCAAATACAACTGACATTATGCACTCCCCTACGTATTTATTTGGACAGTGAAGATAACTTTTCATTTGGCTCTACTCCAGCATTTTGGATTTGATATCAAATGTTATATATGAGGTGACAGTACAGAATGTCACTTTTTAATTGAGAGTATATTCATACATATCTGGTTTACAGTAAAGAAATGAAAGCATGTTATGTATCTAGTCCTCCCATTTGATGGTATTTGGACAAATTCACTTATATTGACCACATGTTACTTGTGTCTTTACAAACTTGTTGGATACATTTGCAGTTTGTTTTGGTTGTGTTTTGGATTGTTGTGCCCAAAAGCAATGAATGGTAAATAATGTATTGTGTCATTTTGGAGTCACTTTTATTGTAAATAAGAATATAATATGTTTCTAAACACTTCTACATTAATGTGGATGCTACCATGATTACGCACAATCATGAATGATGAGTGAATAATGATGAGTGAAAAAGAAGCATAAATATTATTCCCCACCAAAAATATGAACCTTCCCTGTTATTGGTAATGGCGAGAGGTATGTTTTGGTGGCATGATCTTTGTGCATCTGTAACTCTGACACACAACCAAAACAAACTGCAAATGCAAGTTTGTAGTCACAAGCTTAATGTAGTCATTGCGTGCTAGGAATATTGGACCAAATGCTAAACTTTTGACTAAATGCGATACACTGTAAGTGAATTTGTCCAAATACACTACATGACCAAAGCTGGTCAAACATCTCATTCCAAAATCATGGGCATTAATATGGAGTTGGTCCCCCCTCCCCTTTGCTGCCACAACAGCATCCACTCTTCTGGGAAGGTTTTTCCACTAGACGTTGGAACATTGCTGCGGGGACTTCAATTCAGCCACAAGAACATTAGTGAGGTCAGGCACTGATATGGGGGGATTTAGGCCTGGCTTGCAGTTGGCATTCCAATTCATCCCAAAGGTGTTCAATGAGGTTGAGGTCAGGGCTCTGTGCAGGCCAGTCAAGTTTTTCCACACCGATCTTGACAAACCATTTCTGTATGGACCTCGCCTTGTGCACAGGGGCATTGTCATGCGGAAAGACGAAAGGGCCTTCCCCAACTGTTGCCTCAAAGTTGGAAGCACAGAATCGTCTAGAATGTCATTGTATGCTACAGTGTTAAGATGTTCCTTCACTGGATCTAAAGGGCCTACCCCAAACCATGAAAAACAGTCTCAGACCATTATTCCTCCTCCACCAAACTTTACAGTTGGCACTATGCATTCGGGCAGGTAGCATTCTCCTGGCATCTGCCAAACCAAAATCTGTTTGTCGGACTGCAAGATGGTGACGCGCGATTCATCACTCCAGAGAACGCGTATCCACTGCTCCAGAGTCCAATGGCAGCGAGCTTTACACCACTCCAGCCGACGCTTAGCATTGCGCATTGGGATCTTAAACTTGTATCCGCCTGCTTGGCCATGGAAACCCATTTCATAAGCTCCCGACGGACAGTTTTTGTGCTATTGTTGCGTCGAGAGGCAGTTTGGAACTCTGTAGTGAGTGTTACAGATGATTTTTACACGCTTCAGCACTCTGCAGTCCCGTTCTGTGAGCTTCTGTGGCCTACCACTTCGCGGCTGAGCCGTTGTTGCTCCTAGACGTTTCCACTTCACAATAACAGCACTTACAGTTGACCATGGCAGCTCTAGCAGGGCATACATTTTACGAGCTGACTTGTTGGAAAGGTGGCATTCTATGACGGTGCCGTGTTGAAAGTAACTGAACTCTTCAGCAAGGCCATTCTACTTCCAATGTTTTCTATGGAGATTGCATGACTGTGTGCTTGATTTTATACACATGTCAGCAACAGGTGTGGCTGAAATAGTCAAATTCAGTCATTTGAAGGGGTGTCCACATACTTTTGTGTGTATATATAGTGTACTTATGAAACCTTCAAATGTGGGGACTCGATACATAAAGTGCATTCATTTCTAAAAAGGTATGAAAATACCTGAAAATAAAAGGTGAAATCCTGTACTGCCGCCTCATATATTTAAAATGCTGGAGTATAGAGCCAAATTAAACGTTTATCTTCACTGTCCAAATAAATACACTGCTCAAAAAAATAAAGGGAACACTTAAACAACACAATGTAACTCCAAGTCAATCACACTTCTGTGAAATCAAACTGTCCACTTAGGAAGAAACACTGATTGACAATACATTTCACATGCTGTTGTGCAAATGGAACAGGGGGAAATTATAGGCATTTAGCAAGACACCCCCAATAAAGGAGTGGTTCTGCAAGTGGTGACCAGACCACTTCTCAGTTTCTATGCTTCCTGGCTGATGTTTTGGTCACTTTTGAATGTTGGCGGTGCTTTCACTCTAGTGGTAGCATGAGACGGAGTCTACAACCCACACAAGTGGCTCAGGTCGTGCAGCTCATCCAGGATGGAACATCAATGCGAGCTGTGGCAAGAAGGTTTGCTGTGTCTGTCAGCGTAGTGTCCAGAGCATGGAGGCGCTACCAGGAGACAGGCCAGTACATCAGGAGACGTGGAGGAGACCGTAGGAGGGCAACAACCCAGCAGCAGGACCGTTACCTCCGCCTTTGTGCAAGGAGGAGCAGGAGGAGCACTGCCAGAGCCCTGCAAAATGACCTCCAGCAGGCCACAAATGTGCATGTGTCTGCTCAAACGGTCAGAAACAGACTCCATGAGGGTGGTATGAGGGCCCGACGTCCACAAGTGGGGGTTGTGCTTACAGCCCAACACTTTGCAGGACGTTTGGCATTTGCCAGAGAACACCTCTCTGCTCTTCACAGATGAAAACAGGTTCTCACTGAGCACGTGACAGACGTGACAGAGTCTGGAGACGCCGTGGAGAACGTTCTGCTGCCTGCAATATCCTCCAACATTACCGGTTTGGCGGTGGGTCAGTCATGGTGTGGGGTGGCATTTCTTTGGGGGGCTGCACAGCCCTCCATGTGCTCGCCAGAGGTAGCCTGACTGCCATTAGGTACCGAGATGAGATCCTCAGACCCCTTGTGAGACCATATGCTGGTGCGGTTGGCCCTGGGTTCCTCCTAATGCAAGACAATGCTAGACCTCATGTGGCTGGAGTGTGTCAGCAGTTCCTGCAAGAGGAAGGCATTGATGCTATGGACTGGCCCGCCCGTTCCCCAGACCTGAATCCAATTGAGCACATCTGGGACATCATGTCTCGCTCCATCCACCAACGCCACGTTGCACCACAGACTGTCCAGGAGTTGGCGGATGCTTTAGTCCAGGTCTGGCAGGAGATCCCTCAGGAGACCATCCGCCACCTCATCAGGAGCATGCCCAGGCGTTGTAGGGAGGTCATACAGGCACGTGTAGGCCACACACACTACTGAGCTTCATTTTGACTTGTTTTAAGGACATTACATCAAAGTTGGATCAGACTGTAGTGTGGTTTTCCACTTTAATTTTGAGTGTGACTCCAAATCCAGACCTCCATGGGTTGATAAATTTGATTTCCATTGAGAATTTTTGTGTGATTTTGTTGTCAGCACATTCAACTATGTAAAGAAAAAAGTATTTAATAAGAATATTTCATTAATTCAGATCTAGGATGTGTTATTTTAGTGTTCCCTTTATTTTTTTGAGCAGTGTACATACCAACAATCACTAGTGGCAAGAACTGGTACTTGTTGCATGTTTCAGCAAGTGTTTTGTTCTGTAAGGGTACATGTCAATTGCAGCCACCACAATCTATTATATTATGGTTAATTATGTTGTGATTATGAGCTATTAACTTAGTCCATCTTGTTGAACACCCAGTTTACACCTTTTAGAGTGATGTTACAGTATTTGAACAAGGTTGCCTGCATGTGAGTGAGGAGGAATGAGAGATACAATGCATTTGTTTTGTTATACTTACTTCATCTGCTTAACAATTGTGCTCTTCCCAGACTCACCAGCACCTGGTGAAACAAATTAAGAAGTAGATATGTTACAAGGGCTTTCCCATGTTGGGGCAGCAGGGTAGCCTAGTGGTTAGAGCGTTGGACTAGTAACGGGAAGGTTGCAAGTTCAAACCCCCAAGCACAATCTGTTGTTCTGCCCCTGAACAGGCAGTTAACCCGCTGTTCCTAGGCCATCATTGAAAATAAGAATTTGTTCTTAACTGACTTGCCTAGTTAAATAAAGGTACAATTTTTTTTTTTTAAATGTACAAACACATCATCATCATTCACCCTGTAGTTTGGTTAAAGGGAACCCAAGGGCCGAAACATAGCATGAGCAAAGAGATTCATAATGATGGCACATAGTGAAAGAGGAACGTCAGCAGTTGCCCCTCCCCTCCACTGCCACAGATCCAGTGCTTTTAGACACACACACAAGCATTCAGTGGTGTTGCAAAAGTGACAGTTACAGTTCTTTCACATCCGTTCTATCATGATCTTCTGTTTTGTGTTTAGCTTTGTTTCTGCATGTTGTTGTTGCATTTGTACCATTGCATATCCTATAGGACATTTCCCATCACACACTACACTAACAGCTTAGCCCATTTCTCTGCATGAACTGTAACAACAAACTTAGTTGGGGAGGAATAGGAACAGAGTAAACAAGTTCTGGGCCGTAGGGCAGACTTAGATGAGCAGTGAATTTTAATGTAATAATACCAGTAAGCAAATTTCACTCTGGGTTTATATCAAATGAGATTGTCACCACGAGCTGATTTGTTGTTCCACACGCCACCTCAAGGGGGCCATCTAAGATTCCTGACTATTTTGAATTGGGCGTATGAAAGGGTTAATGGCTAATGTGATTGACATCTGTCCCAATGGTTTAGCAGAGGCCAGTGACCTTATTAGCTCAGGCCTAAATGGAGGGATTTGAGAGGCCTTGGGTAAGGAGGCCTGAGGTTGAAAAGCCTCTCAGAGGATTGTCCGATAAGCGAAGACGTCACTGCTCTGTCTTCTTGACCTCATGTCAGTTATCACAACTGTTTAATTTCTGCAGGATGGTTGGTTTTCCTTTACACTCTGTTGCTGATTCTTCTCTTACTTATGTGTAGGTAAAGGTTTAAGGCATTAACCAGAAGTCTCCCAGTAGGCAAAATTATGTTGAAAAGACGTTTTTTCCAGACGTTGAAGTTTGGTACATTTTAGGTTCTGAACAAAGGATAGGCAACTTTGATGGGGGTGGGGGACGCCAGGAAAACTCCTCATGAGGAGCCGCAGTGGCTCGCGGGTCTGTGTACCAGCATTCATACCCACACATGTAGTCAGAGCCAGCCCTATAGCCTTTTGGGGGCACTAAGTGGAATTTTGTTTACCTCTCCACCTTGTGAGCAAAACATTTTAGTGGACCCTCTCTTGACAGTGTAGGGACAAAATTGAGTTAATTTCCTGCAATTCTACACAGTTTGCCATGGGGCGGAGATATATTTTTGCAGTTTTACAGCATTTATTTTGCAATTATACACGTTGCCATAGAGTGGAGAGCCATTTTTCCATTTTTTAAAATATTATATCTGAGTGAAAGTGACTAACAAAATCAATGAGGCCCGTCGGTCGGTAATTCGACCATGATTACTACGTTTAGATAGCCGGCTAGACTAAAATGTTTAGCTAACTGAGTGACTCTCAGTGACTGACATAACAATAGGAAAACTCTGATGCACAACCAAATTTCAAAATTGCATCTGTATTCTACTATTAGGGCAGCAGGTAGCCTAGCGGTTAGAGAGTTGGGACAGTAACAGAAAGGTTGCTGGTTTGAATACGAGAGGTGAAAAATCTATGTGCCTTTGAGCAAGGCTCCAGGGGTGCAGTACTACTATGGCTGACCCTTTAAAACAACGCATTTTACTGCACCTATCCAATATATGTGACAATAAAACAGCCGGTTGCCCATCCTTTAAATAAAAGGTGAAAATATGTTTTTTCCTGACGTTGAAATCAGGTTAATTTTCAGTTCTGAATGAAAGTTGAAAAGTTTAGACACACCGACTCATTCCAGGGTTTTTCTTTATTTGTACTATTTTCTACATTGTAGAGTAATAGTGAAGACATTAAAACTATGAAATAACACATATGGAATCATGTGGTAACCAAAAAAGTGTTAAACAAATAAAAATATATCTTATATTTGAGAGTCTTCAAAGTAGCCACCCTTTGCCTTGATGACAGCTTTGCAACACTATTGGCATTCTCTCAACCAGCTTCATGAGGTAGTCACTTGGAATGCATTTCAATTAACAGGTGTGCCTTGTTGAAATGTAATTTGTGGAATTTCTTTCTTTCTTATTGCATTTGAGCCAATCAGTTGTGTTGTGCCAATGTAGGGGTGGTATACGGAAGATAGCCCTATTTGGTAAAAGACCAAGTCCATATTATGTCAAGAACAGCTCAAAAAAATCAAAGAGAAATGACAGACCATCATTACTTTAAAACTTGAAGGTCAGTCAATCCGGAAAATGTCCAAAACTTTGCAGTCGCAAAAACCATAAAGTGCTGTGATGAAACTGGATCTCATGAGGACCACCACAGGAAAGGAAGACCCAGAGTTACATCTGCTGCAGAGGATAAGTTCATTAGAGTTACCAGCCTCAGAAATTGCAGACCAAATAAATGTTTCACAGAGTTCAAGTAACAGACACATCTCAACATCAACTGTTCAGAGGAGAATCAGGCCTTCATGGTCGAATTGCTGCAATGAAACCACTACTAAAGGGCAATGGACATTAAACCGGTGGAAATCTGTCCTTTTGGTCTGATGAGTCCAAATTTGAGATTTTTGGTTCCAACCGCCGTGTTTTTGTGAGACGCAGAGTAGGTGAACGGATGATCTCCACATGTGTGGTTCCCACTGTGAAGCATGGAGGAGGAGGTGTGATGGTGTGGAGGTGCTTTTCTGGTGACACTGTCTGTGATTTATTTAGAATTCAAGGCACACTTAACCACCATGGCTACCACAGCATTCTGCTGCAATACGCCATGCCATCTGGTTTACACTTATTGGGGAAATCATTTATTTTGCAACAGGACAGTGACCCAACACACTCCTCCAGGCTGTTTAAGGGCTATTTGACCAAGAAGGAGAGTGATGGAGTGCTGCATCAGATGACCTGGCCTCCACAATCACCCAACCTCAACCCAATTGAGAGGGTTTGGTATGAGTTGGACCGCAGAGTGAAGGAATAAGTGCTCACCATATGTGGGAACTCCTTCAAGACTGTTGGAAAAGCATTCTTCATGAAGCTGGTTGAGAGAATGCCAATAATGTGCAAATCTGTCATCAAGGCAAAGGGTGGCTACTTTGAAGAATCTAAAATCTAAAATATATTTTGATTTATTGAACACTTTTTTGGTTACTACATGAATGTTATTTCATAGTTTTGATGTCTTCACTATTATTTACAATGTAGGAAATTTACAATGACAAATTTCCACTGCACAATGAAGTAAGCATTATATCACAATAATTATTTTAAAATCCATAAAGGAAAGAGGAGCCAACTGAAGATCAAAAGCTTTAAAACTGGCAACGACGATGTTCAAAGTTAGTCCTAAGACCTAACTCTCAAGTCCTCCTGAATGGCTCTTTTGATGTTGTCAGCACAATGTGTCGATAATGAAAGGTGGCTGGCTTTTACTGATTGGCTCTCCTTTGTGTCTTTCTCACAAACACCCACAGTCACACACTGCCCCTGAGCTCCACCCCCTTCTATTACAACAGTTGGATTTTCAACAAAAAAACATTTGAGAGAACCAATCAAACCCGTCACAGATTTTCTGAACAAATATTGCATTAACAAATGTTAATGTGTGTCACAACTCTTCCTGCGCTGTGAGTGACATGGGTCAAGTCAGCCAGGCTAGTTCAAAGTAGTCCAACCAATGGAATTATCCAACAGACCACTTCAACTACAATAACATTCTTAGCAACAGTTACAGATCTTTTTTTTGTTGTCGCTATGATTGTGATATGTTGTTGTTTATCTACCTTGGTTGAATGCACTCTGCATAAGAGCGTCTGCTGAATGGCCAAAATGTAAAAACAAACACTTGCAGACTTTGCTGGGTATTATTCTAATAAACTCTGCACCCAAACAAATACAAATGTGAAATCTGAACAGATAGATGTTTAGGTTATGTTTCAGGAGCTTGAACAGCCCAGTACAGCAAAGTAGAGTACAGTATGGTACAGGACAGTAGTTTTATTCAGTAGAGTACGGTAAAGTAGGGCACAATGCAGTACAGTTTAATTCAGTAGAGTACAGTTTAGTTCAGTAGAGTACATTAGAGTAGAGCGCATTATACTGTACTTTGCTGTTCTGAACTTTACTGTACTTCACTCTGCTGTGCTCTATTGTACTGTACACTATACTTAGATGTTATCTATTGTACTGTAATGTACTGTAATGTACTGTGCTCTACTGTACTGTGTTGTCCAAACTTGTGAAATTTGGTTAAGATTCAGTCCAGTCCGACGTTGAAATCAAGGCTGTTCGGACCACACAAAGTAAAAGACCGCCGGTCCGGACAGGACCAAAACAAGATGTCCAAAAAACGTGTGTCGGTCTGTGCTTAGGGGACTGTCTCTGCAACACAACTCCACTAATCCATGCTTTATTTGTGCCAAATGGCTGTAAGCAATTGCCTCTCTGATTTCATAGTTGTTTTGATGGTCTCTTGAGGTTCCATGTTTCCCAAAAAGCCAAATATATTTTAATCCTGTAAAAACACTTCACCATCAATTTTGTTGTAAAACTGCTTTAGATAAACAGAGACCTAGTTTAAACTCATACCTAACTCTTGAATCCCTACCTCCCAATGAAAGAAAAGACCGTAATGAGCTGACACAGAAATAAACTGTTGGCCTAATAATACTGTAAATACTAATCTGTCATTGATACCTGAAGCATCTCTCAACTTCAGCTTAGAACCAGAAGATGGCACCGTGTATCAAATAAAGTGGCTCACCCATGAAGCTACAGAAAATGTCCTTCTGCCAAGGCAATGTTCAATTGCTTATTTCTTTTTAAGCAAGAGTTGAGTAGTCACTGTTCTTGCACCCAAGACACACATCATACACTAAGCTCTGACAGCAAATGTTGTTGAATATGACAAAAGTAATACAGATGTTTCACATTTCATTCAAAATACAGAACAACTCTGTGTTTAGTAATTGTTACTCCATAGTTCTGCCAGAGAGTTGGCTGTGTTGCATCTGTGTTGTGTTCTGCAGGAGCAACAGGAGACATGAGGTTTGATGGCATTAAATTGCTGTTTTTCGTCCACAGAGCCTCAACTCACAATGTTATGGTTGCAGTACTGCCAACTGGATTGTGGGTCAGTCATTTCACAGGACTTCACTTTTGCAATGTGTCAATATTTGACCAATTGCTTCAGCTGCCACAGTATCTCATTTGTTTAGTTTAAAATGTGGACCATGGCCCCTATTTACTGTTAGTGAGGGGTGTAGACAGGGGTTATGGTGTATAGGATGTAACATCTGCAGCTTTGAGCTGTTGTAAACTCAGGTGGATGTTCTGGCTCCATTATTGTAAATGCATGATCTATGGCCCAGATAGTAATTGGCTCTTGTAATTTATCCTAATGAGCTTTGTTGCTGCTAGCTCTGGTTACTCTGATGGTTGACCCAACTGAGTTTCTCTGGAAGTCCTCTGTTGACTCTAGTCCTCTGTTGACTATAGTCTGCAACCTTTTAGTGGCTTGGTACTTGTTGTATTTGGCTCCTCAGAATTGCAGTATTGATGTATTTGGCCCTTGTCAATTAGCTTGGCCCTTACTTTTTTGTCTCTGTGACATTATTAATTAGCATTTGATTATGCATTTTTTAAGGTGGGGCCATGTTGTAACCCAGTGCTAGAGAAATGATTACAGGGAGTCTAAGTGGCAGGAAAGAAAGCATAATTGGGTTACCATGATCCTATGAGAAAAGCTTACTAAATCCTGCCCCTGAACTCTCACAAAGCTATTTATAACCAGAGCTCATGACACGTATCTACGGCTCATTGTTTTACATACTCTATTGAAAAAATGCATCTGATATGTCAACATTCATAACCTTGGCCACTTATACAGAAATATATAAATATATAAGCCTGGTTTCATAACCTATGAAGACAACATAGGGCTCTTCCAATCCTTTCAGAACCAAACATTACCACTAATCTGATTCCTTGCTAGGTAGTGCTCCATATTTTACACTTTCCAGACCTTTCTCAGAATCAAAATGTATTTTGATGTCACTAATATAGAAAAAGACTTACAACTTCCCTTCTAGTAGCCTAGTTATGAATCAACACGTTCCATTTCAGGGGAACTTACTCACCTATTAACTTTATTGCTGCTGAGAAACATTAAATTATCCCATACACCCTATACTACAGTAACGACTGTCATACAGATTATGTCAGTATGAGAGAACTTGTTGTTTCGGTCAATAGAAATGGTATTGCCTTTTACTATGTTGTTTTTTTACACCTCTGACCTCACAAGCTCATGATTTCTCATCTCAGTCTTGAGGTAACAGCAGCAGCCACTCTGGGCTTATCTGATTTAATGTAAGCTACTTTCAGCTTGACATGTTTATCTGTTTGCATCCATTATAGTGACATGGGTCACGTTGAATGTGCAAATATAGTAAATGTGCAAAGACAGAACACCAATACAGTATATAACAGATTATGAACTACTTTAATAACTTTTACTGTTAAACTCTTTTCATATATACCGGAGACTTAGATACAATGTCAGGATCAACGCTAGAGTCCTGATTGAATAGCCCGTTTTTTAATGTACCATTTCAGCATTGGCAAGTTTCCACAAGTCTGGAAGTGTTACACAAATGGAAAAGCGTATTACATTTATCCAAATTCTGATAATTTCAGAGGTGCTTCCCACAAAAGCCTCTATTTAGCTACTGAAAATGTTCCAGAATGACCTTGAGAAAAGAGCTCCACCGATCAAGTGACCATATCAAAGTGTTAAAGACTTCACAACAACTATGTCAACTTCACCAGTGAATATTCACAACTGTTGTCATTAGTGTAACCTACCAATGTAAATCTTATATTATGCTTATGCTCATAAAGGTTTGCTATGGCTGATGCTTAAGCTCATACAGGTTGGTATGACTGCCTCATCGCAAAAACTCAAATGTTTACATAATGTAAACTTAAACTATTTGTAACTTTTATTGCTGTGAAATTTCCAATACAATGCCCCCCCACTCCGACAAGAAAAAAAGCGGTGTGACCATTTCTCCAAAAACAGGGCACATACTGTAGTTGCATACTTTCTCATGCTAACAGACCATAAGCCAGTTGAGTGTTCCATTCTACTTTTCTGCACTTTCAGAAGAAGCCCCACAAGCACAACAGCTCCTTACCAAGCAGCAGAAGCTTGACTGTCTTGGATTCTTTGTCCGCATCCTCCGCCAGCTGCTTTTCCAGCTCCTTGGACTTTGCGGCTAATGCCTTGTCTTCGACACTTCCTCCGGCTCCCATTTTTTACTTTTTTTTATCACTCTTTCAAGCCAAGATCCTGTGTGGTACGGAAATGCGGCCGGCCGCTCCCGGCGTCTGAGGGGTACACTGGGAGACCGGGACAGAGGGAGGCAGAGGTGGGGGCTGGGAACAGGGGATCCTGGCCTCAGTCCGTGGTTGGTGACTGGAGGAAGAGGGCACCGGAGATGTATACTGACACACAGTCAGACAATCACTGCTTGGGGACTAAGTGAAGCTGTCCTCTCTGGTGTTAGCCCTCCCTAATTCCCCTACGCTAAACCTGACATCTTGCCGTCAGGTTGGGATTGGGTAGGGCTTTTTCTGGCGTTCCCATGGGAACCGTTAGATCCAATTAGGATGAAGCAGAGGGCAAAAGTGAAGGTTAAAAATGGCAAACTCCATTGGATTTAGAAAGAGATGGGTGGATTAGAAATAGAGAACATATGGATGTTCCAAGTTGACTTCCTCTTGCACAATTTAGCTCGCCCAGCTTCTGTCAAGTATGACTCAAAAATAGATGGTGTCAAGTGTTCTTTTTGTTCCATGGCCAGTGAAAATTGGCATGCAAATCTGAGCCATGAATATACGTTATTTGTCACTTTGTGATTTGACTGTGAAAGCCGTGTGATCATAAGGCATTTCTACAACGTAAGACCTTATCTTTGTGACTATGCTGGTGAAGGATGGAGAGTTTAACAGGCATCAGGTCTCGTTTCCTGGCACGGGTTGAGTGATCCGTTGAGGATAGAACGCATTAAACAACAGTGTTGCCTTTCTGGTCAAGCTCTACCACTTACAATAAATCATACGTCACTGGCCTTTTGCACTCAGATGAGGAGAGAGACAATGTGAACAGAGGGAGATTTCACTCATCTCAGAAAACTGTGTCATGGGTCAGCACAGAGATTTACTGTACTCAGCAGTGTGCCTTCTGTGCTTGCATGTGCCTAATTGATAGATCTGTTCTTTATAGATCTATTTTGTCAGGAATTTTCATCTCCAATAACTTTGCATGTAGTGAACTCCAAAGTGGATTACCTCTGCGACAAAACAAAAGAGCCATGAACAGCTAGCTACTGTTTGACTGGGCTTGGTTGTAACAGAGTAACAAAGGCCATTCTAATGTAAAAATGCTTTATACACCTGATATAGCGTTTCATACTTTATATGAACAAACTCAAATGGAGTGGCGCTGTAGTTGTGGTTAACCAACTAGGTAGGTGGCTCTAACTGTGCTGAATGAAGACAAAAAGCCAGATATTGGCCCTTCCACCTGCAGATACTATGAGATTGCTCAACGTGCAGTGAAAGAGAGAAAAAGAAAGATAGAGAGATTGGTCTCATGGCTAGAACCGGGTTGCTAATTAGGGCATCCTCCAATTCCGTTGTCCCTTTCTAATTCTGACCCTTCGATCTTTGACTATATGCTACCTACTTTATCATGGGATTGGCCTGGTGTAGCTGATCTGTTGACAAGATTATCCAGAGGCCCCTGTTAAATCTTGGGCCACAGCTTAGGCCAGCAGATGGCCACTTACTGTGAGAGGGGCGCTGGTTGAGAGGTGCTGGGGTGTGCAGTGCAGTGCTGGTGGTACAGTAGCAGGGAACAAGTGTAATGATACTAGTCCACCCCTCTTTCAGAATAGCTCTTCCCTCTCTGCTCACCTGAGTGACTAGTCGGCCAGTCAGACCCTTGAAAGTAAGTAGGAAGTAAGAGGGTGATTGGATAAATGCACATCCAACTGTCCCCAGAACACTGTTCAGTATGAACTACTTGAGTTAATCTGAGAGTGACTGAGGTTGACACTCTAGACAAGTTTTAAATATGTTCATTCACATCTCATCCAACTCTTGGATGAAAAAAGTGTGTCACTATGTGCAGGCTACAACATATATAGACTATAAATAGACAATATTTTGTGTGTGTCTTTCTGCCCTACTTGTATAAGTGGGAGAAATGCCTGGGAAAGTATTACAGAGCCTTTAAGTGAGTGAGGAAGAGTGGATGAATAAACTTTCTTACTATTCTAGCCTCAGGATTCTGGCCTCATTCTGTGCAATATGAATTACTGTCCATCTGAGGGCGTTTGAGGTGGATTGAGGTGCAGCGATGTCATCCATTGGCAGCTTTATATCTGGCACACCTGACTCGTGGTTGTGTATTCTACATCACTATTAACTTTTTTTTTTCTTCTCGTAATTTTTTCTTCTTATGTTTTTTACCCCGTTGTCTCCCCAATTTCGTGGTATCCAATTGGTAGTTACAGTCTTGTCTCATTGCTGCAATTCCCGTACAGACTCGTGAGAGGAGAAGGTTGAGTGCCTTGCGTCCTCCGAAATCAACCCAACCCAGAAGCACTGATTCTTGACACAATGCCCACTTAACCAGGAAGCCAGCCACACCAATGTGTCAGAGGAAACACCGTACACCTGGCGACCGTGTCAGCGTGCACTGCACCCGGCCCGCCACAGGAGTCGCTAGTGCGTGATGGGACAAGAACATCTATGCCGGCCAAACCCTCCCCTAACCCGGACGACGCTGGGTTAATTGTGCGCCACCCCATGGGTCTCCCGGTCGCGGCCGGCTGCGACAGAGCCTCGACTCAAACCCAGAATCTCTAGTGGCACAGCTAGCACTGTGATGCAGTGCCTTAGACCACTGTGCCACTCGGGAGGCCCACTATGAACATTTTAAGATATTTTGGGGCATACTGCAATTATATTTTATCCAGGTATGGTCATGCGAAATTGTCCAAGACCCCATTGAGGTGTTTGGCAGGCATATTGGGAAAGTCTTCTGTGGGTTAATGAGTGAATTCTGTGATGACCCTGTATCTACAATTTTTTTTAAAGCCCTGTTCTAGCTGTTTGTGTGAAATCTGGTGCCTCTATCATCAAAGTTACAATCCAAAAACAGCTGCCCCATGACATGGAATTTTATGGCTAAGCTTCCAACATTCTAATGTCAATGGCACAATATGAATAATTTTTAAACAATAGTTGTAGCTGATGCTTTGAAAATTGGTTATACATTTGGAAAGTATTCAAACCACTTCACTTTTTCCACATGTTGTTACATTACAGCCTTATTCTTTTTTTTTCTTTTTTTTTTTACCCCTTTTCTCTCCAATTTCGATCTTGTCTCATCGCTGCAACTACTCAACGGCCTCAGGATGCGAAGGTCGAGTTATTCGATATGAGACATGACCCGCAAAACCCCTCTTCTTAACACCTGCCCGCTTAACCCGGAAGCCAGCCGTACCAATATGTCGGAGGAAACACTGTCAACTTACAACACAGGTCAGCCTGCAGGCGCCCGGCCCGCCACAAGCAGTTGCTAGAGCACGATGATCCAAGCAAAGCCCCCCCGGCCAACGCAGGAGTGGCTTCGGGACAAGTCTCTGAATGTCCTTGAGTGGCCCAGCCAGAGCCCGGATTTGAACCCGATCAAACATCTCTGGAGCGACCTGGCAGAGCTTGAGAGGATCTGCAGAGAATAATGGGAGAAGCCCCCCAAATACAGGTGTGCCAAGCTAGTAGCGTCATACCCAAGAAGACTCATGGGTGTAATCGCTGCCAAAGGTGCTTCAACAAAGTACTGAGTAAAGAGTCAGAATACTTATGTAAATGTGATATTTCCTTTTTTATTTTCTTTATATAAATTGAGGAAAAAAACGATTTAATCTATTTTAGAATAAGGCTGTAATTTAACAAAATGTGGAAAAGGTATAGGTGTCTGAATACTTTCCGAATGCACTGTATTATATATAACATGAAAGCTAATGTCATAACCTTTCAGAACCACTTATCAAACAAAGTTTAAAATGTATCAGCATTTTTGTTTTAAAGCCACGGACTACTAGTAGGACTACTTGACTTCTGACCTGTGCACAACTAATTAACACGGCCCCTTTAAAACTTTCTCCACTTTTTTCTGTATGTGATTTATTTTATTTTACATGACGTCAAAACCGCTAATACATTTCCCCGTCAAAAGTGCAGCCAAATGGTAATGTGTGCAGTTTTCAGTCACACACGAAACAAACAAAAACACACATCTTATTGTTTAGTTAACATAGCTATCTGATATGACATATACATTCGGTGGGGGAAATATATTTACTCAAGAAAATAGATGTGTCTATAGCTAGACAATAAATTCACATTTCTGGATATTTCCACATTCTCTTATGACTGGTCAGTTGGAGCTAACAAAACTAGCTCGCTAGCAAGCTAAGTTAGTTACCAGTGAGAAGTTGTTAGAAGGCTGTACTCCGGACGTCTGAGAAAAACAACAACTGTCAGCTACAGTAAGGTTACCAGTTGTTTCCTAGGGCAAGGCAAGCTACAGCGACTATCTGTATCACCTCTTCGAGCGAAGACTGGGGTCGCAACAATGGCAGGTGGTAAGTAGATAGCTAGCTAAACCAGTGTTTTTCTAACCACGTGTTGATGTCAGAACTTATATGACCAATCCTCTTGAGGTATTTGGTATGTGACTTAATGTATTGTGGCTAGCTAAACAATGTAAAATAAACAGTTCGTTATTTTCATGAGTACAGTAGTAGCTAAGTTAGCTTATAAATGTAAAAGATCTAGAGAGCCACATTGGACAGAACAGAAGCTGTTAACGTTATTTGTAAATCAAATGTGTGGCACACTTAGCTACCTGGACAGCGCAGGACAGTTGGCTTATTACATGATTGTAGCATTTCTATACTGTCAGTATTTGACTTCAGCAGTACCAAGCCATCACATATTGAAGTTGCATTGTTTCAGTAAAAGCGTTACTGCAGTGCACCCATATCAGTAATTGAGGATTTTTATGAGAGTTGATTTTCTTGTAGTGACTAGACTGTTATGCATGGATATGTACACTGATACACAATGACAGTAGTAACTCATATTGAACGTTTAGCTACAAACGCTGGTGTAACAGTGGAAAAACACTGCCGACTTTGCACTCAGTCTGTCTATCATCTCTAGGCCTCAGTGTTATGTCACTGGTACAAGGGAGGTGAAATTAACTTATTTTCAGGAAAAGGGGGGCTGTAATTTTACATGACTGACTCAGGGTGAGGGCGGTGTGCAGCTCTGCAAACAAATCTGCAATACCCTGAGCTTTGCAGAAAAAAAACAAGAAGAGCCAGCAGTCTGGTCTCAATTTTACTGCTAGGGTGTCCAGGAAGGAAGCCTGACCGGCAGAGCCTGAAACAAAAGCACAGAAGAATGAGTAAGAACCTGAGGAATTTCCCAACAACAATCTTCCCATTCTTGGGGTAAGGGCTGTAAGATTGCGTTGCCATCATTTGTCTTGGTTGCCTGTCATAGACTTGGGGCTTTTTGGTAAAGTTTTTTTTTTCCCTGGGAAAAAAAATGTAGGCCTCAATTTTTAGTGGTGTAGCTGCACCACAGAGAGGGCGAGAAGTCAGTCCTCAAACTTCTTATGGCTGGAGGCAGTATTGAGTAGCTTGGATGAATAAGGTGCCCAGAGTAAACTGCCTGCTACTCAGTCCCAGTTGCTAATATATGCATATCATTAGTATATTAAAAAACATATAGAAAACATTCTGGAGTTTCTAAAACTGTTTGAATGATGCCTGTGAGTATAACAGAACTCATATGGTAGGCAAAAACCTGAGAAAAAAATCCAACCAGGAAGTGGGAAGGAATTCTCCGGTTGGAACATTATTGAAGATTTATGTTAAAAACATCCTAAAGATTGATTCTATACACCGTTTGACATGTTTCTACGGACTGTAACGGAACTTTTTGACATTTCGTCTGCTCCTAGTGAACGCACTTCGTGAGTTTGGATTTGTTTAGTTATTAAGAGTATTTCTGTAAATTTATGTGGCTCTCTGTAAAATCACCGGATGTTTTTGGAACTACTGAACATAACGCGCCAATGTATACTGAGATTTTTTTTATATAAATATGAACTTTATCGAACAAAACATACATGTATTGTGTAACATGAAGTCCTATGAGTGTCATCTGATGAAGATCATCAAAGGTTAGTGGTTCATTTTATCTCTATTTCTGATTTTTGTGACTCCTCTCTTTGGCTGGAAAAATGGCTGTGTTTTTCTGTGACTTGGCTCTGACCTAACATAATAGTTTGTGGTGCTTTCGACCGTAAAGCCTATTTGAGATCAGACACTGTGGTGGGATTAACAAGAAGTGTATCTTTAAAGTGGTGTGAAATACTTCAATGTTTGAGGAATTTTAATTTTGGATTTCTGTTGTTCTGAATTTGGCGCCCTGCACTTTCAATGGCTGTTGTCATATCAATCCCTGTAGCGGGACCTCAGCCCTAAGAAGTAAAACAGTTTTTTTTTAAATGGGTCAGATTTATTGGAATTTTGCAGACAGCCTGCAGTAGTTGTTTTTGTCTTCCACTGAAACCACCCTTTTACTGTGTTGGCAGTTGTGGCCACACAGTCTGAATGATATTTTTATGTATATTTTACAGTTGTATTGACAAGTGACTGTAAAATTATAGATTGTCACATACATTTATACAAACCTGATGAATTGTGTGTATTAGTTTAGGTGTCAGCAATTGCGTGTCAAGTCCAAAATGTCTATCAGAGGTAAACCTTGCATCAAAGTTGGTGAAGATATGGGATACTGATTTTCACTGAAGAACGTTATGTCCTTTGATGTAGTTGTGTCTTCATACCACTAGATGGTGGTCTTTACTTAGTATTCCCTCAGTATATCATTACCTCAGTTCCAGTGAAATGCTTACCTACGGTCCTTTTCCAACAATGCAGAGTTAAAGATAAAGATAAAATATATAAAAAATTGTGACACGAGGAATAAATACTTAGGCTGTCAAACAATTAAAATAATGAAGATTGAATGGCATGGCTGACCTTGTAAAACAACACATTTCATTGCACCTATCCGGTGTATGTGACAGTAAAACATGATTATTAATCCCCCAAAAATAGTTGCTCAAATGTTGCCCTAAAGAAAGATTTTTCAATTTAAAAAGCAGTACATTGAGTTACAGGTATATTATGCTTTGACTGTAAGGGCCAGAAACACAAAATGATTTACATCAGAATGTTTTAATAGCATTTTCACCATAAACAACACAAAAGTCACTATAACATACAGCTAGCTGTAAATGCTCCTAATGTTTAAGTAGGCCTACTCCCTCCTATCAAAGTTCTTAAGATTAACACTTGTGTACACACACACACACACACACACACAACCACACACAACCACACATACACACACACTTTAAGTACTGTTAAAGCTTCAGGAGCTTCAGGTGTTCTAAATGAGTGTGCCAAGAGCTAGCTCTATTGATACAAATAACTTTTAAACTTGTCCAACAATGTTATGAAAACACTGTAACTATCTGTGCTGTTCAGATAACTTTATACATATAGGAGGCTTACACACTCTCCCTCCCTCCCACACCCTCTCTCACTTACACCCGCTCTCACACACACACACAATCATACACACCCCACTCTTTTATTTGTATTTTTTAGGGGATAGATCAGCTTTAATATTGCAGATAGATTGTAGCTTCCACCATAAACACCCCACTCTTGCATATGCAGCCTACATTTGAAGCATCTTTGAGTAGCCTATTCCATTTCAGCATCTTTGAGTAGCCTATTCCATTTCAGCATCTTTGAGTAGCCTATTCCATTTCAGCATCTTTGAGTAGCCTATTCCAAACACTTGTCAAGTTACCAGGTTGCTAGCTAGCTATAACTTTGACATCCCTAGTGAATACACAATGAATAAATAATAACAATAACGAGTAAAAACTACATAGTCGATGGAGTACCAGTAACGAGTCGATGTACAGGGGTACGAGGTAATTGAGGTATCTATCAAATTGTATACAATTTTATGTCACATTTTTGGGGCCTTCCTCTGACACCACATGGTATAGAGATCCTGGATGGCAGGGAGCTCGTTCGCACTACCCTCTGTAACGCCTTGCGGTCGGATGTCAAGCAGTTGCCATACCAAGCGTTGATGCAGCCCGTCAAGATGCTCTCAATGGTTCAGCTGTATAACGTTTTTGAGGATCTGAGGGCCCATGCCAAATCTTTTAAGCCTCCTGAGGGGGAAGAGGCGTTGTCGTGCCTTCTTCACGACTGTGTTGGTGTGTCTGGACCATGTTGATTCCTAAGTGATGTGGACACCAAGGTACTTGAAGCTCTCGATCCGCTCCACTACAGCCCTGTCGAGGTGGATGGGGGTGTGCCCTCCATTTCCTGTAGTCCACAATCAGCTTCTTTGTCTTGTTGAGGGAGAGTTGCGAGGATAACAAAAGACTCCACTATGCAAGTTACCATTTGAATAGAATGTTAATGATGTCACTGTGACAACTGTTGATAGATGTAGCTGCTAAATTTTCTCTGGCTATCTACTCCAATTATAGAGCACTCTCGTCTGCGTGTGCCAGAGCGCAGAATAACTGACGAATTTCCGAACACTCAACACCCGTTGAATATGGCTGGTGTCAGTAAACATTGGCAAAAAAACTTACATTGTTGCCAGCAGCACAGTTGCAGTCACCAACACTCTAGATAACATACAAAAACAGCCTAACCAGCTCTGTTAGGGTGAGTACAATGTTCAGAGTAAGCTGTTCTCTCATTTGTGTCTGGAAGTAAGCTAGTTAGCTTGGGTGCTTGACTTCTGTTAGGACAGAACGCTCAGATCAACCCTTAGAGATAGGTGGAGCTAATGCTTAAGAGGGTGTGAATGATGCTGAAGGGGTATAGACAAAGAAGAGCTCTCCAGTAGGTGTACCAAAACATTCAAAAGCCATTTTCTCTTTCTTTTTTGTGCAAGTTCTCCCACTTAAAAAGATGAGAGGCCTGTAATTTTCATCATAGGTACACTTCAACTATGACAGACAAAATTAGTAAAAAAATCCAGAAAATCCCATTGTAGGATTTTTATTGAATTTATTTGCAAATTATGGTGGAAAATAAGTATTTGGTCAATAACAAAAGTTTCTCAATACTTTGTTATATACCCTTTGTTGGCAATGACAGAGGTCAAACGTCTTCACAAGGTTTTCACACACTGTTGCTGGTATTTTGGCCCATTCCTCCATGCAGATCTCCTCTAGAGCAGTGATGTTTTGGGGCTGTTGCTGGGCAACACGGACTTTCAACTCCCTCCAAAGATTTTCTATGGGGTTGAGATCTGGAGCCTGGCTAGGCCACTCCAGGACCTTGAAATGCTTCTTACGAAGCCACTCCTTCGTTGCCCGGGCGGTGTGTTTGGGATCATTGTCAGTGTCATGCTGAAAGACCCAGACACGTTTTCACTCAAAATCTCACGGTACATGGCTCCATTCATTCTTTCCTTTACACGGATCAGTCGTCCTGGTCCCTTTGCAGAAAAACAGACCCAAAGCATGATGTTTCCACCCCATGCTTCACAGTAGGCATGGTGTTCTTTGGATGCAACTCAGCATTCTTTGTCCTCCAAACACGACGAGTTGAGTTTTTACCAAAGTGTTCTATTTTGGTTTCATCTGACCATATGACATTCTCCCAATCTTCTTCTGGATCATCCATATGCTCTCTAGCAAACTTCAGACGGGCCTGGACATGTACTGGCTTAACCTGTTGCGACGACCAAACCCGGATCCGGGATTCTATTTATAGACCTAAGCTCATTACCATAACGCAACGTTAACTATTCATGAAAATCGCAAATGAAATGAAATAAATATGCTATCTCTCAAGCTTAGCCTTTTGTTAACAACACTGTCATCTCAGATTTTCAAAATATGCTTTTCAACCATAGGAAAACAATCATTTGTGTAACAGTAGCTAGCTAGCGTAGCATTTAGCGTTAGCATTAGCGTTAGCATTTAGCAGGCAACTATCACAAAAACAAGTAAAGCCTTCAAATAAAATAACTTACCTTTGAAGAACTTCTGATGTTTTCAATGAGGAGACTCTCAGTTAGATAGCAGATGCTCAGTTTTTCCAAAAAGATTCTTTGTGTATTAGAAATAGCTCCGTTTTGTACATCACATTTGGCTACCAAAAAAAAAAAAAAAAAAAAAAACGAAAATTCAGCCCTCAAAACGCGAACTTTTTTCCAAATTAGCTCCATAATATCGACTGAAACATGGCAAACGTGGTTTAGAATCAATCCTCAAGGTGTTTTTCCACATATCTCTTCAATGATATATCCTTTGTGGAAGCCTGGTTTCTCCTTGCTCTCAAATGGAAAAATAATTGCACCTGGCTTTTACGCTCCAATTTCGACGCAGGGACACCAGGCGGACACTTGGAAAATGTAGTCTCTTATGGTCAATCTTCCAATGATATGCCTACAAATACGTCACAATGCTGCTAACACCTTGGGGGATGAAACAGAAAGTGTAGGCTCATTCCTTGCGCAATCACAGCCATATAAGGAGACAATGGAAAACAGAGCTTCAGAAATTCTGCTCATTTCCTGGTTGACGCATCATCTTGGTTTCGCCTGTAGAATGAGTTCTGGGGCACTTACAGACAATATCTTTGCAGATTCTGAAACTTCAGAGTGTTTTCTTTCAAAAACTGTCAAGAATATGCATAGTCGAGCATCTTTTCGTGACAAAATATCGCGCTTAAAACGGGAACGTTTTTTATCCAAAAATGAAATAGCGCCCCTAGAGATCAAAGAGGTTAAGCAGGGGGACACGTCTGGCACTGCAGGATTTGAGTCCCTGGCGGCGTAGTGTGTTACTGATGGTAGGCTTTGTTACTTTGGTCCCAGCTCTCTGCAGGTCATTCACTAGGTCCCCCCGTGTTGTTCCGGCTTTTTTGCTCACCGTTCTTGAGATCATTTTGACCCCACGGGGTGAGATCTTGCGTGGAACCCCAGATCGAGGGAGATTATCAGTGGTCTTGTATGTCTTCCATTTCCTAATAATTTCTCCCACAGTTGATTTCTTCAAACCAAGCTGCTTACCTATTGCAGATTCAGTCTTCCCAGCCTGGTGCAGGTCTACAATTTTGTTTCTGGTGTCCTTTGACAGCTCTTTGGTCTTGGCCATAGTGGAGTTTGGAGTGTGACCGTTTGAGGTTGTGGACAGGTGTCTTTTATACTGATAACAAGTTCAAACAGGTGCCATTAATACGAGTAACGAGTGGAGAACAGAGGAGCCTCTTAAAGAAGAAGTTACAGGTCTGTGAGAGCCAGAAATCTTTCTTGTTTGTAAGTGACCAAATACTTATTTTCCACCATAATTTGCAAATAAATTCATCAAAAATCCTACAATGTGATTTTCTGGATTTTTTTCCCTCTCATTTTGTCTGTCATAGTTGAAGTGTACCTATGATGACAATTACAGGCCTCTCTCATCTTTTTAAGTGGAACTTGCAATTGGTGGCTGACTAAATACTTTTTTGCCCCACTGTATGGCCCTGCTGACAGCTGGTGATTTATGACCTTGTGTTGAAGGGGAGAGAGGCTGATAAGATCTCAACTGGGGATTTGGCTGACTGAAGGCCCGTTTGACAGAGAAACATCAGATTTATGTTCATGAATTATGAAAAATATTAATAACCTTCCACCTATGAGGCCACTAGAGGGTACTTTTGGTCACTGACTGCAGGAAAATACAAGGTCGTGCACGAGCAATGAGGATGATTTCAATTGGTATTTATGGTGTGCTTTTTCCGCAAAGTTTTTTTGAAATCTGACACAGCGTTTGCATTAAGAAGTCTATCTTTAATTCTGTGAATAACACTTGTTTCTTATATCAGTGTTTATTATGAGTATTTCTGTAAATTGATGTGGCTCTCTGCAAAATCACTGGATGTTTTGGAAGCAAAACATTACTGAACGTAACGCGCCAATGTAAACTGAGATTTTTGGGATATAAATATGCACTTTATCGAACAAAACATACATGTCCTTTGAGTGTCATCTGATGAAGATCATAAAAGGTTAGTGGTTCATTTTAGTGATTGATTAATTAATTAATTTTCTGCTTTTTGTGACTCCTCTCTTTGGCTGGAAAAATGGCTGTGTGTGTTTTTGTGACTTGGCTCTGACCTAACATAATCATATGTTGTGCTTTCGCTGTAAAGCATTTTTAAAATCGGACACGATGGGTAGATTAACAAGAAGTGTATTTTTAATTTGGTGTATTCACTTGTTAATGTGTGAAAGTTACATATTTCTAAAAAAATATTTTTGAATTTTGCGCGCTGCCTTTTCAGTGGAATGTTGTCGAGGGGTGCAGCTAGCGGAACCACTAGCCATAAGAAGTTTAATTAACAGGTCAACATTCACAAAGCCATGGGGCCAGACGGATTACCAGGATGTGTACTCAAAGCATGCGTGGACCAACTGGCAAGTGTCATTCTCAAAACCTTTGGCCACAACTGTATATACAGTGTATGTGGATACCCCTTCAAATTAGTGGATTTGGCTATTTCAGCCAAACCTGTTGCTGACAGGTGTATACAATTGAGCACACAGCCATGCAATCTCCATGCAATGCAATATTGCACTTGTGATTTCATGAATATGAATATTCTTTAGTCATATTATTTGACTGTTGCGCTATTCATCGGTTTCTAACGAAAATGATCTCGCGACAGGGATGGGTAGCATCAAGAAGTTAAAGATGTGTGGGTTTTTGGTAACGGAATTACAAGGCACAAGGCAATATTTGTTAAATTTACAGAAGGAATATAATTTGATATTATTGGCACCTGTCTTTTCTTCAACGTTATAGTTTTTTTTAATGTATTTCTAATACCCTTTAAGTTTTTTTTCCTGGTAGATGTTGTCTAAGATTCCTTTTCTATCTGTTTGACCAGAAATCAAAGCCTTTGTTTATTCCTCATTTCTAGGATATAAAATGATTGAAAGATTTATATTCAGTACCAGTCAAAAGTTTGGATTCATCTACTCATTCCAGGGGTTTTCTTTATTTTTACTCTTTTCTACATTGTAGAATAATAGTGAAGACATCAAAACTATGAAATAACACATTAATCCTGTGTTAAACAAATCAAAATAATATTTTATATTTGAAATTCTTCAAAGTAGCCACCCTTTGCCTTGACGACATATTTGCACACTCTTGGCATTCTTTCAACCATCTTCACCTGGAATGCTTTTCCAACAGTCTTGAAGGAGTTCCCAAATATGCTGAGCTCTTGTTGGCTGCTTTTCCTTCATTCTGCGGTCCAACTCATCCCAAACCATCTCAATTGGGTTGAGGTCGGGTGATTGTGGAGGCAGGTCATCTGATGCAGCACTCCATCACTCTCAATCTTGGTCAAATAGGCCTTACACAGCCTGGAGGTGTGTTGGGTAATTGTCCGGTTGAAAAACAAATGACGGTCCCATTAAGCGCAAACCAGATGGGATGGCGTATCGCTGTGGTAGCCATACTGGTTATATGTGCCTTGAATTCTAAATAAATCAGTGTCACCAGCAAAGCACCATCACACCTTCTCCTCCATGCTTCAGGGTGGGAACCACACATGTGGAGATCATCTGTTCACCTACTCTACATCTCACAAAGACACAGCGGTTGGAACCAAAAATCTCAAATTTGGACTCACCGGACCGAAGGACAGATTTCCACTGGTCTAATGTCCATTGTTCATGTTTCTTGACCCAAGCAAGTATCTTCTTCTTATTGGTGTCCTTTAGTAGTGGTTTCTTTACATCAGTTCGACCATGAAGTCCTGACTCACGCAGTCTCTTCTGAACAGTTGATGTTGAGATATGTCTGTGACTTGAACTCTGTGAAGCATTTATTTGGGCTGCAATTTCTGAGGCTCGTAACTCCAATGAACTTATCCTCTGCAGTAGAGGTAACTCTGGTTCTTCCTTTCCTGTGGTGGTCCTCATGAGAGCCAGTTTCATCATAGCGATTGATGCGACTGCACTTTAAGAAACTTTCAAAGTCCTTGAAATGTTCCGTATTAACTGACCTTAATGTCTTAAAATAATGATGGACTGTCGTTACTCTTTGTTTATTTGAGCTGTTCTTTCCATAATATGGACTTTGTCTTTTACCAAATAGGGCTATCTTCTGTATACCACCCCTACCATGTCACAACACAACTGATTGGATCAAACGCATGAAGAAGGAAAGAAATGCTACAAATTAACTTTTAACAAGGCACACCTGTTAATTGAAATTCATTCCAGGTAACTACCTCATGAAGCTGGTTTAGAGAATGCCAAGCGTGTGCAAAGTTGTCATTAAGGCAAAGGTTGGCTACTTCGATTTGTTTAACACTTTTTTTGTTTCTACGTGATTCCATATGTGTTATTTCATAGTTTTGATGTCTTCACTGTTATTTTACAATGTAGGAAAAAGAAGGAAAAAAAATCTACATAAGAAAAACTCTGGAATGAGTAGGTGTGCCCAAACTTTTAACTGGTACTGTATATTCAGTGTGTCACCCAATTTGATGTGCTCCTATTAATTTCACATGTTGGTGGTCATGGGTTCTTTTAGGTGCAAATGTTCTCATGCGTACTGTATTTCACTTGAATTGCAGTGCAGCCTTGATAACCTACCATTCTATTTTAAGGATTTGCTATTTTGCTTGTCTTTTATGGATTTATTATACCTTTTCTAGGGCAGGCGTTCCGCTAGCGGAACCCCTCCACAACATTCCGCTGAAAAGGCACCGCGTGAAATTCAAAAATATTTTTCAGAAATATGTAACTTTCACACATTAACAAATGCAATAGAGCAAATGAAAGAGAAACATCTTGTTAATCTACCCATCATGTCCGATTTAAAAAATGCTTTACAGCAAAAGCACAACATATGATTATGTTAGGTCAGAGCCAAGTCACAAAAACACACACAGCCATTTTTCCAGCCAAAGAGAGGAGTCACAAACAGCAGAAATATAGATAAAATTAATCACTAACATTTGATGATCTTCATCAGATGACACTCATAGGACATCATGTTACACAATACATGTATGTTTTGGTAATGTGCATATTTATATCCAAAAATCTCAGTTTACATTGGCGCGTTACGTGCAGTAATGTTTTGATTCCATAACATCTGGTGATTTTGCAGAAATACTCATAATAAACATTGATAAAAGATACAACTGTTATTCACAGAATTAAAGATAGACTTCTCCTTAATGCAACCGCTGTGTCAGATTTCAAAAAAACTTTACTGAAAAAGCATAATCTGAGAACGGCGCTCAGAACCCAAAACAGCCAGAGGAATATCCGCCATTTTGGAGTCAACAGAAGTTAGAAATTACACCATAAATATTCACTTACCTTTGATGATCTTCATCAGAAGGCACTCCCAGGAATCCCAGTTCGACAATAAATTACTGATTTGTTCCATAAAGTCCATAATTTATGTCCAAATAGCCACTTGTTGTTAGCGTGTTCAGCCCAGTAATCCATCTTCATGAGGCGCAGGCACTTCGTCCAGACAAACAATCTAAAAGTTCCGTTACAGACCTTTAGAAACATGTCAAAATATGTATGGAATCAATCTTTAGGATGTTTTTAACATAAAACATCAATAATGTTCCAAGAAAAGCACTGGAACGAGAGGTAACTCTGTCGGGAGCGCGTGTCATGAGACCAAGGCACTCTGCCAGACCACTGACTCAAAGAGGTCTCATGAGCCCCACCTTTATAGTAGAATCCTCATTCAAGTTTTAAAGACGGTTGACATCTAGTGGAAGTGCAACTTGATCCATATCTCAATGTGTATTCGGTAGTCCAAGCTTTGAAAAACTACAAACTTCAGATGTCCCACTTCCTGGTTGGATTTTTCTCAGGTTTTCGCCTGCCATATGAGTTCTGTTATACTCACAGACATCATTCAAACAGTTTTAGAAACTTCGGAGTGTTTTCTATCCAATACTAAGAATAATATGCATATATTAGCATCTGGGACAGAGTAGGAGGCAGTTCACTCTGGGCCCCTATCTCAAAAGAGTTTACCAGGTAGGCCAGTTGAGAACATGTTCTCATATACAACTGCAACCTGGCCAAGATAAAGCAAAGCAGTGCGACACAAACAACACAGAGTTACACATGGGATAAACAAATGTACAGTCAATAACACAATAGACAAATCTACATACAGTGTGTGAAAATGTAGTAAGATTAGGGAGGTACAGTAAGGCAATAAATAGGCCATTGTGGCATAATAATTACAATTTAGCATTAACACTGGAGTGATAGATGTGTAAGTAGAGATACTGGGGTGCAAAGGAGCAAAAAAATAAATAACAATATGGGGATGAGGTAGTTGGGTGGGCTATTTACACATGGGTTGTGTACAGGTGCAATGATCGGTAAGCTGCTCTGACAGCTGATGCTTGAAGTTAGTGAGGGAGATACGTCTCCAACTTCAGTGATTTTTGCAATTCGTTCCAGTCATTGGCAGCAGAGAACTGGAAGGAAAGGCGGCCAAAGTAGGAGTTGGCTTTGGGGATGACCATTGAAATATACCTGCTGTAGCACATGCCACGGGTGGGTATTGCTATGGTGACCAGTGAGCTGAGATAAGGTGGGGCTTTACCTAGCAAAGGCTTATAGATGACCTGGAACCAGTGGGTTTGGTGACGAATATGAAGTGAGGGCCAGCCAATGAGAGCATACAGGTCGCAGTGGTGGGTAGTATATGGGGCTTTGGTGACAAAACGGATGGCACTGTGATAGACTACATCCAGTGTTGGAGGCTATTTTATAAATGACATCGCCAAAGTCAAGTAGGGGTAGGATAGTCAGTTTTACGAGGGTGTTTGGCAGAATGAGTGAAGGATGCTTTGTTGCGAAATATGAAGCTGATTCTAGATTCCATTTTGGATTGGAGATGCTTAATGTGAGTCTGGAAGGAGAGTCTAACCAGACACCTACTGATTTGTAGTTGTGTGAATTCAGACACGTAGGTATTTGTATCTGTGTGAATTACTCAGTCTTGTGTATCTTATTGCTGATAGTTATTTGGTTACAATATTGGTTGATGTTGACATCAACATTTTCTGTAAACTACATTACATTATCCATTTTTCTCTGGCACTCGAATGAGGTAATACGTCTTTCATTGCTTGCACGTCTCAGTAGCTTGCAGGACACGGGACATGAGGGTGATTTGGTACTAGATCACAGTTTGTTGACATGGCAGGAAGTTTGGAGCATGTCATGGACTGCTGAGTTGGCCTGCCTGCCTGGGAAAGGTATCTGGCTTCTGCTCTGTTGTCACAGGATATTTATAATCCATAATTTCGGGCATGCAGAATTTCAGGAAAGCAGCTTGTGAGCCCACTAGTCTGCTTATAAGCACTCTGTGCTGGATGTTCCTACATCACCTTTAATGATCTAATTTGTCTTTCAGCTGTGTCCTCCATTAATTTTTTGGGTGATTTGTTAATTATCTGATCTACAGTGCTTGATTTGGGATGAAAGAAGTGCAGCAGTTGTCTTTTTCCAAGTCTGTCCATTAGACTATGTTCACCGAAATTCATTACTGACATTATTCTTTAAAGACTAGGGCTGGTCGGTATTACGAATTTTAGAATATACTGGAATTGATGCACGGACCAGTTTGGGTTTTTACTTTATCTTCTGTAACAGTATTTGAATGTTTGGTTTGTTGAATGTGATATGCCGTCTGTAATGTACATTTTTATAGTTTCATTTTGTGTTTCTTACGTCTGCAAACAGCTAGTTTTTCTTTTCTTAGGGCGTAAATTGGGCGTAAATCTTGTTAGCCGCTAATTGTTAGCTGTTGGTGCTAATCACTAATGAGGCTGCAATGAAAACTAATGGGACTGTAGAAACTGTGTTGGTATCAAAAACTGGGGTGTGAATTACATTCTATTCAAGCGTTGATTGACATGGTAATGGCCCGATAGTATTGGAGAAAAGTTGAAAACACGGATTCTGTTAAATTGTGACGTGTCATGACGTAACGTACAGTACGCATAGTGCAACTCATTCTGTGTCATACAGCCTTTCTCTAACAGGTGTGCACTTCTCTCGCAGATTATAAACAAGAAAGGGACAGGGTAAGGGGGATATCTAGTCAATTGTACAACTGAATGCATTCATCACTGCAAGCCATCATGACTGTCAAAAGCCGTGACAGCCGCTGTTTACTTTTGAAGATAACTTTAGCTCCGCCCTAAAAAACTGATTTCAAATTCAACACAAACCTTCAAATAGGTATGTAATGACACATTATATAAACTCTATATAGTGTTTTTAAAAACACTATATAGGTGAAAACACTTATAGAGAGACGTTGTGGAGACTTGGAGTGGTTGTTCCCCTTGCTCTGCAAGGGCCGTGGCTCTTGTGGAGCGATGGGTAACGCTGCTTCGAGGGTGGCTGTTGTCGATGTGTTCCTGGTTCGAGCCCAGGTAGGGGCGAGGAGAGGGACGGAAGCTATACTGTGCCTATAAGAACATCCAATAGTCAAAGGTATATGAAATACAAATCGTATAGAGAGAAATTGTCCTATAATTCCTATAATAACTACAACCTAAAACTTCTTACCTGGGAATATTGAAGACGCCTGTTAAAAGGAACCACCAGCTTACATATGTTCCATGTTCTGAGCAAGGAACTTAAACTTGAGCTTTTTTACATGGCACATATTTCACTTTTACTTTCTTCTCCAACACTTGGTTTTTGCATTATTTAAACCAAATTGAAAATTTATTTGAGGCTAAATTGATTTTATTGATGTATTATATTAAGTTAAAATAAGTGTTCATTCAGTATTGTTGTAATTGTCATTATTACAAATGTATATTTTTTTGTATCGGCCGATTAATCGGTATCGGATTTTTTGGGGGGGTCCTCCAATAATCGGTATCGGCGTTGAAAAATCATAATCGGTCGACCTCTATTTACAATGGTATTCATGTTACAGTGGAAATATATATTTTTGGGGGGCGCTAACATAAGGTCAATTGTATGTTACAGCGCAATGAACAAAAGTGCATTAGCTAACTATAGCTAGCTAATAAATGTACTGAGTCAGAGCAAACGTAATTAGCTATACAGCCTGATAATACCAGTGATGGTGTAGACCTAAATCAGCATGTTGTTTGTGCAATAGTATCTTCTAAATCAGTATGTGAAGCAAGAATATGTTAGCTACATGAAGAAGTTAAGAGAACATTCAATGTAGCCAAAGATTATAGGGTCGCCTAGGAAACCGTTATCAACACTTTGGTTTTTACACTGCCACAATAACTCCTCCCTGGCATTTTTATTCATTGTCATGTCAAACAACAATGTATTCAAAGTGCCCACTATTATATTCTAACTATAGAATTAGAATAATAATTATATTTCCATGATTCCAACAGTTCACCCAAGTGTTTTGCTCTAAATCGCAAGTCAAATCGCAATTGCAACAGTTGGTTAAAAATAAGGCCTAGATTATTTGCCCATATCATGCAGCCCAATGTGGAAGTGTGGAAATGATCTGAAATTAGTGCAGGAAATGCAGAAATGTATAAAAAATACTGAAAATGATTTTGGGTTGAATTGAACAATATAAAATTCAGAATGGAGAAAGACCAGTTGAAATCACTTAGAATGTACAGTGCATTAGGAGAGTATTCAGAGTCCTTTAATTTTTTCCACGTGTTGTTACTTTACAGCCTTATTCAAAAAATGTATAATTGTTTTTTTCCCTCATCAATCTACACACAATACCCAATGGCGATATATTACATTTACATATGTATGCAGACCCTTCACACAGTACTTTGTTGAAGCACCTTTGGTAGCGATTTCCGCCTCGAATCTTCTTTGGTATGATTCTACATGCTTGGCACACCTGTATTTGGGGAGTTTCTCCGATTCTTTTCTGCAGATCCTCTCAAGCTCTGCCAGGTTTGATGGGGAGCGTTGCTGTACAGCTATTTTCGGGTCTCTCCAGAAATGTTTGATCTGGTTCAAGTCCAGGCTCTGGCTGGGCCACTCAAGGACATTCAGAGACTTGTCCCAAAGCCACTCCTGCGTTGTCTTGGCTGTGTGCTTATGGTCGTTGTCCTTTTGGAAGGTGAACCTTCCCCCCCAGTCTGAGGTCCTGAGCACTCTGGAGCAGGTTTTCATCAAGAATCTATCTGTACTTTGCACTGTTCATCTTTCCCTTGATTCTAACTAGTCTCCCAGTCCCTGTCGCTGAAAAACATCCCCACAACATGATGCTGCCAACACCATGCTTCACCGTAGGGATGGTGCCAGGTTTTCTCTAGACGTGACACTTGGCATTCAGGCCAAAAAGTCCTTTAGGTGCCTTTTGGGAAACTCCAAGCGGGCTGTCATGTATCTTTTGCTGAGACGTGGCTACCATACATGCCTGATTGGTGGAGTGCTGCAGAGATGGTTGTCCTTCTGGAAAGTTCTCCCATCTCCCCAGAGGAACTCTGGAGCTCTGTCAGAGTGACCATCGGGTCCTTGGTCACCTCCCTGACCAAGGCCCTTCTCCCCCGATTGCTCAGTTTGGGCTGGCGGCAAATTCTAGGAAGAGTTTTGGTGGTTCCAGACCTCTTCCATTTAAGAATGATGGAGGCCACTGTGTTCTTGGGGACTTTCAATGCTGCAGACATTTTTTGTTACCCTTCCCCAGATCTGTGCCTCGACACAATCCTGTCTCAGAGACCTACGGACAATTTTTTTCTACCTCATGGCTTGGTTTTTGCTCTGACGTGCACTGTGCAACTGTGGGACCTTATATAAACAGGTGTGTGCCTTCCCAAATCATATCCAATCAATTGAATTTACCACAGGTGGACTCCGATCAAGTTGAAGAAACAGCTCAAGGATGATCCGTGGAAACAGGATGGATCTGAGCTCAATCTTGAGTCTTATAGCAAAGGGTCTGAATACTTGTAAATAAGGTATTTCTGTTTTAAGTTGGTAATAAATGTGCAAAGATTTCTAAAAGCTTATTTTTGCTTCGTCATTATGGAATATTGTGTGCAGATTGCGGAAAAACATTGATTTAATCAATTTTAGAATCAGGCTGTAATGTAACAACATGTGGAGAAAAGGGAAGCGGTCTGACTACTTGATATCACTGTTTGTGTTGCCACCCTAGAGTCCCACACTACTCATAAAGCAAATTTATAACTATTTTTATTATTGAAAAACATAAAATACCGTTATACCGTCCAATTGTTTTAAAATACTGTGATGTGATATTTTGGCCATATTGCCCAGCCCTAATAGAGACCTTTTAAGGGTTCATACACATTTTCCATGACTTTCTATGACTTTTAACCACATTTTCATTACTATTATTATAGCCTACATGACAAGGTAAGCATTATTGACACTGCAAGGCTGCTGTCTGGTCCTTTTTAGGCTGCTGTCTGGACCTACCATCTGCTGTTGTGCCCTTGACCCAACACAAAGTAGACCTGCACATGTTGTCAACATGTGGTCAACCCTCCATCTGGAGAGCTCCTGGGTGTCCAGGCTTGGCTTTTGAAGCACCTAAGTCTGCTTATAAATGTCCTGATGAGCACCTTATGTTTAGGCTACAATGTGGTTAGACCAGGGCTTGAACAAAAGCCTGCACAACCTGTAGCTATCTTGGAGGATGGTTGCCAGACTTGATATGAAAGCTTGCACAATTACAACCAATTACTTTTGGTTTTATGAAATGATTCCCTCTTTCAATGAATCAGGGATTAAATGGACAAGGAAAGGTAGGTTACTTCAAAGCAAGGTATCTAACCAGACATGTTTATATACAGTGCCTTGCGAAAGTATTCGGCCCCCTTGAACTTTGCGACCTTTTGCCACATTTCAGGCTTCAAACATAAAGATATAAAACTGTATTTTTTTGTGAATAATCAACAACAAGTGGGACACAATCGTGAAGTGGAACGACATTTATTGGATATTTGTTTTTAACAAATCAAAAACTGAAAAATTGGGCGTGCAAAATTATTCAGCCCCCTTAAGTTAATACTTTGTAGCGCCACCTTTTGCTGCGATTACAGCTGTAAGTCGCTTGGGGTATGTCTCTATCAGTTTTGCACATCGAGAGACTGAAATTTTTTCCCATTCCTCCTTGCAAAACAGCTCGAGCTCAGTGAGGTTGGATGGAGAGCATTTGTGAACAGCAGTTTTCAGTTCTTTCCACAGATTCTCGATTGGATTCAGGTCTGGACTTTGACTTGGCCATTCTAACACCTGGATATGTTTATTTTTGAACCATTCCATTGTAGATTTTGCTTTATGTTTTGGATCATTGTCTTGTTGGAAGACAAATCTCCGTCCCAGTCTCAGGTCTTTTGCAGACTCCATCAGGTTTTCTTCCAGAATGGTCCTGTATTTGGCTCCATCCATCTTCCCATCAATTTTAACCATCTTCCCTGTCCCTGCTGAAGAAAAGCAGGCCTAAACCATGATGCTGCCACCACCATGTTTGACAGTGGGGATGGTGTGTTCAGCTGTGTTGCTTTTACGCCAAACATAACGTTTTGCATTGTTGCCAAAAAGTTCAATTTTGGTTTCATCTGACCAGAGCACCTTCTTCCACATGTTTGGTGTGTCTCCCAGGTGGCTTGTGGCAAACTTTAAACGACACTTTTTATGGATATCTTTAAGAAATGGCTTTCTTCTTGCCACTCTTCCATAAAGGCCAGATTTGTGCAATATACGACTGATTGTTGTCCTATGGACAGAGTCTCCCACCTCAGCTGTAGAACTCTGCAGTTCATCCAGAGTGATCATGGGCCTCTTGGCTGCATCTCTGATCAGTCTTCTCCTTGTATGAGTTGAAAGTTTAGAGGGACGGCCAGGTCTTGGTAGATTTGCAGTGGTCTGATACTCCTTCCATTTCAATATTATCGCTTGCACAGTGCTCCTTGGGATGTTTAAAGCTTGGGAAATCTTTTTGTATCCAAATCCGGCTTTAAACTTCTTCACAACAGTATCTCGGACCTGCCTGGTGTGTTCCTTGTTCTTCATGATGCTCTCTGCGCTTTTAACGGACCTCTAAGACTATCACAGTGCAGGTGCATTTATACGGAGACTTGATTACACACAGGTGGATTGTATTTA
Source organism: Oncorhynchus clarkii lewisi (assembly GCF_045791955.1). Classification (NCBI taxonomy): domain Eukaryota; kingdom Metazoa; phylum Chordata; class Actinopteri; order Salmoniformes; family Salmonidae; genus Oncorhynchus; species Oncorhynchus clarkii. The sequence continues at coordinate 53,211,693 of NC_092163.1, read as the reverse complement.
TCATCATTAGTCATTTAGGTCAACATTGGATCATTCAGAGATCCTCACTGAACTTCTGGAGAGAGTTTGCTGCACTGAAAGTAAAGGGGCTGAATAATTTTGCACGCCCAATTTTTCAGTTTTTGATTTGTTAAAAAAGTTTGAAATATCCAATAAATCTCGTTCCACTTCATGATTGTGTCCCACTTGTTGTTGATTCTTCACAAAAAAATACAGTTTTATATCTTTATGTTTGAAGCCTGAAATGTGGCAAAAGGTCGCAAAGTTCAAGGGGGTCGAATACTTTCGCAAGGCACTGTACTTGTACTTTTACTTTTGAAACTTAATTATATTTTAGCAATAACATTTACTTATGATACTTCAGTATATTTAAAACCAAATGCTTTTAGACTTTTACTCAAGTAGAATTTTACTGGGTGACTTTCACTTTTACTTTAGTCATTTTCTATTAAGGTATATTTACTTTTGCTCATGACAGTTGGTTGCTTTTTCCACCACTGCTTGCAAGTTTTATTTTGAATTGGTGTTCAAAATAAGTTTAGTTCGTCTGTCTGTCATTATCTTATACCTGCTGCTGAAATGTCACGCTCTCTCTCCTCAGGCAACGGCCCACTGGCACACACAAACACACACTGAAGTGTCATTCCGATGATGGCTGATATGTAGATGTTTAAGTGATTGATAATATTTAAGTGTGCCTTCATGAATTACATTGACAAAAAATATTAAACTAATTTCCATAACTTTTCATGACCTTTACAAACTCTCACTTGACAACTTGGAACAGCGCATCATACTTATTCAGGCTGATGAATGTCCACTCTTTATTGCTATTCAATGCAGATTCCGCCTTCATTCCGCTTTGATCAAACTTTATTACCTCGGTGTGTGAAAACTAGGACAGCGATAGGCTACTTTGTTTTATAGATGAGCCAGTACGCAATTCCCCAAAAATTAGAAGTGCCTGAACTCCGCTTCGGCCCAAGTCGAGCACTGCCGATCTAAGATATTTGTCATCGATTTCTATTTTTAGAAGACCGGAAAAACGTTCTGTCGTGTGCTCTCGATGGTGCTGCTGTCCTGTACCATGTTTGCTGTGGTGTAGTTGTGTGTCTCACTCAGGGCCTGCTGCCTATCACACTTACTGCGCTGAAAACTCTGAACTGCAATGCCCTCCTCCACCGTTGTCTTTCTCCGCATTGGCTCTCGGCAGCTCGTTCCACGGTTGCTGGGGCAACCGAGGAGGATGCGACCCAGCGTGGCAGGGCGAAGCCTTGGGCTGCGTTGTGTCCGGGCCCCGTGTTGCCTGACCTGGGGCTAGGTGGGGGGAGGAGCCAGCCCTGCAGATGGGTTTCCACAGGCCCTGCATGGGCCTTGCCGTCCAGCTGCAACAAAAGCCCCCCCTAATGTTAAAGCTAGCGCCAGCGTCACAGCTGCGCCTCTCTGCCTCTGCCGGCTGTTCTGCAGCTCTGCCTCACTCTGCTTTGGCTGTCACAGGAGCACAGGCAGCAAGATGTCATCCTCCTCCAGCGAGGGCCAAGGGAAGCCCAAATCCCCACTGCGCAAGAGGGGGAGTCTGCAGAGCACCACCAGCCCTGGTGAGTGGAGGGGTACGGGTGCAGTGGGGTCCCAGAGAGGGGAGTAAGGGAAAGCGGGGGTTAAACGGGAGGAGTTGGAGGTGTGGATTTGCATTTGGAGTCGAACGGACACATATGCTAGTGCAGTTGTGTGAAGGCACTCAATGTTATTACAGTAGAATGGGAAAGATAAAGAAAAACTGTGGAAATATGAATTTTCCTTCTCTGGTAGTCCAGTTTTTGGGGGATTCATTTGTTGATTAGGTCTATTATCTAATGGGAGTTTTGCATGCACTTTCAATTGTCCTTTATTTCACTGACTGTGTGAAGAGGATGTTGGACTGTAAAAGGGATTTTTTTCTTTCTACATTTTTCTCCCATTTGAAAGCAACCATGCTTAGTTTATGCATGGTTAATCATGGAATATGGTTTGTTTGATTGTTTCTAATAGTCCAATCAAGGTTGTTAATTCACCAACAGCTAAACATTTTGATCTACAGCAGGAGGTCAACAACATTTTATTTTATCAGAGCGTTAAAGCTAGAATCCTTATTGGTGAAACTGCCATGCAATATTACAACAACAAAGAAGTTACTGCCAACTACAAACTCTGTTTTTTTCACTCGGACATCATTGCTTGCGCTATCGAACAGCAGAAAATGTACTGCACAGTGGAGGCTGCTGAGAGGAGAATGGCTCATAATAATGGCTAGAACGGAATGAATGGAATGGCATCAAACACATGTATTTGTTACCATTCCACTAATTCCGTTCCAGCCATTACCACGAGCCCGTTCTCCCTAATTAAGGAGCCACTAACATCCTGTGGCACTGCCATTTTTTTCCCCATGAAGCTCCTCACCTCTGCTTCTTCAACAAAACAAAAACAATATATTTGAGATATTCGACAAGCATGTGTCCACATGCTTTTGATCGTATAGTGTATTTTCCCCATTTCAGTTTTGGCCTTTGGAACTGTGAAAGATAGTATCAGCTGAGAACGTTTGAGGAGCACAGATAAGTAAACAATAGTCAAGTTTTGCATCGGTCAAACTCATGTCAAATTGAATCACTCACTCCACTCTGTGTGGCCAGTATGGTTTATTAGAGGACAGCTTGGCTGGAAATGGGACAGAACAACTTCCAGCCTCTCCATATATCCACCCAGTGGGCTTGGATAGGGCACAGCAATAGGGCCCATTTATTTCCTATATCTCATCACAGCCCTCACCATGACAATGGCCCCTTTGGCTGTTTGGCCAAGCCATGCTATGTCACACACACAGGGGAATTTTTATGTAGAAGAACTGAGAAGCTCAGACATTCTACTCCAAAATGAATGGAAAATATAGTTGCAAGCAGCCATGCCGAGGTTCAAGCTTTGGCCCAATAGCGCCACCATCGGGACAAATTCCACACATTTCCCTAGGATGAGCTACTTCTGTACTACTTGCCATGCTTGCCAAATATCAGAACTCCACATCGAACAGATCATGCAATATGCTTTTAATGTATTTTGGACCAATCTTGACAGTGTTTGGAACATGTGTACCAAGTAGGGTTTGGTGATATTACGATAGTATTGATATCGAAGATGATTGGCAGCCATTGTTGATGGTGACGACACCGTGATGTGACACATTGCAGTAAAGAGCTGACTGGGCATCCCACAGCAGGGCCATGCCAAGTGGCCTATTCCTTTGCTATAGCCTGCATAAGCTATTTCAATACATAGGTTGTAACCAATTTGCAGAATGTGTGACGATGTAGACAGAGCTAAGATTTTCACCAAAGAAGCGCAAAATATCCATTGAGGAAATATGTTAGATTTTTTTCCCCCCCTCAATGTCAAAAGAATCTGGGCCATATAGCCAAAGCCCATTTAGATTTTTTTTAGACCGGACACTCCGGTGTCTAATTATTTAAAAAATATATATTTTCTCTCCATTTTATATGAATACGACTTTGAATACGAGTTTTTATGCATGCTGGCTTTCTCCCATCGCACTACTTCTTGATCAAACAATGAATTCATCTAACAGAGTTCTCAGAATGTTTTAAGTTGTTTGTGAATAACCTAAAAACATGATAGGCCTAAGGTAATAATGACAAAGGTAGAACAAACAATAGCAAGATATTAAAATATAACGAGTAGTGAGATGATAGCTTTCAAAGTTTGCATTTTCAATCACTTGTTATTGCGCCACCATATGGCCAATTGGCATGGCATTGCATGAAAGGGTGTGGCCACAGAGTTTCTAAACCGAGAGGGGCAACATCGCAAGACTTCCAGGAACGCTTGCGAAACAGACCAAGCAGACCAGTTTGGGGTTTGAGAAGTCAATGAGAGAAGTGAAAATAATTCCTTAGTTGTTAATTTTCTCAGAATCTGAAGGCACAACCTAGATTCAAACCAATGTCTTAAGTAGTTGAACATGTTATTACTCCAACTTTGTGAAAGTGACAAACTGACACATTTTCGTCAAAAACAACATTATATCGAATTAGTGCCTTTGATGGCCTACACATGGGCAGTTCGGAGCAAGACGTCTGTTAGACCTGATGACCATGAGCTTATCTAGTTATCGCTTACGAGTGTGATCGGGATTTCTAGGGAGAAACCACTTCTCCAATATCTTCATACTGTACTGTCTTTGGTGTGGCCCTTGGCCCTTGCACCCTCCTACGCCTTACCATCTCATTGGAATTTGCATATAAAAAAGAAAATTGGCAGAACCGGAATAATAATAACCAATGCCAACAAATACGAAGATGGGAACCAATATACACAGGCAGTTAGGAAAGCAACTCGCCCAAACCTCCCCCATTTCTCCTTCACCAAAATCCAGATAGCTGATGTTCTGAAAGAGTAGCAAAATCTGAACCACTACAAATCAGCTGGGCTAGACAATCTGGACCCTCTCTTTCTAAAAGTATCCGCCGCAATTTTTGTAACCCCTATTACTATCCTGTTCAACCTCTCTTTCGTATCATCTGAGATCCCCAAAGGTTGGAAAGCTGCCACGGTCATCCCCCTCTTCAAAAGGGGAGACACTCTAGACCCACACTGCTACAGACCTATATCTATCCTACCCTGCCTTTCTAAGGTCTTTGAAAGCCAAGTTAACAAACAGATCACCGACCATTTAGAATCCCACTGTACCTTCTCCGCTATGCAATCTGGTTTCCAAGCTGGTCATGGGTGCACCTCAGCCACGCTCAAGGTCCTAAACGACATTATAACCTCCATCGATAAAAGGCAATACTGTGCAGCCGTATTCATCGACCTGGCCAAGGCTTTCGACACTGTCAATCACCACATTCTTATCGGCAGACTCAACAGCCTTGGTTTCTCAAATGACTGCCTTGCCTGGTTCACCAACTACTTCTCAGAGTTCAGTGTGTCAAATCGGAGGGCCTATTGCCGGACATCTGGCAGTCTCTATGGGGGTGCCACAGGGTTCAATTCTCGGGCCGACTCCCTTCTCTGTATACATCAATGATGTCGCTCTTGCTGCTGGTGATTCTCTGATCCACCTCTACGCAGACGACACCATTCTGTATACTTCTGGCCTTTCTTTCGACACTGTGTTAACTAACCTCCATATGAGCGTCAATGCCATACAACACTCCTTCCGTTGCCTCCAACTGCTCTGAAATGATCACTGCCCGCACCTGCCCGCCTGTCCAGCATCACTACTCTGGACGGTTCTGACTTATGTGGACAATTACAAATAGCTAGGTGTCTGGTTAGACTGTAAACTCTCCTTCCAGACTCACATTAAGCATCTCCAATCCAAAATGTAATCTAGAATTGGCTTCCTATTTCGCAACAATGCATCCTTCACTCATGCTGCCAAACATACCCTCGTAAAACTGACTATCCAACCGATCCTTGACTTCGGCGATGTCATTTACAAAATAGCCTCCAACACTCTAGTCAGCAAATTGGATGCAGTCTATCCGTTTTGTCACCAAAGCCTATATAGTACCCATCACTGCGACCTGTATGCTCTCGTTGGCTGGCCCTCGCTTCATATTCGCCGCCAAACCCACTGGCTCCAGGTCATCTATAAGTCTTTGCTAGACCTTATCTCAGCTCACTGGTCACCATAGCAGCACCCACCCGTGGCACTCACTCCAGCAGGTATATTTCACTGGTCACATATTGGACCATGCATATAGCCTATGCATGGTCCATATTATCAGGTACACTATTATCAATAAGCATTATCACCTGTAGCCCATCTGATGCAGCATAGTCGCTATAAATACAGTGGGGCAAAAAGGTATTTAGTCAGCCACCAATTGTGCAAGTTCTCCCAGTTAAAAAGATGAGAGAGGCCTGTAATTTTCATCATAGGTACACTTCAACTATGACAGACAAAATGAGAAAAACATTCCAGAAAATCCCATTGTAGGATTTTTTATGAATTTATTTTATTATTTGCAAAAAAAAAGATCACAAGAACGGTGAGCAAAAATCCCAGAACCACACAGAGGAACCTAGTGAATGACCTGCAGCGATCTGGGACCAAAGTAACAAAGCCTACCATCAGTAACACACTACGCCGCCAGGAACTCAAATCCGGCAGTGCCAGACGTGTCCCCCTGCTTAAGCCAGTACATGTCCAGGCCCGTCTGAAGTTTGCTAGAGAGCATTCGGATGATCCAGAAGAAGATTGTGAGAATGTCATATGGTCAGATGAAACCAAAATATAACTTTTTGTTAAAAACTCAACTCGTCGTGTTTGGAGGACAAAGAATGCTGAGTTGCATTCAAAGAACACCATACCTACTGTGAAGCATGGGGGTGGAAACATCATGCGTTGGGGCTGTTTTTCTGCAAAGGGACCAGGACGACTGATCCGTGTAAAGGAAAGAATGAATGGGGCCATGTATCGTGAGATTTTGAGTGAAAACCTCCTTCCATCAGCAAGGGCATTGAAGATGAAACGTGGCTGGGTCTTTCAGCATGACAATGATCCCAAACACACCGCCCGGGCAATGAAGGAGTGGTTTCGTAAGAAGCATTTCAAGGTCCTGAAGTGGCCTAGCCAGTCTCCAGATCTCAACCCCATAGAAAATCTTTGGAGGGAGTTGAAAGTCCGTGTTGCCCAGCAACAGCCCCAAAACATCACTGCTCTAGAGGAGATCTGCATGGAGGAATGGGCCAAAATACCAGCAACAGTGTATGAAAACCTTGTGACGACTTAGAGAAAACGTTTGACCTCAGTCATTGCCAACAAAAGGTATATAACAGTAAGTATTGAGATAAACTTTTGTTATTGACCAAATACTTATTTTCCACCATAATTTGCAAATAAATTCATTAAAAATCCTACAATGTGATTTTCTGGATTTTTTTTCTAATTTTGTCTGTCATAGTTGAAGTGTACCTATGATGAAAATTACAGGCCTCTCTCATCTTTTTAAGTGGGAGAACTTGCACAATTGGTGGCTGACTAAATACTTTTTTGCCCCACTGTAAATACACTGAAGCATGGGGTTGTCCATTTGCATGTAGCCTTTTGGGCTAATCATTATCTAGATCCCAAATGTGATCTTTTAACTAGTGAGCATCCTATTGGTACATTTTATGCATAAACACAGTGAATAATGTTGGCCTACCTGTTAGGGTAACTTGGGGTAAACCGCCACCTGGGTAACACACCTGTACTTCTCACAGTAACCACTTCATGTCACCCCCCCCCCCCCCCCCCCAACACTTTGGTTGCCACTAATCTTGCTCAACTAAAAATATCCAAGAAATGTAAGTCAATACCCCAAAAAGATTCTGAAGTATGGTCGTGTTTTAACATAAATTACCCTACAATTGACGTGTTAGATTTAGCTCCACTCTCCGCTAGGCACTCACAGCGAATTGCAAAGCGGTAAAGTAACCATGCCACTGGTAAAAACTCAGGGTTTGAAAATTGTGCAGTTTACACATATTTAGGAGTTTAGAAATAAATAATGGAAAGCTGGGATCCCCCTCTTTTTAACAAATACCATTAAAACGGCTGTTGTCCCCATGAATGCAATAATTTCTGTGCATGAACTGCTTGTCAGAATGCATGTTTCCCTCCCTATGGCACTCTTTACTTGAATGCACTTCGAGAGGAATATTTTAGATAAAATGTTCTACTATGGGGTTGTCTGATTTTTCTAGTCATTACTTGTTTTGTTTGCAGAGAAAAAAGTTCATGTGGACTGTTGTAGCATCTTGAAAATGTGCCTCGGTTGAAATATTTGTTAATGTTCCATATTGTGGGTGCGTGGCGGCAATGATTTTGCCATAGCGCAGCGCCACATCTTAAATGACTGCAGCAGACACACTGCTTCATGGACTCCTGAGTGATGCAGCGGTCTAAGGGACTGCATCTCAGTGCAAGAGGTGTCACTACAGTCCTTGGTTCGAATCCAGGCTGTATCACATCCGGCCGGGATTAGGAGTCTCATAGGGCGGCACACAATTGGCCCAGTGTCGACCGGGTTTGGCCGGGGTAGGCCGTCATTATAAATAAGAATTTGTTCTTAACTGACTTGCCTAGTTACTATACCGGAGTATGCAGTGTACACAAGGGGTGCTATTTTTTCAACAACAAAAAAAGGATTAAAAAAAAGTTTAATATGTAGAAGGGTTCTTGATCCAGGAGGGGATTGATTGTCTCTGCTGTAACCAAGAAGCTTAATCTTAAAAGCTATCTACTTAGTTAGCAAGTAATCAAACCAAATGCATTGCTGGAGCCCTGAGCTGGAGATAACTATCTGTGATGTGCCAAATAAATTAACTAATCCAAGATAAATTAGCTTTAGGGCGCCCCAAACTAAAAATGTATAGTTTTATTTTTTGTTGTTGACAGTATTGAAAATCATACTGTCGGTAATTCAAAATTCACCAGGATACAGTATATGTTATACCGCCTAAGCCTGCAGTACATGACACCAACTTCATTGTTATTGAGTGAAATTGAGTTAAATTTCATATGTTAAGTTTCAAATTGATCAGTACTTGGTAGGCATTTTAAAGCAGTGAAGCATGGTTATCTACACACAACATAAAGAGTGAAGTCAGCACTCAGCCAGCACTTACAGTAGCCTACACAGAAACTCTGTGCCAAGAACCCTGGCCAGTTAAACAATTAACAACTCATACTGCTGTGTGTATGCTGTTGTCACCAGAGCATCTATTTTCCCCAGCCTCAGAATGTACCATCCTATTAGCCAGCATGAATGTTGGATGGCTAGAGAGATGCAGCCAGGTCAGTGGATCACAGAGGCAGTAACTCACAAGGAAACTCAGGCTGTGGTGTGTGCGCACTGTGCTGAGGTAGCCTGTCTCTGCTGCAGTAATAAATAACTTAGAGCTCTCTCCTCCAGTGCAGTCATTTAAGTCCCCTTGATTAGCCGCTTGGCTGAGCCCTTTCCCACCCTCTGCCATAGGAGGCACATCCACCCATTTTAGAGCTTCACACACCAAATAACTATCATGGTGAAGGGAGGTACACACAGCATCTAGTTAGGGAGATCTTAACTGCCATATTACTACAATAAAGGATGCACACATGCAGTTGGACCTTAAACAGTTTTAGGTGCCAATTGATTGTTGTGGAAAACACACATAATGTTACTTTATAGGCCACACTCTGCCCCCCCCTATTATGCTTTGCAAGATGTCATTATTTAAGTGCTTTTTGGTTTGATACAAATATTCACAGGCGTACTCATGTTTTTTTTGTAGCTAGGCCGAAAATTATTGGATAAGATTTGTTCTGATGGTAAAGCCCTTCTGCTGTTTACATGTAGTTTTTCTATGTCTCATGAATCCCTAGCCTACATACTGCCTGAATGCAGCTGCCTTCCACTGGGGCCTCATCAGACCACTGCAGCACATGACGCCAGCAGATATCTGGATTCAACCAATAAATATACTGTATGAAGTGATTTACAGTGCATTCGGAGAGTATTTAGACCCTTTGACTTTTTCCACATATTGTTACGTTATAGCCTTGTTCTAAAATTGACTAAATTGCTTTTTTCCCTTAGCAATCTACACACAGTACCCCATAATGACAATGCAAATACAGGTTTTTAGAGATTATTGCAAATTTATTAAAAATGAAACTGATATCACATTTACACATTTACATTTGCTCTGTTCATCTTTCCCTCGATCCTGAGTAGTCTCCCAGTCCCTGCCACTGAAAAACATCCCCACAGCATGATGCTGCCAACACCATGCTTCACCATAGGGATGGGGCCAGGTTTCCTCACAATCCTGCGTTGCTGTACAGCTATTTTCGGGTCTCTCCAGAAATGTTTGATCTGGTTCAAGTCCAGGCTCTGGCTGGGCCACTCAAGGACATTCAGAGACTTGTCCCAAAGCCACTCCTGCGTTGTCTTGGCTGTGTGCTTATGGTCGTTGTCCTGTTGGGAGGTGAACCTTCCCCCCAGTCTGAGGTCCTGAGCGCTCTGGAGCAGGTTTTCATCAACTTTTCACTGTTCATCTTTCCCTTGATTCTAACTAGTCTCCCAGTCCCTGCCGCTGAAAAACATCCCCACAACATGATGCTGCCAACACCATGCTTCCCCGTAGGGATGGTGCCAGGTTTTCTCTAGACGTGAAGCTTGGCATTCAGGCCAAAAGGTCCTTTAGGTGCCTTTTGGCAAACTCCAAGCGGGCTGTCATGTACCTTTTACTGAGAAGTGGCTTGTGTCTGGCCACTCTACCATAAATGCCTGATTGGTGGAGTGCTGCAGAGATGGTTGTCCTTCTGGAAAGTTCTCCCATCTCCCCAGAGGAACTCTGGAGCTCTGTCAGTGACCATCGGGTCCTTGGTCACCTCCCTGACCAAGGCCCTTCTACCCCGATTGCTCCGTTTGGGCTGGCGGCAAATTCTAGGAAGAGTTTTGGTGGTTCCAGACCTCTTCCATTTAAGAATGATGGAGGCCACTGTGTTCTTGGGGACCTTCAATGCTGCAGAAATGTTTTGGTACCCTTCCCCAGATCTGTGCCTCAACACAATCCTGTCTCGGAGTTCTACGGACAATTCCTTTGAACTCATGGCTTGGTTTTTTCTCTGACATGCACTGTCAACTGTGGGACCTTATACAGACAGGTGTGTGCCTTTACAAATCATGTACAATCAATTGAATTTACCACAGGTAGTCTTCAATCAAGTTGTAGAAACTTCTCAAAGATGATCAATGGAAACAGGATGTATCTGAGCTCAATTTTGAGTCTCATAGCAAAGGGTCTGAATACTTATGTAAATAAGGTAATACATTTGCAAAGATTTCTAAAAACCTATTTTGTCATTATGGGGTATTGTGTGCAGATTGATGAGGAATAAGGCTGTAACGTAACAAAATGTAGAAAATTGGATGGGGTCTGAATACTTTCCGAATGCACTGTATATAATGTCCTACAGTATTTCCCCAGGGGGCTGGGGGAAAAAAAACACTCCAGCATATCATTACTCTCCCCCTGTTGTCATACACTTCCAGCTTTTTAAAAGCAGCTGTGGGATCGAATTAGGATTTTTATTTGGATGGTTTTTGCTTTTGTCATCTCCGGTTCCATTGTTTTAATGTTCACATTAAAAACACACTAGCCTAATTCTCATCGTACTATGGTTTTAAATATTCAAATCTGTTGTTGTTACGTAACGTCCCAACACCTCATTTTTGTTAGGCTTATAGTGATGACCAGTTTATGGTAGGTTAACATTAATCATTAAAACCTAACTAACCATCACTAAGCAAACCCTTGGTTATCAGTAGAGCTGTTGGTGTCCCTTTCTCCTCTCCCTGGCCCTCTGGTCTCCATACTGTAGTGTACCGTACAGTATAACAGCTTGTTTATCACCCCATGGACTTTGACCTACTACAAGGATGTGCCCCTCTCTCCTAGCTCAGTAAGAAAGGAAGGATAGAAACGTGATTGGAGAATCAGGGAGTGACTCCCACTTTTAACTCCTCTGCATAAATGCCAGTGTGTGTTTGTGTAACAGCGTGTGTTGAAAAGTGACATAGTAAGTGACAGTTTTTTATTGCCACGGAGAGGCACTGTAGCGCAGTCTTCGTTGTGACTTAACAGTTTAGTTTGTGCAGTTTCTTACCCTAGCTATCGAGAACTTTCTGTCTCTCACGATTGGAGCAGTGCTGTTGTGACAAAGGGTCTTCCACAAAGAGATAAGGTAGGACAAACATTATTATATATTTTTCCTAACAAAGCAACACATAGGCTATCTATGATACATTAATTTATGATGGAATCTTGAACTGTAATATAGTTTGCCCTGGCTTGACATCATCAATGTGTTTGCTGTCATGGGACTGATCCTTTGTGCATGTTCAAATCATCTATAAGTGGCTTTGTTAAGCTTCACAATCAATTGTATATACTTATGGATGATTTGGACATGATGTGCGAAAAATGCTTATCGGTCCAATGACTTGAATGGTATTGTGGCACAAATATTCATGAACCCCTTGAGTGATTGATTGATTGGTTGAGCCTTCTTTAGTCGCTCTGAGCCCTTACCAAAACACAAAACATAGCAGACAATTTCTCTCGCCTAGTCGGATCTGAAACCCCCTTTTGCCCTCAGAACAGCCTCAATTCTTCAGGGCATGGACTCTACAAGGTGCCGAAAGCGCTCCACAGGGATGCTGGCCCATGTTAACACCCAATGCTTCCCACAGTTGTGTCAAGTTGGCTGGATGTCCTTTGGGTGGTGGACCATTCTTGATCACACAGGAAACTGTTGAGCGTGAAAAACCCAGCAGCAATGCAGTTCTTGACACAAACTGGTGTGCCTGGCACCTACTACCATACCCCGTTTAAAGGCACATGAGTATTTTGTCTTGCCCAGTCACCCTCTGAATGGGACACACACAATCCATGTCTCAAGGCTTAAAAATCATTATTTAACCTGTCTCCTCCCTTTCATCTACACTGATTGAAGTGGATTAAACAAGTGACATCAATAAGGGGACATAGCTTTCACCTGGAATCACCTGGTCAGTCTATGTCATGGAAAGAGCAGGTGTCCATAATGTTTTGTAATCTTCAGAAATGACTTAGTCCAAACAAAATAACTAGATCTTTACAATTATGGTGAAACTTCGAGGATTTATTTGAATAAGTTGGTTGAAATCTTCCTAGAGTTGACACAGTGTTGACGAAATGCTGAATTTTGGCACTTTAGCAAGCCTTTATTTATATTTAAAAAAAATCAGATTTATTGAATTATTGATGTGGTATATATTAAAAGGCACTTAATTTAATTAAAATTCAATATTGGTTCATCATTTCCACTTAAAATATCAAAGGGACACAAAAGACACCCTTTTCGTGGAATGACCCATTTACCCCCTCACAATAGAAGTGTACAATAGAATTGGGACATTTGTTAACTTACAATGTCCTGTACATCAACTCACTTACTCAATCACTTTTCCACCTATTCACTCATTCTTGCACACTGACTCACACAGGGGTGGGATATCACGTTTACTGCTCCTCACTCAGCTCACTGAGTAAACTGAACATTCCTGCAAGCCAAGGGCAGTTGTGGTCAGGGTCATATATCAGATACCCACTGTGTGGAGAGTCAGATTCTCTATAATACAGGTCAGGACTCTGTGAATGTGTATATTTACGGTACATGAGTGACAATTAAAAGCATAGGTGTTGTTTCCTGTTTGTGTCGCCTTCCAATGTGTGTTTGTGTCCCTATACTGCTGTACTGTGCTATCTGCCAACAGCACAGCCTCTAAATCAGTGCCCAGCCAGTCCTGCCAAGACTGAGCTGCCTCATAAACATCATCCATCATTGGAGAGGCTCTGAAAGACCGCAGATGATTGAGTTGGGGGGTTAAACGGGGGTCAAGGGAGACCTCTCTTAGCCCTCCTAGTCGAGATAAGGAGTTGTTTACAGCCCCTCTCTCTGATCTCAGACACATTCAGGAATGACCCTGCCGCCAGCTCAAGGTGGCCGGCTGAGCTGAATGGTTTAATATCCTGAGTTAAGAGCTATGGCGCAGTGTACGTTATGTGTAATGCGACTCTGGGCTGGGCTCTCTCTTTGCTATATTCAGATGCTGTGAGAGCTGGGCTAATTAGCATTAGTGGCTGGTGAGTGGTGGAGTGAGGGCTGGATCATAAGAGATGGGAGGGAGAAGAGGAGCAGGGACTCTTGGGTAGCCTGGGACAGTAAGCGTGTGATTTTAGGGGAAGCGTAGACGATAGGGGTGTAACGGTTCACCAAACCCATGGTTTGCTATGTATTGCGGTTTTGGGTTCACAGTTCGGTTTCGGTACAGCGGGAAAATTAAATGCCATTCCAATGTTCAGCTTTCACAATGTTCAGCATTGTCTTTTGTAACCGGATTCTTATGTTGGGGCTCTCAAGTTTCCCCTCTAATGCTGCGTTTGTAACCATGTGGGAGGTGGGAATTTACCGGTTGTGAAGTCGTAAATACCAGTTCAAATGAAATTTTATTGGTCACATATAGAGGTCGACCGATTATGATTTTTAACACTGATACCGAATATTGGAGGACCAAAAAAATCCGATACCGATTAATTGCCCGATTTAAAATAAAATAAAATGTATTTGTAATAATGACCATTGCAACAATACTAAATGAACACTTATTTTAACTTAATATAATACATCAATAAAATCAATTTAGCCTCAAATAAATAATGAAACATGTTCAATTTGGTTTAAATAATGCAAAAACAAAGTGTTGGAAAAGAAAGTAAAAGTGCAATATGTGCCATGTAAGAAAGCTGATGTTTAAGTTCCTCAGAACATGAGAACATATGAAAGCTGGTGGTTCCTTTTAACATGAGTCTTCAATATTCCCAGGTAAGAAGTTTTAGGTTGTAGTTATTATAGGAATTATAGGACTATTTCTCTCTATACCATTTGTATTTCATTAACCTTTGACTATTGGATGTTCTTATAGGCACTTTAGTATTGCCAGTGTAACAGTATAGGTTCCGTCCCTCTCCTCGCTCCTCCCTGGGCTCGAACCAGGAACACAACGACAACAGCGACCTGCCTCTCTCTCGTTGCACTCCACAAGGAGACTGCCTGTTATGCTAATGCAGTAAGCCAAGGAAAGTTGCTAGCTAGCGTTAAACGTATCTTGTAAAAAACAATCAATCATAATCACTAGTTAACTACACATGGTTGATGATTACTATATATTATCTAGCGTGTCCTGCTTTGCATATAATCTGACTGAGCATACAAGCATCTAAGTATCTGACTGAGCGGTGGTAGGCAGAAGCAGGCGCGTAAACATTCATTCAAACAGCACTTTCGTGCCTTTTGCCAGCAGCTCTTCGTTGTGCGTCAAGCATTGCACTGTTTATGACTTCAAGCCTATCAACTCCCGAAATGAGGCTTGTGTAACCGAAGTGAAATGGCTAGCTAGTTAGCGCGCGCTAATTTTCGTTGTGTTCCTGGTTTGAGCCCAGGGAGCAGTGAGGAGCGGGACGGAAGCTATACTGTTACACTGGCAATACTAAAGTGCCTATAAGAACAGCCAATAGTCAAAGGTTAATGAAATACAAATGGTATAGAGGGAAATAGTGCTATAATTCCTATAATAATTACAACCTAAAACTTCTTACCTGGGAATATTGAAGACTCATGTTAAAAGGATCCACCAGCTTTCATATGTTCTCATGTTCTGAGCAAGGAACTGAAACGTTAGCTTTCTTACATGGCACATATTGCACTTTTACTTTCTTCTCCATCACTTTGTTTTTGCATTATTTAAACCAAATTGAACATGTTTCATTATTTACTTGAGGCTAAATTGATTTTATTGATGTATTATATTAAGTTAAAATAAGTGTTCATTCAGTATTGTTGCAATTGTCATTATTACAACTAAATTTAATGAAAATCGGCCGATTAATCGGTATCGGCTTTTTTGGTCCTCCAATAATTGGTATCGGTGTTGAAAAATCATAATCGGTCGACCTCTAATTCTTAATATAATCTTGTCTTTACATATACTAAATAATGTGTTAAATTTGTTTTGATTTAGAATAGACAATTATCATGCACCTGTCTCTAAACGGGGGAAAAAATATATGTCATCTATGCACTTAAATAGCAAATGGAGGACGCTTTTCCTGTGGTTCATTTTCATGCCAGCCAGGTAAGCTATACTCCTGTTGTAATGCGAAGCAATGTGCTTAATATTAGGAAAGTTGAGATATACAGTGCCTTGCGAAAGTATTCGCCCCCCTTGAACTTTGCAACCTTTTGCCACATTTCAGGCTTCAAACATAAAGATATAAAACTGTATTTTTTTGTGAAGAATCAACAACAAGTGGGACACAATCATGAAGTGGAACGACATTTATTGGATATTTCAAACTTTTTTAACAAATCAAAAACTGAAAAATTGGGCGTGCAAAATGATTCAGCCCCCTTAAGTTAATACTTTGTAGCGCCACCTTTTGCTGCGATTACAGCTGTAAGTCGCTTGGGGTATGTCTCTATCAGTTTTGCACATCGAGAGACTGAAATTTTTTCCCATTCCTCCTTGCAAAACAGCTCGAGCTCAGTGAGGTTGGTTGGTTCTTTCCACAGATTCTCGATTGGATTCAGGTCTGGACTTTGACTTGGCCATTCTAACACCTGGATATGTTTATTTTTGAACCATTCCATTGTAGATTTTGCTTTATGTTTTGGATCATTGTCTTGTTGGAAGACAAATCTCCATCCCAGTCTCAGGTCTTTTGCAGACTCCATCAGGTTTTCTTCCAGAATGGTCCTGTATTTGGCTCCATCCATCTTCCCATCAATTTTAACCATCTTCCCTGTCCCTGCTGAAGAAAAGCAGGCCCAAACCATGATGCTGCCACCACCACGTTTGACAGTGGGGATGGTGTGTTCAGCTGTGTTGCTTTTACGCCAAACATAACGTTTTGCATTGTTGCCAAAAAGTTCAATTTTGGTTTCATCTGACCAGAGCACCTTCTTCCACATGTTTGGTGTGTCTCCCAGGTGGCTTGTGGCAAACTTTAAACAACACTTTTTATGGATATCTTTAAGAAATGGCTTTCTTCTTGCCACTCTTCCATAAAGGCCAGATTTGTACAATATACGACTGATTGTTGTCCTATGGACAGAGTCTCCCACCTCAGCTGTAGATCTCTGCAGTTCATCCAGAGTGATCATGGGCCTCTTGGCTGCATCTCGGATCAGTCTTCTCCTTGTATGAGCTGAAAGTTTAGAGGGACGGCCAGGTCTTGGTAGATTTTCAGTGGTCTGATACTCCTTCCATTTCAATATTATCGCTTGCACAGTGCTCCTTGGGATGTTTAAAGCTTGGGAAATCTTTTTGTATCCAAATCCGGCTTTAAACTTCTTCACAACAGTATCTCGGACCTGCCTGGTGTGTTCCTTGTTCTTCATGATGCTCTCTGCGCTTTTAACGGACCTCTGAGACTATCACAGTGCAGGTGCATTTATACGGAGACTTGATTACACACAGGTGGATTGTATTTATCATCATTAGTCATTTAGGTCAACATTGGATCATTCAGAGATCCTCACTGAACTTCTGGAGAGAGTTTGCTGCACTGAAAGTAAAGGGGCTTGATGATTCATGATTGTGTCCCACTTGTTGTTGATTCTTCACAAAAAAATACAGTTTTATATCTTTATGTTTGAAGCCTGAAATGTGGCAAAAGGTCGCAAAGTTCAAGGGGGCCGAATACTTTTGCAAGGCACTGTAAAAATAAAAGGCCTAGCTTATAGAAAGCTGATAGGATCCTCCTCTTTTTAATAGAAGCCAACACTCTGTTTTCTCACGCAATTTCATAGCCTATAGAAATGTTGCGCAACATGAGCTCATGGCTCTCATTAAGTGTTTGATTCGATTTTCAATTACATTTGCATTGATGTCAGAGTGATTAGAGGGACACTAGAGTGCAGAGTACCAGGCAGTTAGCAAATTTGGCCATCTGCAGCATCAGAGCTTTGAGAAGCCTTATTACCGTAACTAAACGGCCATGTGGAATTTGACTGCCTTCATGACTCGTATTCCCGCCCGTGTGGCGGGAATACAGTCACCGTAAGAGCCCCAATCACATACATATATTTAGCAGATGTTATTGTGGGTGAAGTGAAATGCTTGTGCTTAAGAGCTAGAAGCAGAGCTGTCATGTCTGTGGGCACCATCTTGCTCAAACCCAGGATGCATTGATGTGATTTGAAATCGTTTAGAAATGCTGATTGGCTAATGGTGAACAATATGTAAACTAAAAGTACAGCTATCATGCTTGTAAGCAAATTATAGAGCTAAAAAAAACACGTGAATAGATCATCTTTTGTTTTTGCATTTAATTGCAGAAAATGCTGTTGTACAAGCCATTTCCATAATAGGGGATGCCAGAGGTCACCATGTGGGAGAAGTGGGTGCTCAGGATGAGAGACGAGTTTCCCACTAGTAATTACACGTTTGAGGTAGGGCTGGGCGATATGGCCTAAAAGTAATATATTTTTTAATATCCATTTTTTTCAGAGGTTTGTATAATTCACAATATATATTAAAGTTAGTGATGGAGATTACATACACTTAGGTTGGAGTCATTAAAACTTGTTTTTCAACCACTCCCAAAAAATTATTGTTAACAAACAATAGTTTTGGTAAGTTGGTTAGGACATCTACTTTTTGCATGACACAAGTCATTTTTCCAACAATTGTTTACAGACAGATTATTTCACTTATAATTCACTGTATCATGGATGTTGACCGGGGTATGGGTAGCCAGGTGGAAAGCATGGCCAGCCATAGAAAAATGCTTATTGAAATGGTCAATTATTGGGGATTTATCGGTGGTGAAAGTGTTTCCTAGCCTCAGTGCAGTGGGCAGCTGGGAGGAGGTGCTCTTATTCTCCATGGACTTTATAGTGTCCCAGAACTTTTTGGAGTTTTTGCTACAGGATGCACATTTCTGTTGAAAAAGCTAGCCTTAGCTTTCCTAACTGCCTGTGTATATTGGTTCCTAACTTCCCTGAAAAGTTTTATATCGTGGGGGCTATTCGATGCTAATGCAGTACTCCACAGGATGTTTTTGTGCTGGTGAAGGGCAGTCAGGTCTGGAGTGAACCAAGGGCTATATCTGTTCCTGTTTTTTTTAACGGGGCATGCTTATTTAAGATGGTGAGCAAAGCACTTTTAAAGAATAACCAGGCATCCTTTCCTGACAGAATGATAAGGCTGTAACGTAACAAAATGTGATGAATATTCTTTCGAACGCACTGTACGCAAGAATCGGAATGCATGATTTGCCATCAGTACTTGAAAACTTGTGAATAAAACAGTAAATACATTATGCTCCGTACATGCATACGATATGCTACAATAGAAACGACAACACAATATACAGAAAATAAGGCACTTAATAGGAATGCACAAGTTAATATTTGTCAGGAGAACAATAATGAAGGCAATGCGAGCGCCAGCCAGAAAATGTGCCAGGGAGAAAAAGTTTGTGCAAGAGTGTGCAAATGTCTATATACTTGATCTGGGGAAACACTGGGGGGCTCTCGTCGGAGAGAGAAGTTTTGTCCTGCTCAGTAAAGCCTTGAACATAAATTGTCCGCAACAGTGAAATGGGCTACTTCTATGTGAATTAATGAGGAGGCGGAACATACCTCAATTCAAACTGTTGTTAGAAAATACAACTTTGTTAGAAAATAATTTGAATATTGACAAGTTGAAACATAGCCTATAGATAATCAGCAGGCAATATACTGTACACAGGCACCATTTTTGATTCCACTAAATGATGCAAAATTATCTTATAAGCATGACCAGTCAAATGTATTTACATCCACTGGTGTTTCCATCAATGAATAGACTAGAAAGCATTATTTTGCAATGGGCGTTTTTTGTCTTCTGGACAATTGGATCACGTCAATTTTATTTATCGGCTTTCCTATTTATTTATTTTCGGACAAAAGCCAGCTATTACCGGCTAACGGAAACCCTCGGACAAATATACACTGGAGTTGCTTACCAAGACGACATTGAATGTTCCCGAGGGGCCTAGTTACAGTTTTGACCTATATCAGCTTGAAAGTATATGGCAAGACTTGAAAATGGCTGTCTAGCAATGATCACCCACCAACTTGACAGATCTTGAAGAATTGTATATATTATACAATCCATGTGTGCAAAACTCTTAGACTTACCCAGAAAGACTCACAGCTATAATCGCTGCCAATGGTGATTCTGACATGTATCGACTCAGGCGGTTGATACTTATCTAATCAAGACAGTGTTTTATTTTTTATGAATTTTGTACAAAATGTTCTTCCACTTGGACATTAGAGTATTTTGTGTAGATTGTTGATAAAAAATGACAATTAAATCCATTTTAAATGACACTTTGTAACACAACAAAATGTAGAAAAAGATCAAGGGTTGTGAATACTTTCTGAAGACAATGTATGTACACTACATGATCAAAAGAATGTGGACACTTGCTAGTCGAACATCTCATTCCAAAGTCATGTGCATGAATATGTAGTTGGTCCCCCCCTTTGCTGCTATAACAGCCTCCACTCTTCTAGGAAGGCTTTCCACTAGATAGATGTTGGAACATTGCTGCGGGGACTTGCTTCCATTCAGCCACAAGAGTATTAGTGAGGTCAGGCACTAATGTTGGGGATCGATTAGGCCTGACTCGCAGTCAGCGTTCCAATTCATCCCAAAGGTGTTCAATGAGGTTGAGGTCAGGGCTCTGCAGACCAGTCAAGTTCTTCCACACTGATCCCGACAAACCATTTTCCTTGCTTCCTCGCTTTGTGCACGAGGGAATTGTCATGCTGAAACAGCGAAGGGCCTTTCCCAAACTGTTGACACAAAGTTGGAAGGACAGAATAGTCTAGAATGTCATTATATTTTGTAGCATTTAGATTTCCCAAACTGAAATTAGGGGGCCTAGCCCAAACCATGAAAAACAGCCCCAGGCTTGTGTGGCCTACCACTACGAGGCTGAGCCGTTGTTGTTCCTAGAAGTTTCCAATTCACAATAACAGCACTTACAGTTGACCAGGGCAGCTCTAGCAGGGCAGAAATTTGACGAACGGACTTGTTTGAAAGGTGGCATCCTATGACGGTGCCACGTTAAAAGTCACTGAGCTCTTCCGTGAGGCCATTCTACTGTCAGTGTTTGTCTATAGAGATTGCATGAATGTGTGCTAGATTATATACACCAGTCAGCAACGGGTGTGGCTTAAGCCAAATCCACTAATTTGAAGGGGTGTCCACATACTTTTTGTGTGTATATACAGTAACAGTCAAAAGTTTGGACACACCTACTCATTCAAGGGTTTTTCTTTATTTTTACTATTTTCGACATTGTAGAATAATAGTGACAACATCAAAACAATGAAATAACACATATGGAATCATGTAGTAAGCTAAAATATGTTAAACAAATCAATATAAACAGTTGAAGTCGGAAGTTTGCATACACTTTTGCCAAATACAGTTAAACTCAGTTTTTCACAATTCCGGACATTTAATCCTAGTAAAAATTCCCTGTTTTAGGTCAATTAGGAATGGAATCATGTAGTCACCAAAAAAGTGTTAAACATATTTTAGATTCTTCAAAGTAGCCACCCTTTGCCTCGATGACAGCTTTGCACACTCTTGGTATTCTCTCAACCAGCTTCATGAGGAATGCTTTTCCAACAGTCTTGAAGGTGTTCCCACATATGCTGAGCACTCGTTGGCTGTCTTTCCTTCACTCTGGGGTCCAGGTCATCTGATGCAGCACTCCATCACTCTCCTTCTTGGTCAAATAACCCTTACACAGCCTCGAGGTGTGTGTTGGTTCATTGTCCTGTTGAATAATAAATGATAGTCTCACTAAGCGCAAACCAGATGGAATGGCGTATCGATGCAGAATGCTGTGATAGCCATGCTGGTTAAGTGTGCCTTGAATTCTAAATAAATCCCAGACAGTGTCACCAGCAAAGCACATCTCACCTCCTCCTCAATTCTTCATGGTGGGAACCACACATGCGGAGATCATCCGTTCACCTACTCTGCGTCTCACAAAGACACGGCGGTTGGAACCAAAAATCTCAAATTTGAACTCATCAGACCAAAGGACAGTTTTCCACCGGTCTAATGTCCATTGTTCGTGTTTCTTGGCCCAAGTGGTTTCTTTGCAGCAATGCAACCATGAAGGCCTGATTCACACAGTCTTCTCTGAACAGTTGATGTATCTGTGACTTGAACTCTATGAAGCATTTGTGACACGCCACCTGGATTTGGACTTACAGTGCCTTGCAAAAGTATTCGGCCCCCTTGAACTTTGCGACCTTTTGCCACATTTCAGGCTTCAAACATAAAGATATAAAACTGTATTTTTTTGTGAAGAATCAACAACAAGTGGGACACAATCATGAAGTGGAACGAGATTTATTGGATATTTAAAACTTTTTTAACAAATCAAAAACTGAAAAATTGGGCGTGCAAAATTATTCAGCCCCTTTACTTTCAGTGCAGCAAACTCTCTCCAGAAGTTCAGTGAGGATCTCTGAATGATCCAATGTTGACCTAAATGACTAATGATGATAAATACAATCCACCTGTGTGTAATCAAGTCTCCGTATAAATGCACCTGCACTGTGATAGTCTCAGAGGTCCGTTAAAAGCGCAGAGAGCATCATGAAGAACAAGGAACACACCAGGCAGGTCCGAGATACTGTTGTGAAGAAGTTTAAAGCCGGATTTGGATACAAAAAGATTTCCCAAGCTTTAAACATCCCAAGGAGCACTGTGCAAGCGATAATATTGAAATGGAAGGAGTATCAGACCACTGCAAATCTACCAAGACCTGGCCGTCCCTCTAAACTTTCAGCTCATACAAGGAGAAGACTGATCAGAGATGCAGCCAAGAGGCCCATGGTCACTCTGGATGAACTGCAGAGATCTACAGCTGAGGTGGGAGACTCTGTCCATAGGACAACAATCAGTCGTATATTGCACAAATCTGGCCTTTATGGAAGAGTGGCAAGAAGAAAGCCATTTCTTTAAGATATCCATAAAAAGTGTTGGTTAAAGTTTGCCACAAGCCACCTGGGAGACACACCAAACATGTGAAAGAAGGTGCTCTGGTCAGATGAAACCAAAATTGAACTTTGTGGCAACAATCCAAAACGTTATGTTTGGCGTAAAAGCAACACAGCTCATCACCCTGAACACACCATCCCCACTGTCAAACATGGTGGTGGCAGCATCATGGTTTGGGCCTGCTTTTCTTCAGCAGGGACAGGGAAGATGGTTAAAATTGATGGGAAGATGGATGGAGCCAAATACAGGACCATTCTGGAAGAAAACCTGATGGAGTCTGCAAAAGACCTGAGACTGGGGCGTAGATTTGTCTTCCAACAAGACAATGATCCAAAACATAAAGCAAAATCTACAATGGAATGGTTCAAAAATAAACATATCCAGGTGTTAGAATGGCCAAGTCAAAGTCCAGACCTGAATCCAATCGAGAATCTGTGGAAAGAACTGAAAACTGCTGTTCACAAATGCTCTCCATCCAACCTCACTGAGCTCGAGCTGTTTTGCAAGGAGGAATGGGAAAAAATGTCAGTCTCTCGATGTGCAAAACTGATAGAGACATACCCCAAGCGACTTACAGCTGTAATCGCAGCAAAAGGTGGCGCTACAAAGTATTAACTTAAAGGGGCTGAATCATTTTGCACGCCCAATTTTTCAGTTTTTGATTTGTTAAAAAAGTTTTAAATATCCAATAAATGTCGTTACACTTCATGATTGTGTCCCACTTGTTGTTGATTCTTCACAAAAAAATCCAGTTTTATATCTTTATGTTTGAAGCCTGAAAAGGTTGCAAAGTTCAAGGGGGCCGAATACTTTCGCAAGGCACTGTAACTCTACAGGATTGGTTTGTCCCCTACGGGACGGTTGAGCTAACATAGGCTAATGCGATTAGCCTGAGGTTGTAAGTAACAGAACATTTCCTAGGACATAGACATATCTGATATTGGCAGAAAGCTTAAATTCTTGTTAATCTAACTGCTCTGTCCAATTTACAGTAGCTATTACAGTAAAATAATACAATGCTATTGTTTGAGGGGAATGCACAGTTATGAACTTGACAAGTTATTAATAAACCAATTAGGCACATTTGGGTAGTCTTGATACAAAATGTTGAACATAAATGCAATGGTTAATTGGATTAGTCCAACACTTTGCACATACCCAGCTGCCATCTAGACCTGACCTAAAATAAATAATGGATTTATTGTGATGTATATTCAGTTAAATTGAGACTTTTTTTAAATGTAGATGTTTCAAAGGCGCGCATCAGCGGCTTGTATATGTGGAGGCCTCGAGATGCTAAACGTGTTTATGTAAATTGCAGTCAATTATTGTGAGACTGACAATCTTTTGCATGACAATAACTGGCTGTCAAAATGTCATGATTGCCACAGCCCTTCTCACAACTTGCTTTAATTTCAGGTTTGATCATAGAAGCATTGGGAGTAACATAAGACCATAGTAGCCTATACAGTTTTATATATTTTATGATGCCTCTTGCACTGAGATGCAGTGTCATAGACCACTCCTGCCACTCGGGAGCCCACAGTTGGATGCTACTATTAAATGTTTTGAAATCCCGTCTTCGAAAAAGCTGAAGGATCTTGACAGGCACACCTTGGCAAGGAGTCATTTCAACATTTCGTGTAGAACAGAAGTGAAGAGTTTCTGTCAGACAAGCCCTCCGTCATTCCTTTGTTGTGCAAGCCCCCATCCCCCCTGTCCATACTGATTGGCTCATCAATAAGTGAACAAGCCCCAGAGCAGGAGGTTCTCCTCTGTGTCTCACTCTTCCTTTCTTTCATTTCACTAACTCTCTATCCATTTTTCCTAATGATTTCGCCTTTGCTATCCTCCTCACTGTTATTTTTGCTTTTTCTCTCTTTGTACTCTGTTCCTTGTCTCTGCCTCTCTTTTGAGTTATTACTCTCAGTAATGTGACATTATGTAGGCCTATTGTCAACAGTGACAGTAAAACTAACAACTAACATGCCCTGTGTATACTATCTTCATGAAATCCAGCCACTAAAGGCCTGCCCTATCACTCAACCATCATGAAGCTACTTTCTTTGAGCATGTTTATTTTCAGTGGGGTGAGATGGGATGCTTTGCTTGCTAGTGCTTACTCTCTTTTTGCGTAAATACTGTGTTTCCTTCTGCTATGGCGCATTTTCTGCACCAATAATTAACAAGGATTTATGGAGATGTGGTTTTGTTGGCCCAGCTCTATTGCATCACAAGCTACGCCCTCTAACCACACAGCGAGAGGGGCGTATTGTATCCCCGTATCCTGTGCGCTCCCAATGTCACGTGCCAAGGATGTACGTCATGGGAAAGTTTGGAAGACCAGTACTGTGTGTGTGTGTGTGTGTGTGTGTGTGTCTGAAAGTTTGAGGAAAGGCATATCTAGGTCAGCTTTCTTTTTCAGTTAACATCTGGTGCATTCTGGAGTAGGGATTTCAGTGGAGGGTTGTGAAGGGTTTGGGTGAAGAATCCTGTTTTAGTTTAGAAAAAGGACAATTTCTAGTATTGTCAACTTTGTCAGATCTTCACACAGATGACAATCATCAAGCCCTCAATGTCCTATCTCGTAGTGTGTCATAACTCATAAAATGGGTTTCTCAGACAATATTTTTCTCTTGTATCAAGAGTAATTCAATAAAATTGAGTAATCAGTTGACTTAGCAACCAGTGTGAAACCAATCTCCCAGATATCAGATTTATATTGCATTACATAACACAAGCCAGATTAGGGTCACCCTACCTGTGTTACCCCCAGAAGAACTGAAAAAAACAGTACCTTGTAATGCTATGATTTCACTTGGAAAGGCCCATCACTGCCTTTTAGGGATGTCGTTTTACGACGACATGATTCAGTGCTTCAGTGTGTGTCAGTGTGACATAGACCTGGAGGAAACAGTAAGAGTTTGGGTTCTGGCAGGACAGAACATGACTCAAGCCAGTTATTGTAGGTTAGCTCAACTTTTGTGCAATTATATGTATTTATACTTGCAGGTTTTGCACAAAAAACAGGAACTGTCCGGAACCCCAGACCCTTGTCTAGACGTGTTGTTTGTCTGGTCTGTGCCTGTGTCTCTCTGCTTAGGTTTATATGCTTATCTGTGGGGATTGTGTGTGTGTAGGGCAGGGGGGTCAAACTCATTCCCTGGAGGGCATAGTGTCTGCAGGTTTTCTATTCAATTAAGCCCTAGACAACCAGGTGTGGGGAGTTCCTTACTAATTAGTGACCTTAATTCATCAATCAAGTACAAGGGAGGAGCAAAAACCTGCAGACACTCGGCCCTCTTTGGAATGAGCTTGACACACGTGCATTAGGGGGCCCACCCACGGTGCTCAGAATGACAGGAATCACATTTAGATTGTGATAATGCATCTTAACAGAACATGTTACTCATGTAATGAAGCAGCCAATAAAACTTCATTTTCAAACATTTGCCAAAATGCAATACCTGGGAAAACACCATTCAAAACAGCGCACCTGACAGTGGTTCCATATGTGGCAGAGATGAAAATCTATGGTAGAAACTTAGAAAGAAGGGAATCTAAAGATGCAACAACTATTATCGGTTTCAAAATGGATGTTTTGAGAATGGATACTGCCTCCTGCTCACATTGTAAAGTGGTGGGTGACACACTGATAGCCTGTTGCCTGCACTTGAATAGGGAATAGGAAGTGAGCTTCAATTACCAGTTGAGAAAAAAAAAATAGCAGCTCTTTTCAATCGTGCACCAAAACAGTTTTTAACATGCGATTGCATTTCGAATTCTTATGAATGGGCTTATAAAAGCATGTTTTACTCCAGCAGCAACCAGCTGAGGAGCTGCAGGAGAACTCCTGATCAAAATTGTCTATGTATGCTGTGCGCGTGTGATAGTTGTGTTGGATAAATAAGATACATGATGACTAATGAAAATACACACAGGCCATTTTAATTTCACTAAATTCAGCCAATTAACCTATAGACCGATTAGCATGACGGTCAGATATATTTACATCGACTGGTATTTCCATCAATGAATAAAAAGCATTCTTTTGCGATCAGATTTTGGCCTGCTACAGTTTTATTTATCGGCTTTTCATTTTTTTAATCTGCCAAAAGCCGTTAAATAGAAACCCTGGTGTGTGTGTGACCTTGTGTCTTCCTTCTCTGCTATGAGTGGAATTTCCATCTGTTGTCATTTTCACTCCCGTCACTTAGTCCTTAGCTTCTCATTCTAACAAGATTCACTACATGCTTATACTCTTAGCCTTGCCTAAAGACAGGTCAGATAATAAAGGGGTGAGAATAGAAAGACTCCTACAGAGTTCCAGCAGTGTTCTAGGGAGGGATGACCCAGCCTGAAACAGGCTTCCCTTTAACAGCAGTCATGTGAGGAAGGAAGCAAGAAATACCCACTTCCCCCTGCCTGCTGGCCTGCCTGGCTCCTTACAGGCTGCATTAGAGCAGAGGGCTGTCTAAATACTGGTGTACAAGTGTACTCACTCCTATCCCATCATATATACTGTAGACCACTGTGTAGAGTAAGCTACAGTACCAGTCAAAGTTTTGGACACACCTACTCATTCAAGGGTTTTTCTTTATTTGTACTATTTTTGACATTGTAGAATAATAGTCAAATAACATCAAAACTATGAAATACCACATATGGAATCATGTAGTAACCAAAAATATGTTAAACAACTCAATATATATATTAGATTTTAGATTATTCTAAGTAGCCACCCTTTGCCTTGATGACAGCTTTGTACACTCTTTGCATTCTCTCAGCCAGCTTCATGAGGAATGCTTTTCCAACCGTCTTGAATGAGTTCCCACCTATGCTGAGCAGTTGTTGGCTGCTTTTCCTTCACTCTGCGGTCCAACTCATCCCAAACCATCTCATTTGGGTTGAGGTCAGGTGATTGTAGAGGCCAGGTCATCTGATGCATCACTCTCCTTGGTCAAATAGCCCTTACACACCCTGGAGTTGTGTTTTGGGTCATTATCCTGATTAAAATAAATGATAGTCCCACTAAACACAAACCAGGTGGGATGGCGTATCGCTGCAGAATGCTTTGGTAGCCAGGCTGGGTAAGTGTGCCTTAAATTCTAAATACATCATCGACAGTGTCACCATCACACCTCCTCCTCTTCCATGCTTCACGGTGGGAACCACATATGCAGAGATAATCTGTTCACTTACTCTGCGTCTCAGAAAGAGACGGCGGACTCAGACATTTGGACTCATCAGACCAAAGGATAGATTTCCACCGGTCTAATGTCCATTGCTCGTGTTTCATGGCCCGAGCAAGGCTCTTCATCTTATTGGTGTCCTTTAGTAGTGGTTTCTTTTCAGCAATTCGACCATGAAGTCCTGATTCACGCAGTCTCTTCTGAACAGTTGATGTTGAGATGTGTCTCTTACTTGAACTCATTTATTGAAGCATTTATTCGGGCTGCAATCTGAGGTGCATTTAACTCTAATTAACTTATCCTCTGCAGCAGAGGTAACTCTGGTTCTTCCTTTCCTGTGGTGGTCGTTGTGAGTGCCAGTTTCATCATAGCGCTTGATGGTTTTTGCGACTGCACTTGAAGAAACTTTCAAAGTTCTTCAAATGTTCCATATTGACTGACCTTTATGTCTTAAAGTAATGATGGTCTGTCTTTTCTCTTTGCTTATTTGAGCTGTTCTTGCCATAATATGGACTTTTACCAAAGAGGGCTATCTTCTGTATACCGCCTCTACCTTGTCACAGCACATCTAATTGGCTCAAACGCATTCAGAAGGAAAAAAAGCTGTCATCAAGGCAAAGGGTAGCTACTTTGACGAATCTCAAATATAAAACATATTTTGATTTGGTTAACACTTTTTTGGTTACCACATTATTCCATGTGTGCTATTTCATAGTGTAGATATCTTTACTATTATTCTGCAATGTAGAAAATAGTAAAAAATAAAGAAAACCCTTGAATTAGTAGGTGTGTCCAAACTTTTGACTGGTACTGTATATGGAAATTCTAAAAGGTGTTCACTGTTCACATTTGCAGAATCTTAAATATAAGCTATGTACACATTCCGGCACTATAGGCTACTTTCTATTCATGCAGACTAAACCAAATACTCATGAATGTAAAGAACACAAAGAAACAAACTACTTTCATATAATTTAGGCTACATATGAACACACAGCATGCGGTAATGCTGTGATGAGTATGGGGAGGGAGATAAACTGAAGAGGAGGAGAGAAGGAGTGGTGAGAGAAACCCATCCTTCTCCATTTTACAACACAATGAAGTGGTGCAGCCCGTCTCCCACCCCTTTACGCCACGTGGTACGATCCAGACCAGTGTCGGAGGTATTTAAATCCTGGAGCCTGAAGCTTGTGCTGTTCGTGTACAGAAAACCGTCCTAATCCAGGAAGCAGCACAGACACAGAGACAGAGAGGAGGGGGGAAGGAGAGGAAAAACATACTCAGTGCAAAACGTGACCGAGAGGGAAAAAGAGACCGTGATAAGAGGATCAGAGAGCGAGAGAAGACACAGTGAATCCCGCTGCTGCAGCATATGTGAGGGTGAGGGCACCCTGTCGCTCTCTGTCATCACTCTCTCTCCACGTCTTCTGTGTCGGCGGGGGAGGGAGCAGCAGCCGTCCTGTCCCGGGCCTGGTGGCATGTCCCAGCATCCCACAGGCGCTCACGCAAGCCCACCGCACGCACCTCCACCACGACCGTGAGGTACTTTAACCGCAACCACACCAAGAGAGATGAGTCTTGTGTTTATGTTCCCTCAGAGTGATGATGTAGCCAGCTATCTTATCCTTAGTGAATAACATGGCCATGTTGTTAGTGTGCTAGTTGTGTGGTGGAGTCAGTTTCTATATTGTACCTTGCTCCACTACTTCTGAGACAGGAGCGGGATATACACACATACACATTGAAAACACAACACACATGGAGGCACCATCAGTCGATAGAGCAGGAAACTGCCCGGCCGGTCTGTCGCTAGTATTGCCGGTCTCAGTCTCTCGACTGGGGTGACGCTGTGTGTGACTCCACAGGGCTGTATGTGTTTTGGTGACGGTAGATCTCCTAAGAGAGATCTTAGTGACCTGTGTGTGATGACAGCTGATATTCGTGACATAAGTAAAGTTGCAATGACCTTTCAAAAGTCCTCCATTCATGTAACGATCGTCGTTGGTGGAAGGAAGAGTGGACCAAAGTGCAGCGTGGAAAGTGTTCATGATATTTATTTTCAAGAAACACTCAAACAAAAATAACAAATCCAAAAACGAAAGCGAACAGTTCCATCAGGCACAGACACTAAACAGAAAATAACACCCCACAAATCCCAAATGAAAAATAACAACTTATATATGATCCCCAATCAGAGACAACGATAGACAGCTGCCTCTGATTGGGAACCACACTCGGGAAAAAACAACAAAGAAATAGAAAACAGATTTTCCCACCCGAGTCACACCCTGACCTAACCAAACATAGAGAATAAATAAGGATCTCTAAGGTCAGGGCGTGACAGTACCCCACCCAAAGGTGCGGACTCCGGCCGCAAACGTGAACCTATGGTGGGCACATGTAGATGACATGTTGTCTTTATATGTAGATTATATTTTGGTTTTATATTTCATATTTGATTGATGATTAGGCCTATGACTTTTGATTCCACTTTGGCTACCTTGCACCATATTGCCCTCTCTTGCTATATCTTAAACTTTATGCCCTTGTGCAGATCTTCTCTCTAAACAATATTCATGATAGTTTGAATGAGTTGAGTAAACTACACTGTTGTTAGCTTCTCAGTCTGTACTGTACTGTCCCTGGAAGACTCTCCACATAGTTCACCTAGATCCAGTCCACTTTGTACCACTGGTCAACTAATCATCCAAACCTCTGATTAGTGAATCAGGTGTGCTGGTGGTGGAATACATGACATGAACTGGTTAGGGGGAGGACAGGTTTGAGAAGATAAAGACTAAATGGACTTTTCTGACCAACATCCCATTGACAGCCTGTCTGGCCAAAACTTAAAACGGACTCTAACCTAACCTAGAGACAGCAGGTGTGGTAGAGAGAGAGAGAGAGTCGAAAACCGCAGGTCCGGGACAAGGTAGCACGTCCGGTGAACAGGTCAGGGTTCCATAGCCGCAAGCAGAACAGTTGAATCTGGAGCAGCAGCACGACCAGGTGGACTGGAGACAGCAAGGAGTCATCAGGCCAGGTAGTCCTGACGCATGGTCCTAGGGCTCAGGTCCACCGAGAGAAGCGAGAGAGAGAGAGAGAGAATTAGATAGAGCATACTTAAATTCACCCAGGACACCGGATAAGACAGGAGAAATACTCCAGATATAACAAACTGACCCTAGCCTCCCGACACATTAAAGTATTGCAGCATAATTACTGGAGCCTGAGACAGGTGGGGTCTTGTGACACTGTGGCCCTGTCCGACTAGTTCCCCGGACAGGGCCAACCAGGCAGGATATAACCCCACCCACTTTGCCAAAGCACAGCCCCCACACCACTAGAGGAATATCTTCAACCACCAACTTACTACCCTGAGACAAAGATTTCCCCCACGGCACGACCCCGAGGGGGGCGCCAACCCGGGGGGGCGCCAACCCGGACAGGAAGATTATGTCAGAGACTCAACTAGGCGTTGACCGATTTATGATGTTTCAACGCCATGCTTCACAGTATGTATGGTGTTCTTTGGATGCAACTCAGCATTCTTTGTCCTCCAAACACGACGAGTTGAGTTTTTACCAAAAAGTTATATTTTGGTTTCATCTGACCATATGACATTCTCCCAATCTTCTTCTGGATCATCCAAATGCTCTCTAGCAAACTTCAGACGGGCCTGGACATGTACTGGCTTAAGCAGGGGGACACGTCTGGCACTGCAGGATTTGAGTCCCTGGCGGCGTAGTGTGTTACTGATGGTAGGCTTTGTTACTTTGGTCCCAGCTCTCTGCAGGTCATTCACTAGGTCCCCCCGTGTGGTTCTGGGATTTTTGCTCACTCTTCTTGTAATAATTATGACCCCATGGGGTGAGATCTTGCGTGGAGCCCCAGATCGAGGGAGATTATCAGTGATTTTATATGTCTTCCATTTCCTAATAATTGCTCCCACAGTTGATTTCTTCAAACCAAGCTGCTTACCTATTGCAGATTCAGTCTTCCCAGCCTGGTGCAGGTCAACAATTTTGTTTCTGGTGTCCTTTGACAGCTCTTTGGTCTTGGCCATAGTGGAGTTTGGAGTGTGACTGTTTGAGGTTGTGGACAGGTGTCTTTTATACTGATAACAAGTTCAAACAGGTGCCATT
This sequence comes from Oncorhynchus clarkii lewisi, assembly GCF_045791955.1. Lineage (NCBI taxonomy): Eukaryota > Metazoa > Chordata > Actinopteri > Salmoniformes > Salmonidae > Oncorhynchus > Oncorhynchus clarkii. Next base: position 53,179,638 of record NC_092163.1, on the reverse strand, counting down.
AATACAGGTAACGAGTGGAGGGCAGAGGAGCCTCTTAAAGAAGAAGTTACAGGTCTGTGAGAGCCAGAAATCTTACTTGTTTGTAGGTGACCAAATACTTCCACCATAATTTGCAAATAAATTCATTAAAAATCCTACAATGTGATTTTCTGGATTTTTTTTCTTCTCATTTTGTCTTTCAAAGTTGAAGTGTACCTATGATGAAAATTAATTTAATTTTTAAGTGGGAGAACTTGCACAATTGGTGGCTGACTAAATACTTTTTTGCCCCACTGTATATCCACATAATTTTCCTCCCTCACGATGCCATCTATTTTATGTAGTGCACCAGTCCCTCCTGCAGCAAAGCACCACCACAACATGATGCTGCCACCATGTGCTTCACAGTTGGGATGGTGTTCTTTGGCTTGCAAGCCTCCCCCTTTTTCCTCCAAACATAACAATGGTCATTATGGCCAAACAGTTAGATTTCTGTTTCATCAGACCAGAGGACATTTCTCCAAAAAGTACAATTTTTGGTCCCATGTGCAGTTGCAAACAGTAGTCTGGCTTTTTTATGGTGGTTTGGAGCAGAGGCTTCTTCCTTGCTGAGTAGCCTTCAGGTTATGTCGATATAGGACTTGTTTTACTGTGGATATAGATACCTTTGTACTGGTTTATTCTAGCATCTTCACAAGGTCCTTTGCTGTTGTTCTGGGATTGATTTGCACTTTTCCCACCAAAGTGCGTGACAGAATGTGTCTCCTTCCTGAGCGGTATGACGGCTGCGTGGTCCCATGGTGTGTATATTTGCTTGTTAGGTCTGTATTGTTTGTACAGATGAACATGGTACCTTCAGGCATTTGGAAATTTGTATTTCAAGGTACGCCTTGAAATACATCCACAGGTAAACCTCCAATTGACTCAAATGATGTCAATTAGCCTATCGGAAGCTTCTATTGCCATGACATAATTTTCTGGAATTTTCCAAGCAGATTAAAGGCACAGTCAACTTAGTGTATGTAAACTTCTGATCCACTGGTATTGTGATACAGTGAATTATAAGTGAAATAATCTGTCTATAAACAATTGTTGTAAAAATTACTTGTGTCATGCACAAAGTAGATGTCGTTACCGACTTGCCAAAGCTATAGTTTGTTAACAAGAAATTTGTGGAGTGGTTGAAAAATGAGTTTTACTGACTCCAACTTAAGTGGGTTAGAAGTTGACATACACTAAGTTGACTGTGCCTTCTAAACAGCTTGGAATATTCCAGGAAATGTCATGGCTTTAGAAGCTTCCGATAGGCTAATTGATATCATTTGAGTCATTTGGAGGTGTACCTGTGGATGTATTTCAAGACCTACCTTCAAACTCAGTGCCTCTTTGCTTCACATTATGGGAAAATCTAAAGAAATCAGCCAAGACCTCGGACAATTGTAGACCTCCACAAGTCTGGTTCATCCTTGGGAGCAAGTTTCAAACGCCTGAAGGTACCATGTTTATCTGTACAAACAATGGTATGCAAGTATAAACACCATGGGACCACGCAGCCGTCATGCTGCTCAGGAAGGAGACGCGTTCTGTCTCCTAGAGATTTTATTTTTATTTTATTTTTTATTTCACCTTTATTTAACCAGGTAGGCTAGTTGAGAACAAGTTCTCATTTGCAACTGCGACCTGGCCAAGATAAAGCGTAGCAATTCGACACATACAACAACCCGGAGTTACACATGGAATAAACAAAACATACAGTCAATAATACAGTAGAACAAAGTAAAATAAAAAGTCTATATACAGTGAGTGCAAATGAGGTAAGTTAATGAAATAAATAGGCCATGGTGGCGAAGTAATTACAATATAGCAATTAAACACTGGAATGGTAGATCGGCAGAAGATGAATGTGCAGTTAGAGATACTGGGGTGCAAAGGAGCAAAATAAATAAATACCAGTATGGGGATGAGGTAGGTAGATAGATGGGCTATGTACAGGTGCAGTGATCTGTAAGCTGCTCTGACAGCTGACGCTTAAATCTAGTGAGGGAGATGTGAGTCTCCAGCTTCAGAGATTTTTGCAATTCGTTCCAGTCATGGGCAGCAGTGAACTGGAAATGAATGAGATGAAAGTGCTTTGGTGCGAAAAGTGCAAATCAATCCTAGAACAACAGCAAAGGACCTTGAGAAGATGCTGGAGGAAACAGGTACAAAGGTATCTATATCCACAGTAAAACGAGTCCTATATCGACATAACCTGAAAGGCCGCTCAGCAAGGAAGAAGCCACTACTCCAAAAGCGCCATAAAAAAGCAAGACTACTGTTTGCAACTGCACAATGGGGACAAAGATCATACTTTTTGGAAAAATGTCCTCTGGTCTGATGAAACAGAAATAGAACTGTTTGGCGATAATGACCATCGTTATGTTTGGAGGAAAAAGGGGGAGGCTTGCAATCCGAAGAACACCATCCCAACTGTGAAGTACGGGGGTGGCATCATGTTGTAGGGGTGCTTTGCTGCAGGAGGGACTGGTGCACTTCATAAAATAGATGGCATCATGAGGGAGGAAAATTATGTGGATATGTTGAAGCAACATCTTAAGTCATCAGTCAGAAAATTAAAGCTTGGTCACAAATGGGTCTTCCAAATGGACAATGACCCCAAACATACTTCCAAAGTTGTGGCAAAATGCCTTAAGGACAACAAAGTCAAGGTATTGAAGTGGCCATCACACAGCCCTGACCTCAATCATATAGAACATTTGTGGGCAGAACTGAAAAGTGTGTGCGAGCAAAGAGGCTTACAAACCTGACTCAGTTACACCAGCTCTGTCAGGAGGAATGGGCCAAAATTCACCCAACTTATTGTGGGAAGCTTGTGGAAGGCTACTCAAAACGTTTGACCCAAGTTAAACAATTTAAAGGCAATGCTGCCTAATACTAATTGAGTGTATGTAAACTTCTGACCCACTGGGAATGTGATGAAAGAAATTAAATCTTAAATAAATCTTTCTCTCTACTATTATTCTGACATTTCACATTCTTAAAATAAAGTGGTGATCCTAACTGACCTAAGACAGGGAATATTAACTCAGATTAAATGTCAGGAATTGTGAAAATCTTCCGACTTCAACTGTATATCAATTGGTCGTTTTCTTTCACTCATGCTTTAAACTGTGGAATATCAACAGTTACAGCAAACTCTACAAGTAGATCTGGGAAATATCAGGGAGTGGGTTTTCAGGAACAAACTTGTTTTGAACGCCAAGAAAATCAAGGTTATGTTGGTCTGTTCCACCAGGAAAAGGCCAACACAGCATGGGGATGCAATTAAGTATGGGGGGAGTACAAATTGAGGAAGTGGCAGAAACCAAACTACTTGGGGTTACACCTAGACAATTGCTTATCATGGTCATTTCAAATAACTCATCTATGTAAAAACAATTAATGTAAAAAAATTAAATGCATGCATGATCAGAAGGATAGCTAAATATTTACCGGGAAAGCATTAATTGAGAGTCAGGGGAAATACTGTTCTGTGGTCTGGGGACATGCATCAGCAAGGGAAATTAGGAGGCTGCAGATTGCACAGAACAAAGCAGCAATGATTGTTTTAAGGTGATGTGATTATTATGTTGTAGTCATGCACAATGCTCTTAGTTGGTCATCATTCAACAAGACAATTGAAAAAAATATGCTTATTTTATTTCACAATGTACACCATTTAAAACGGCTTAACTCCATTCACATCAGTATTCAATTGGTAAGAGACAGACATCCAGTCAATACTAGGAATAGATTGTTCACCATCTGTGTTATCCCAGCAGAAAAGAGAAATAGGCAAAATAACATTTTGATTCAGAGCAATAAAGAAATATAATCATTTTTCTGAGCAAACCAGAAACCTTTCAATATATACATTCAATCAATACTTTAGAACCTTTTAAATATAAAACATTGGAGGTTGTGCAGGACTATGGCAGATGAAGGAAGCAAACTATCATTTCAGATTGTTAAAGTATTTATCTGGTCAATATGTCAGTGTATTATGCCTGTTGTGTGTAACAGTGTTATATGTGATTTGTATTATAAATTGGATTTTAATGTTTAAGGACATTTGGAAGATTAGTCCAAATGAGGACTAAAAGAGATCCTAATAAAATAAAATCCTCTTGCGTTGTGAATGAATTAGATGAGGGTATCTGAATTTACAGTCATATCACTGTTTATTCTGTGCATCATACTTTTTACTAGGACTATATCGTAGTTTGCATGAAGCACAGTAGTCTATTTTTCTGCTTTCTGAGATCACTATAGCTCCTTTAAAACTAGCCCCTCTCTGTTCTTATCCAGAACAACCACTAACTAGGCTTTGAACTGCTGTATAGTGTTGTGTGTTCTAAATCAGGGTCACCCATATTACAACTCCTATCCTCTGGGCCACTGTGTCTGCAGTCTGCACTAGTTTTATTACACCATTACTTTGTAGTAGCCCACCACCCCAGTGATGTACAGTGCATTCGGAATGTATTCAGACCCCTTAACTTTTTCCACATTTTGTTACATTATAGCTGTCACGAGTTACTAAGAGTGGAAGGTAGGAGTCAGGCTCAGAGAACAGAGGGTTCAATAATAGATTATTTATTTCTCCGGCACAAAAAAGGGTCACGCCAAACACAGGGCGCAGAAACACTGACCAGCCCAAACACACAGGGCAAAATGATCCGGAGAAAAAATACATCCACAACCGACAGCGAACACAAAATAATCACCCACAAACCTAAGCGGGCCTAACAGGCTTAAATAGACCAGAAATCAAGAAACACAAAAGAAACAGGTGCAACTAATAAGACTTAACCAACAGACAAGGGAAAAGGGATCGGTGGCGGCTAGTAGACCGGCGACGACGACCGCCGAGCACCGCCCGAACAGGCAGGGGAGCCACCTTCGGCGGGAGTCGTGACAACAGCCTTATTCTAAAATGGATAAAATAAAATAAAAAAATCCCAATCTATACGCAATACCCCATAATGACGAAGCGAAAATAAATTGAGATTTTTTTTGCAAATGTAATTAAAAAAAATAAAATAAGTATATATATAATAATATACAGTTGAAGTCGGCAGTTTACATACACCTTAGCCAAATACATTTAAACTCAGTTTTTCACAATTCCTAACATTTAATCTGAGCAAAAATTCCCTGTCTTAGGTCAGTTAGGATCACCACTTTATTTTAAGAATGTGAAATGTCAGAATAATAGTAGAGAGAATTATTTATTTCAGATTTTTTCTTTCATCACGTTCCCAGTGGGTCAGAAGTTTACATACACTCAATTAGTATTTGGCAGCATTGCCTTTACATTGTTTAACTTGGGTCAAACATTTTGGGTAGTCTTCCACAAGCTTCCCACAGTATATTGGGTGAATTTCGGCCCATTCCCCCTGACAGAGCTGGTGTAAATGAGTCAGGTGTTTAGGCCTCCTTGCTCGCACACGCTTTTTCAGTTCTGCCCACACATTTTCTATAGGATTGAGGTCAGGGCTTTGTGATGGCCACTCCAATACCTTGACTTTTGTTGTCCTTAAGCCATTTTGCCACAACTTTGGAAGTATGTTTGGGCTCATTGTCCATTTGGAAGACCCATTTGCGACCAAGTTTGAACTTCCTGACTGATGTTGCTTCAATATAGCCACATCATTTTTCTTCTCATCATGCATTCTATTTTGTGTAGTGCACCAGTCCCTCCTGCAGCAAAGCACCCCCACAACATGATGCTGCCACCCCCGTGCTTCACGGTTGGGATGGTGTTCTTCGGCTTGCAAGCCTCCCCCTTTTTCCTCCGAACATAACGATGGTCATAATGGCCAAACAGTTCTATTTCTGTTTCATCAGACCAGAGGACATTTCTCCAGAAAGTACGATCTTTGTCCCCATGTGCAGTTGCAAACCGTAGTCTGGCTTTTTTATGGCGGTTTTGGAGCAGTGGCTTCTCTCTTGCTGAGCGGCCTTTCAGGTTATGTCGATATAGGACTCGTTTTACTGTGTATATAGATCATTTTGTACCTATTTCCTCCAGCATCTTCACAAGGTCCTTTGCTGTTGTTCTGGGATTGATTTGCCCTTTCGCACCAAAGCACGTTCATCTCTAGGAGACAGAATGCGTCTCCTTCCTGAGCTGTATGACGGCTGCGTGGTCCCATAGTGTTTATACTTGCGTACTATTGTTTGTACAGATGAACGTGGTACCTTCAGTCGTTTGGAAATTGCTCCCAAGGATGAACCAGACTTGTGGAGGTCTAGAATTTTTTTTCTGAGGTCTTGGCTGATTTATTTAGATTTTCTCATGATGTCAAGCAAAGAGGCACTGAGTTTGAAGGTAGGCCTTGAAACACATCCACAGGTACACCTCCAATTGACTCAAATTATGTCAATTAGCCTATCAGAAGCTTCTAAAGCCATGGCATGATTTTCTGGAATTTTACAAGCTGGTTAAAGGCACAGTCAACTTAGTGTATTTAAACTTCTGACCCACTGGAATTGTGATACAGTGAATTATAAGTGAAATAATCTGTCTGTAAACAATTGTTGGAAAAAGTTACTTGTCATGCACAAAGTAGATGTCCTAACCGACGTTCCAAAACTAGTTTGTTAACAAGAAATTTGTGGAGTTGTTGAAAAACAAGTTTTAATGACTCCAACCTAAGTGTTTGTAAACGTCCGACTTCAACTGTATATATACCTTATTTACATAAGTATTCAGACCCTTTGCTATGAGACTCGAAATTTAGCTTATGTGCATCCTGTTTCTGTTGATCATCCTTGAGATGGTTCTACAACTTGAGTCCACCTGCGGCTCACATCTTTCTAAATGAGGTCCCACAGTTGACAGTGCATGTCAGAGCAGCAACTAAGCCATGAGGTCGAAGGAATTGTCCGTAGAGCTCTGAGACAGGATTGTGTAGAGGCACAGATCTGGGGAAGGGTACCAAAAATTGTCTGTAGCATTGAAGATCCCAAAGAACACAGTGTCCTTCATAATTCTTTAATGGAAGAGGTTTGGAACCATCAAGACTCTTCCCAGAGCTGGCCGGCTGGCCAAACTGAGCAATCGGGGGAGAAGGGCCTTGGTCACGGATGTGACCGAGAATCCGATGGTCACTCTGACAGCGCTCCAGAGTTTCTCTGTGGAGATGGAAGAACCTTCCAGAAGGTCAACCATCTCTGCAGCACTCCACCAATCAGGCTTTTATGGTAGAGTGGCCTGATGGAAGCCACTCCTCAGTTAAAGGCACATGACAGCCCGCTCGGAGTTTGCCTAAAGGCACCTAAAGGACTATCTGACCATGAGAAACAAGATTATCTGGTCTGATGAAACCAATATGTAATTATTTGGCCTGAATGGCAAGCGTCACGTCTGGAGGAAGAAGGCTTTAACAACAACAAAAAACTTGTATTATTTTTCTTAATCTTTTATTTTAATTGTATTTTTTTTTAAATGTATTATTATTATATATTTTAACTTATTTTTTAAAACTTTTTTTAAGCCTGTCACATCTGTGAATGTGGAATGTGTTTTGTTGGTTGATTGAAAAACAAGAAAACTTAATAAAACTTAAACTTAAATTGAAAAAAAAAGAATAAGGCTATAACGTAGCAAAATGTGGAAAAACTAAAGGGGTCTGAATACTTTCCGAATGCCCTGCCGACCTAGTGTTGTTCGTATGAGAGAGCCTGCAGTAAACACTTACAATGGGCCTGTCTGCCTGTGGTGTTGTGAAAGTGTTGCGTTTCCCCTCTGATATAAAATATAATAAATAAAGTCCCATAAATTACAAATATAATACCAAATCCCGTTTAGGGGACGTAGTACAATCAAGTGTGCTGAGGTGGTAGTACCATCAACCACTGCAGTCCTGTCTAAATCTGCCTACTTAGACATGTTGCTTTACCCCAGAAGTCTAGCAGCATAGTTGAAGGCTTTCAGTTCCAGTAGATGTCAGTGGGTTGCTTTGCTTTAGTCTCCCAGTAGGCCTAGTTCTGTGATGAGATGCATGTGATGACATGTATTATCTGAAATAGTCCCATAGAATTATACCTACGGAGGAGCGGCTTCTATGGATAAACTTTGAATGTCTTTGAACTTCAGAGTTGGCTTAACGTTGGACCAGGGAAGCTAGCTAGCTGACAAGCTTGTGTGTGCAGAACGGCACCAGAATTAAAAACACGTCTTACCTTTTTGTATTTAATAAATCCAATGTGAAATGTGATAACTATAGTATGCCTAACTAGCATTGAAAAAGTGAATCCATTCTTCTCGAATTAAAAATCTCACTCCCTATCTTCTGAATCACACTTGTAGCGTCAGTAGGCCACAGCTATGCTTCACTGTGGGAAATCCATTGGAGAGAACATCATGATGATACGAGTATTTTGATAGAATATAGTTTATTATCATTGAATAAATGTAATGTGCATAGGGTGAATCTGACTGTGCTGATGATGACATAGTGGCCATGCTTAGCACTACTGAATGAGCCCGTTGTATTAATATGATACATGGAGGAATGGTACTGTTTGTGTTTAGCCTTATTCAATAATACTGTGTATTACAGAGTACATATGACTGTAGTGTGGTGGTGATGATACTGACATGAATGGACAGTCACTGTAATGGAGGCCAGAGTCTGTATGTCTGTGTTTGTGATGAGTCCAGTTGCTCTGGCATCTTTCATGGGGTGATTAGGCGTAGCAGAGCATGCTGTGGGACACACTCATTTACAGGGCTTGTCTGTCTTAAAATGTAACCCTCTGCATCTCAGGAGTCCCCTCCAGTATAAAGGCCTTATGGGATCATCATGCCAAAGCAGCATTCTCTGAAAACACACACACACAGTTTAGCAAACTATCACGTGGCTCTTGAGCTCATCGCTCATCTTTTGGTTACTAATCTCTCTCTCTCTCTCTGTATTCAATGGGACATACACAGTGGGGTCTTTGTTCTCTGCCTGCCTGCCTGCCAGTGTAGTGTGTACTCTCTCACCCAGCAGCGTCCGTCTCAGGGGAAGGTTCTGTTATTGTGCTCCTCCCCTCAACCTCTCCTCCCCTCTCTCCAGACCAGGTCTCCATGGCAACGGGTGTCTGGCATCTGACAACATTTATCTTGTTATTGAGCATCCATCTGAATGACCCTTAGGGTGGGCTATATACCACAAAGACTACTGCCACACACACAGACACCACTCCTCCTGCTGCTGCCTGACACACAATGCAGTGGGCAGCCAACAGAGACACGGCTCAAAGGGCCAGCAGTGCTGTGGAGAGACTAACACACCACTGAAGCTGTCATACTGTAGGGAAGCTCCTCTGTGCTGTATGCAGAGCACAACACTGCTGCTGAGAGACGAGGCTGTAGTTGAGAGAGAAGAAGGCCGGAGTGGAGTATACTAGTGTAGTCCCATGTTGGAGGTGATGGCACAAGAGTTGTGGCTGTGAAATATCAGACAGTGTTTAAATGTTGCAAATCCATGCAATAACAACTCACTCCGTCTGCCTCTCCCTCCCTGTTGTTTAACTTTGTTTTTTTCTTTTTTGTTATGTTTATTATTTGTTGTTTAACACTGCCTCTCTCTCTCTATCTTCCTCTCCACCGCTCTCCCTCCATCTAGATCTGCGTGGTGTAGCAGGGCAGGCCAAGCCCCTGAATCCTCAGCGCTCCCTCCCTGGGACACCCATCAGTCACACACTCAAACACTTCCCCATCAACCTGCGTACATCCATGGACGGAAAGTACAAGGAGATCGCTGAGGTGAGAGCACAGTGACACAGTGGTGTCAACAGTGGTGTAAAGTACTTCAGTAAAAATACTTTGAAGTACTACTTAAGTAGTTTTTTGGTGTATCTGTACTTTACTTTAGTATTTACAGTGGGGCAAAAAAGTATTTAGTCAGCCACCAATTGTGCAAGTTCTCCCACTTAAAAAGATGAGAGGCCTGTAATTTTCATCATTAGGTACACTTCAACTATGACAGACAAAATGAGGGAAAAAAAATCACATTGTAGGATTTTTAATTAATTAATTTGCACATTTTGGTGGAAAATATGTATTTGGTCAATAACAAAGTTTATCTCAATACTTTGTTATATACCCTTTGTTGGCAATGACAGAGGTCAAACGTTTTCTGTAAGTCTTCACAAGGTTTTCACACACTGTTGCTGGTATTTTGTCCCATTCCTCCATGCAGATCTCCTCTAGTGCAGTGATGTTTTGGGGCTGTTGCTGGGCAACACGGACTTTCAACTCCCTCCAAAGATTTTCTATGGGGTTGAGATCTGGAGACTGACTAGGCCACTCCAGGACCTTGAAATGCTTCTTACGAAGCTACTCCTTCGTTGCCCGGGCGGTGTGTTTGGGATCATTGTCATGCTGAAAGACCCAGCCACGTTTCATCTTCAATGCCCTTGCTGATGGAAGGAGGTTTTCACTCAAAATCTCACGATACATGGCCCCATTCATTCTTTCCTTTACACGGATCAGTCGTCCTGGTCCCTTTGCAGAAAAACAGCCCCAAAGCATGATGTTTCCACCCCCATGCTTCACAGTAGGTATGGTGTTCTTTGGATGCAACTCAGCATTCTTTGTCCTCCAAACACGATGAGTTGAGTTTTTACCAAAAAGTTATATTTTGATTTCATCTGACCATATGACATTCTCCCAATCTTCTTCTGGATCATCCAAATGCTCTCTAGCAAACTTCAGACGGGCCTGGACATGTACTGGCTTAAGCAGGGGGACACGTCTGGCACTGCAGGATTTGAGTCCCTGGCAGCGTAGTGTGTTACTGATGGTAGGCTTTGTTACTTTGGTCCCAGCTCTCTGCAGGTCATTCACTAGGTCCCCCCATGTGGTTCTGGGATTTTTGCTCACTGTTCATGTGATCATTTTAGATTTTAGATCGAGGGAGATTATCAGTGGTTTTATATGTCTTCCATTTCCTAATAATTGCTCCCACAGTTGATTTCTTCAAACCAAGCTGCTTACCTATTGCAAATTCAGTCTTCCCAGCCTGGTGCAGGTCTACAATTTTGTTTCTGGTGTCCTTTGACAGCTCTTTGGTCTTGGCCATAGTGGAGTTTGGAGTGTGACTGTTTGAGGTTGTGGACAGGTGTCTTTTATACTGATAACAAGTTCAAACAGGTGCCATTAATACAGGTAACGAGTGGATGGCAGAGGAGCCTCTTAAAGAAGAAGTTACAGGTCATTGAGAGCCAGAAATCTTACTTGTTTGTAGGTGACCAAATACTTATTTTCCACCATCATTTGCAAATAAATTCATTAAAAATCCTACAATGTGATTTTCTGGATTTTTTTCTTCTCATTTATGTCTGTCATAGTTGAAGTGTACCTATGATGAAAATTACAGGCCGCTCATCTTTTTAAGTGGGAGAACTTGCACAATTGGTGGCTGACTAAATACTTTTTTGCCCCACTGTATATTTTTGACAACGTTTACTTAACTACATTCCTAAAGAAAATGATGTACTTTTTACTCCATACATTTTCTCTGACACCCAAAAGTATTCATTACATTTTGAATGCTTAGCAGGACAGGAAAATGGTGCAATTCACACACTTATCAAGAGAACATCCCTACTGGCTCTGATCTGGCGGACTTACTAAACACATGCTTCGTTCGTAAATTATGTCTGAGTGTTGGAGTGTGCCGCTGGCTATCCGTGATTTTGAAAAACAAGAAAATGGTGCTGTCTGGTTTGAATTTGAAGTTATTTGTACTTTTACTATTACATTTCCTTTTGATACTTAAGTATATTTAAAACCGAATACTTTTAGAATTTTACTCAAGTAGGGTTTTACTGGGTGTCATTTACTTTTACTTTAGTCATTTTCTATTAAGGTATCTTTCCTTTTACTAAAGTATGACAATTGAGTACTTTTTCCACCACTGTCAAGCACTTTCCAAATACGTGTGTGTGTGTGGTGTGTGGTGTGTGTGTGTGTGTGTGTGTGTTTGCGTGCGACTGCATGTGTTGGATGTTTGTGTCGGTGTTAAATGTTCATGATGTTTATGTAAGTTTGTGTATTGTAATGTTAAGTAAACTCTTCCTGTGTGTGTAATGTGTGTGTGTTCTAATGTTTATTTGACTCTCTGTGTATCTCTCAGGAGCTGTTCACTCGTAGCCTGACGGAGAGTGAGATGCGCACCGCTCCTTATGAGTTCCCTGAGGACAGCCCCATCGAGCAGCTGGAGGAGAGACGCCAACGCCTGGAGAGGCAGATCAGCCAGGACATCAAGTAGGGACACACACAGCAGCAGACATGCACACTCACATACACACCAACACAACTCCCCCGTACACACCCAAACACCCTCCATATACCCACAGGCACACAAGCACCGTCAACAGCTTCCATCATGTCGCTTTTAAGCAGGCCAGCTGACTAACATAAGTAAACAGCTAATGGAGTCAGTCAGTAGCATTCGCATCCTGGTGTTCCAGCCTGTTCCACCCACAGGAGAAGGGGGGGGGGGGGGGTTCTGTCTGGGTTGATGGGGTGTGATGGCCTGTGCCACTGAGCCAATCTCAGGGGGGATCTGACACACTTAGGCATCCTTGCTCCACTCACCGCAGCAGGGTCATGTGACCAAGGTATACCAAGGTATACTGTCTGTTCCACTGCTAACTGATCATGTTTCTCTGTTTGTCCCATTTCATCTGACCACCCTTCACACCCTGATCCCCTTTGTGTGTGTCATGTGCGTTACTGTTGTTCTCTTGTGTGTTTTGTTTGTGTAACTGGATTTGAATCCTCTCTGTCTTTCTTTCTGTGCTTGTGTGTTTAAATGTGTGTATGTGCCGCCCCCCTCCCCCTTCCTTGTGCTTTGTCTTACCTGTACCCCTCTGACCTGGCCTTGCTGCCATGCACTCCGCACCACGCCAGGCTTGAGCCAGAGATCCTGCTCCGCATCAAACAGGAGTTCATGAAAATTGACAGCGCTGCCGACCTAGAGTGAGTGAGCTGTACTTTCAGTCTCTCTCTCTATCTTTTGCCTTTTCCTAACAATCTTGTGAATGCATAAGTTAAAGTTTTTACCTGTACGTATGTACAGTCCTTGGCGCTCATTTTCTGAAGAGTTTAATTTTAAATGTATCATTTTGTTATATATTGAGAATGTTCCACTCCAACAGCAAAATATGAGTTCCCTGTGTGCTGCCCCCTACTGATGATGTATAGTCATCACAGGTGATGTTGAGTCATTTTATTTATTTAACCTTTATTTGACTAGGCAAGTCAGTTTAGAACAAATTCTTATTTACAATGACGGCCTACCCCGGACAAGGCTGTGCCAATTGTTTGCCGCCCTATGGGACTCCCAATCAAGGCTGGATGTGATGCAGCCTGGATTCAAACCAGGTACTGTAGCGACACCTCTTGCACTGAGATGCAGTGTCATAGACCACTGCGCCACTCAGGAATCCCTCTGAGGTGCAGGGCTGATATTCAGTCCAAAAAGATCATGAAACAACTTATTTCTTCAATAACATCTCAGTAGTCTGTTACACTTTAATAAAGTACTGCAAATTACTTTAGAAGGTAATCTTATTAATAATTCTATTGAGTGATGCCGCGTAAAACAATTGGTGAATTAGCCGCCTCCTGTAAGGCTGTATCTGTATAGCAAACGTAGCCTATCTGACAAGGATGTCGGTGTTGTAGCATGCCACCAGCATATCTCCTTCTCTCTCTCTCTGGTGCTAGGCCAAAGGTTATCTTCCTTTATACAGTACCATTCAAATGTTTGGACACACCTACTCATTCAAGGGTTTTTCTTTATTTTACTATTTTCTACATTGTTGAATAATAGTGAAGACATCAAAACTATGAAGTATCACATATGGAATTTTAAAAAAGCATTACATATATTTTTGATTTTAGATTCTTCAAAGTAGCCACCCTTTGCCTTGATGACAGCTTTGCGCACTATTGGCATTCTTTCAACCAGCTTCATGAGGAATACTTTTCCAACAGTCTTGAAGGAGTTCCCACATATGCTGAGCACTTGTTGGCTGCTTTTCCTTCACTCTGCGGTCTAACTCATCTCATCTGATGCAGCACTCCATCACTCTCTTTCTTGGTCAAATAGCCCTTACACACCTTGTAGGTGTGTTGGAACATTGGGGTGGCAGGTAGCCTAGTGGTTAGAGCTTTGGACTAGTAACCGAAAGGTTGCAAGATCGAATCTCCAAGCTGTCGTTCTGCCCCTGAACAAGGCAGTTAACCCACTGTTCCTAGGCTGTCATTGAAAATAAGAATTTGTTCTTAAGTGACTTGCCTAGTTAAATAAAGGTTTAAAAAAAAAATCTAATTGTCCTGTTGAAAAACAGATGATAGTCGCACTAACCGCGCAAACCAGATGGGATGGTAGAATGCTGTGGTAGCCATGCTGGTTAAGTGTGCCTTGAATTCTAAATACTGTATATCACAGACAGGGTCACTGTGGGAACCACACATGCATAGATCATCTAGGGTTTTCACCTACTCTGTGTCTCACAAAGACATTGGTCACATTTGGACTCAAGGACAGATTTTCACCGGTCTAATGTCCATTGCTCGTGTTTCTTGGCCCAAGCAAGTCTCTTCTTATTGGTGTCCTTTAGTAGTGGTTTCTTTGCAGCATTTTGACCATGAAGTCCTGATTCATGCAGTCTCCTCTGAACAGTCAATTTTGAGATGTGTCTGTTACTTGAAACCTTTGAAGCATTTATTTGGGCTGCAATCTGAGGTTCAGTTAATTCTGATGAATTTATCCTCTGCAGCAGAGGTAACTCTGGATCTTCATTTTCTATGGCGATCCTCGTGAGAGCTAGTTACATCATAGCGCTTGATGGTTTTTGCGACTGCATTTGAAGAAACTTTCAAAGTTCTTGACATTTTCCGGATTGACTGACCATCATGTCTTAAAGTAATGATGGACTGTTGTTTCTCTTTGCTTATTTGAGCTGTTCTTGCCATAATATCGACTAGGTCTTTTACCAAATAGGGCTATCTTCTGAATACCAACCCTGCCTTGACACAACACAATTGGCTCAAAAGCATTCAGAAGGAAAGAAATTCCACAAATTAACTTTTAACAAGGCACACCTGTATATTGAAATGCATTCCAGGTGACAACCTCATGAAGCTGGTTGAGAGAATGCCAAGAGTATGCAAAGCTGTCATCAAGGCAAAGGGTGGCTACTTTGAAGAATCTCAAATGTAAAATATGTTTTGATTTGTTTAACACTTTTTTGATTCCATATGTGTTATTTCATAGTTTTGATGTCTTCACTATTATTCTACAATTATTCTCTAACCCTGAAGCTTATAAGAAATCCCGCCATGCCCGCCGACGAACCATCAAACAGGTAAAGCGTCAATACAGGACTAAGATTTAATTGTACTACACCGGCTCCAACGCTCATCGGATGTGGCAGAGCTTACAAACTAGTACAGACTACAAAGGGAAGCACAGCCGCGAGCTCCCCAGTGACACGAGCCTACCAGACAAGCTAAATTACTTCTATGCTTGCTTCGAGGCAAGTAACACTGAACCATGCATGAGAGCATCAGCTGTTCCGGACGACTGTGTGATCACACTCTCCTTAGCCGATGTGAGTAAGACCTTTAAACAGGTCAACATGGATTACCAGGACGTGTAGTCCGAGCATGCGCTGACAAACTGGCAAGTGTCTCACTGACATTTTTAACCTGTCTATATCTGAGTCTGTAATACCAACATATTTCAAGCAGACCAACATAGTCCCTGTGCCCAAGAACACTAAGGTAACCTTCTCAAGGACTACCGACCTGTAACACTCTGTAGCCATGAAGTGCTTTGAAAGGCTGGTCATGGCTCACATGAACACCATTAAACCCAAGACCCACTCCAATTTGCATACCGCCCCAACAGATCCACAGATGATGCAATCTCTATTGCACTCAACTTCTTTGACTACAGCTCAGCGTTCAACACCATAGTGCCCTCAAAGCTCATCACTAAGCTAAGGACCTTAGGAATAAAACACTTCGCTCTGCAACTGGATCCTGGACTTCCTGGCAGGCTGCTCCCAGGTGGTAAGGGTAGGTAACAACACATCCGCCACGCTGATCCTCAACACTTGGGCCCCTCAGGTGCGTGCTCAGTCCCCTCCTGTACTCCCTGTTCACTCATGACTGCATGGCCAGGCACGACTCTAACACCATCATCAAGTTTGCCGATGACACAACAATGGTAGGCCTGATCACTAACAACAATGAGACAGCCTATAGGGAGGAGGTCAGAGACCTGGCCGTGTGGTGCCAGGACAACAACCTCTCCCTCTATGTGATCAAGAAAAAGGAGATGATTGTGGACTACAGGAAAAGGAGGACCAAGCACGCCCCCATTCTCATCGACGGGGCTGCAGTGGAGCAGGTTGAGAGCTTCAAGTTCCTTGGCATCCACATCACCAACAAACTATCATGGTCCAAACACACATAGACAGTAATGAAGAGGGCACGACAAATCCTATTCCCCCTCAGGAGACTGAAAAGATTTGGCATGGGTCCTCAGATCCTCAAAAGGTTCTACAGCTGCACCATCGTGAGCATCCTGACTGGTTGCAACTGCTTGGCCACTTCAGAGGGTAGTGCGTACAGCCCAGTACATCACTGGGGCCAAGCTCCCTGCCATCCAGGACCTCTATACCATGCTGTGTCAGAGGAAGGCCCTAAAAATTGTCAAAGACTCAAGCCACCCTAGTCATGGACTGTTCTCTCTGCTACCGCACGGCAAGCAATACCGGAGTGCCAAGTCTAGGTCCAAGAGGCTTCTTAACAGGGCTACCCAGACTCCTCTTTTACGCTGCTGCTACTCTCTGTTTATTATCTATGCATAGTTACTTTAACTCTACCTACATGTGCATATTACCTCAATTACCTCAACTAACCGGTGTCCCCACACATTGATTCCGTACCTCCTGTATATAGCCTTGCTATTGTTATGTTACTGCTGCTGTTTAATTATTTGTTAGTTTTGTTTTCTCTTTTTTTTCTAAAAACTTCTTAAAGCATTGTTAGTTAAGGGCTTGTAAGTAAGCATTTCACTGTAACCTGTTGTATTTGGCGCATGTGACACATTTGATTTGATTTGACAATGTAGAAAATATTAAAAATAAAGAAAACTCTTTAATGAGTAAGTGAGTCCAAACCTTTGACTGGTACTCTATGTATATTTGATATAGGCTTGAAGTCATAAACAGCGCAATGCTTGAAGCATTGCGAAGAGCTGCTGGCAAACGCAGTGAAGTGCTGTTTGAATGAATGCTTACGAGCCTGCTGCTGCCTACCACCGCTCAGTCAGACTGCTCTATCAAATCATAGACTTAATTATAATATAATAACACACAGAAATACGAGCCTTAGGTCATTAATATGGTCAAATCCGGAAACTATCATTTTGGGGAAAAAAAAAACGTTTATTCTTTCAGTGAAATACAGAACCGTTCCGTATTTTATCTAATGGGTGGCATCCATATGTCTAAATATTGCTGTTACATTGCACAACGTTCAATGTTATGTTATAATTACGTAAAATTCTGGCAAATTTGTTCGCAACGAGCCAGGCGGCCCAAACTGTTGCATATACCCTGACTCTGCGTGCAATGAACGCAAGAGAAGTGACACAATTTCCCTAGTTTAATATTGCCTGCTAACATTTATTTTAACTAAATATGCAGGTTTTAAATAAAAAAAATAGACTTCTGTGTATTGATTTTAAGAAAGGCATTGATGTTTATGGTTAGGTACATTCGTGCAACGATTGTGCTTTTTTCGCAAATGTGCTTTTGTTAAATCATCCCCCGTTTGGCGAAGTTGGCTGTCTTTGTTAGGAAGAAATAGTCTTCACACAGTTCTCAACGAGCCAGTCGGCCCAAACTGCTGCATATACCCTGACTCTGTTGCACAGAACGCAAGAGAAGTGACACAATTTCCCTAGTTAAAAGAAATTCATGTTAGCAGGCAATATTGACTAAATATGCAGGTTTAAAAATATATATACTTGTGTATTGATTTAAAGAAAAGCATTGATGTTTATGGTTAGGTACACATTGGTGCAACGACAGTGCTTTTTTCACGAATGCACTTGTTAAATCACCCGTTTGGCTGTGATTCAATTATAAATTTGCAGGCACCGCATCGATTATATGCAATGCAGGACAAGCTAGATAAACTAGTAATATCATCAACCATGTGTAGTTAACTAGGGATTATGTTAAGATTGATTGTTTTTTATAAGATACGTTTAATACTAGCTAGCAACTTACCTTGGCTCCTTGCTGCACTCCTTCCTGTAATGTAATCGGCCATGATCGGTGTCCAAAAATGCCGATTACTGATTGTTATGAAAACTTGAAATCAGCCCTAATTAATCGGTCGACCTCCCTGTACATATGTCCAACTAAACCTGCCAATAAAGTATTGATTCATATATTTTCATAGGTGCTTTGCAAAACTATTTACATGAGATTTCTATTTCCCTACGTCATACCTCAACCCCATGCTCTCTCCTATCCTAATCTTTTCTTTACCCCTTCTCTCTCCCTGTAGGTTTATGAATGAGCTGGGTGGTGTGGACAGGACGGATGATGGCTGGATGAAGGAGAGAGTATTACCGATGGAGCGAGAGTACCAGCGTGTCTCAATATCAGGGGAGGAGAAGTGTGGGGTGAGAGCCGCTGACTAAACAACTTGATATAATAAATCCAGTCACAGTCCATCCTGATCAGTGTTTTATCATGCAGTGGTTTCTCATTCCAAGTACTAGTTGGTTGGTCTCTCAGTGTGCCACATGCTTACTGTGAAAGGTAAACCAATTCAGTCAACAAGTCTATTGAGGTGGGTTTGGTAGTGCTTGGACTTATTTATTTAGGCAGTTGGATATACAGAGGAAGTAGTTCAGAAATGAGAGCCTGGACCGGGTAGTGAACCCCGGTCTCCAGTGGGGACAGCATGTTGTCTAGAATTGTGCAATTGTTACCCACTCAGCCACACTCTTAATCAATGTAGACTATGCCTGACTTGTACCGTTCTGCCCTGACCAGGTGCCCTTCACAGACCTGGTAGATGCAGCTAAATGTGTGGTAAAGGCCCTGTTCATCAGGGAGAAGTACATTGCTCTGTCCATTCAGAACTTCTGTAAGACCACTGCCCGTGAGCTGGGAGAGCTGGGAGAGAAGCCCCTGGACCTACGCATCTATGAGGAGATCCCTGAGACCCCCGTTGATGCAGGTATGACATACTCACACACCTGACACATTTGGTATGACACAAACTGAGACACACAGGGCATAGCTGTAGGGTTTCTGCCCCTTTCTTCTTTAGCAAATGAGTTACTTTGTGAAATTGTAAATGAAAATGAAGTTGTGATGTATAATAGTATGGTGAACTTTTCTCCCTTCCCCGCTGTCTCCCACAGATGCTCCAGTCCACCCCCCTGTCTCAGAGACTCACCCCTATGAAAACCAGGACACCAAGAACATGCCTGCAGACACAGGGTACAGCTGTAAGATGGTGGATGGGGTCATGCATGTCTACACCAAGAAGAGCCCCATGGAGAAGTGGGTTTGTGTTTGAGTCTGCTTGTTTTCAGTTTTTGGTGTAAAGTGTGTGATGGGCTAGTCTGCTTCTACGTGTGTGTAAGAGAGAGTGTGTAACCGAAATTCTCCATCCTCATTTCCAGGAGTACAGAGTTGGACCTGCCTTACCCAGACCTGAAGGAGTACATCGCTGACATGAATGTCATGATGGCTCTCATCATTAACGGACCAGTGTGAGTGTTACTGGTTACTGGCCTTACAGTTAACATTAGTCACATCTGTTGTCTCATTAGTATCTGTGTATGTCAAAACTGTGCAAATTCTGTGTACACATGTCAAGAGTGAGACATATATATGTGTGTGTGTGTGTGTGTGTGTGTGTGTGTGTGTGTGTGTGTGTGTGTGTGTGTGTGTGTGTGTGTGTGTGTGTGTGTGTGTGTGTGTGTGTGTGCAGAAAGTCGTTCTGCTACCGCCGGCTGCAATACCTGAGCTCTAAGTTCCAGATGCACATCCTGCTGAACGAGATGAAGGAGCTGGCAGCCCAGAAGAAGGTTCCTCACCGCGACTTCTACAACATCCGCAAGGTGACACACAACAACACTGACACCACAACACTACAGCATCCAACAGCTTCTTAATCTACAACATCTCTATAAAACCTGCAAAGTGTTCAATATCAGTTAGTCACTCCACATTGTTGGAGTGAAATATATCTGGAAGTAGTCTCCCACTTTTTCCTTGGTGTAGTGACCAATGAAGATACACCACTGCTAAGTGCTAACTAACTCAGGCTTTTTGTTTTGTCTTTCTGGCATCCATCCTCAACATCTCATTGTTGTTGACCCTGTCTCTCCCTCTTCCCCCAGGTGGACACCCACATCCATGCCTCATCTTGTATGAACCAGAAGCACCTGCTGCGCTTTATCAAGCGAGCCATGAAGAAGTACCCTGGGGAGATAGTCCACATGGAGCATGGGCGGGGACAGACCCTCATGGAGGTGTTTGAGAGCATGAACCTGACTGCCTTTGACCTG
Organism: Oncorhynchus clarkii lewisi; assembly: GCF_045791955.1. Classification (NCBI taxonomy): domain Eukaryota; kingdom Metazoa; phylum Chordata; class Actinopteri; order Salmoniformes; family Salmonidae; genus Oncorhynchus; species Oncorhynchus clarkii. The sequence continues at coordinate 53,158,993 of NC_092163.1, read as the reverse complement.
AGTGTGGACACACTGGACATGCACGCGGTGAGGAGCAGGGGAAGAGGGGAGGGGGAAAGAGAATTGTTAGAGAGGGAGGGGTAGGAGAATTGTTTAAAGAGGGAGGGGTAGGAGAATTGGGGGAAGAAGAGTGGCATCGTAAGTGTCACCTATCTATTCTCAGGACCGCAACACGTTCCATCGCTTCGACAAGTTCAATGCCAAATACAACCCCATTGGAGAATCCATCCTGAGAGAGATCTTCATCAAGACAGACAACCACATCGAGGGCAAATACTTTGGCCACATGATCAAGGTCTGAAACCATCCCATGCTACCTTAAACAGCCATACAAACAGTGGTGTTTGTGTTAGTTCACCCCACATAGTTATGCACATTGATATTAAGAGAAAATGTGGCCTTGAAGTCTTAATTCACAGACATTAATACAATGATATTGATGTCTCTAATGCGTTGTTGGTGTTCCATCAGGAGGTGATGGCTGACCTAGAGGAGAGTAAGTACCAGAATGTGGAGCTGCGTCTGTCCATCTACGGCCGCTCCCGGGACGAATGGGACAAGCTGGCCCAGTGGGCCGTCAAACACCAAGTCTACTCTGACAACGTGCGCTGGCTCATCCAAGTGCCCCGCCTTTTGTGAGTAGTACCTCTACCTACTACAGCATCAACAAAGCAGTTATACACATCTACCTTTTATCAGCTTTTCTTGGACGTAAACCTCTCCTTGTATTTGTGACAAGTATTATCTTTGAATGAATACTGTGAATGAATGTGAATGATAATAATCTTCCATATGATTAACCCTCCTCTGACTGCAGTGATGTGTACCGCACCAAGAAGCAGCTGGCTAACTTCCAGGAGATGATGGAGAACATCTTCATGCCTCTGTTTGAGGTCACCATTAACCCCCGCAGCCACCCTGAGCTGCACCTCTTCCTCCAGCATGTGAGTCACTCACATAGCACTACAGTCAACAAAGTAGGATTCTCCCCTTCCCTACACCTAACATATCCAGACACTTGAGATGCATTTTCTTCCGGTCAGAAAGGACTTAGGGCCCCACCTCATTCATACACTCCAGGTACTGTTTTACCGTAACTTATTGTTGTATAACTAACTGTATGTTGTCAGGTGGTGGGCTTTGACAGTGTGGATGACGAGTCCAAGCCGGAGCACCACATCTTCAACATGGACAGCCCCCTGCCAGCCGACTGGACAGAGGAGGACAACCCTCCCTACTCCTACTACCTCTACTACACCTACGCCAACATGGCCGTGCTCAACCACCTGCGCAGGTACCAGGCTGCTTAACGAACCTCAGCACAAAGACGACTTTAAAAAATAAATAAAGGCCCAGTGCAGTCAAAAACTAGATTTTCATGTGTTTTATATATACACTACCGTTCAAAAGTTTGGGATCACTTAGAAATGTCCTTGTTTTCTCAATTAAAATAACATCAAATTGATCAGAAATACAGAATAGACGTTGTTAATGTTGTAAATGACTATTGTAGCTGGAAACGGTAGATTTTTTTTAATGGAATATCTACATAGGCGTACAGAGGCCCATTATCAGCAACCATCACTCCTGTGTTCCAATGGCACGTTGTGTTAGCTAATCGAAGGATGCTGGCCTTGTAGGCAGAGTTGCAAAGAAAAAGCCATATCTCAGACTGGCCAACAAAAATAAAAGATTAAAATGGGCAAAAGAGGAACCCTGCCTAGAAGGCCAGCATCCCGGATTCGCCACTTCACTGTTGACGTTGAGACTGATGTTTTGCGAAAACTATTTAATGAAGCTGCCAGTTGAGGACTTGTGAGGCTTCTGTTTCTTAAACTAGACACTAATGTACTTGCCCTCTTGCTCAGTTGTGCACCGGGTCCTCCCACTCCTCTTTCTATTCTGGTTAGTGCCAGTTTGCGCTGTTCTGTGAAGGGAGTAGTACACAGCGTTGTACCAGATCTTCAGTTTCTTGGCAATTTCTCGCATGGAATAGCCTTCATTTCTCAGAACAAGAATAGACTGACGAGTTTCAGAAGAAAGGTCTTTGTTTCTGGCCATTTTGAGCCTGTAATCGAACCCACAAATGCTGATGCTCCAGATACTCAACTAGTCTAAAGGCCAGTTTTATTGCTTCTTTAATGAGGACAACAGTTTTCAGCTGTGGTAACATATTTGCAAAAGGGTTTTCTAATGATCAATTAGCCTTTTAAAATGATAAACTTGGCTTAGCTAACGCAACGTGCCATTGGAACACAGGAGTGATGGATGTTCAAATAAAATGTATTTGTCACATACACATGGTTAGCAGATGTTAATGCGAGTGTAGCGAAATGCTTGTGCTTCTAGTTCCGACAATGCCGTAATAACCAACGAGTAATCTAACCTAACAATTCCAAAACGACTACCTTATACACACAAGTGTAAAGGGATAAAGAATATGTACATAAATATATATGAATGAGTGATGGTACAGAACAGCATAGGCAAGATGCAGTAGATGGTATCGAGTACAGTATATACATATGAGATGAGTAATGTAGGGTATGTAAACAAAGTGGCATAGTTTAAAGTGGCTAGTGATACATGTATTACATAAAGATGCAGTAGATGATATAGGTAACAGTATATACATATACATGTGAGATGATTAATGTAGGGTATGTAAACATTATATTAAGTAGCATTGTTTAAAGTGGCTAGTGATATATTTTACATCAATTTTCATCAATTCCCATTATTAAAGTGGCTGGAGTTGAGTCAGTGTGTTGGCAGCAGCCACTCAATGTTAGTGGTGGCTGTTTAACAGTCTGATGGCCTTGAGATAGAAGCTCTTTTTCAGTCTCTCGGTTCCTGCTTTGATGCACCTGTACTGACCTCGCCTTCTGGATGATAGCAGGGTGAACAGGCAGTGGCTCGGGTGGTTGTTGTCCTTGATGATCTTTATGGCCATCCTGTGACATCGGGTGGTGTAGGTGTCCTGGAGGGCAAGTAGTTTGCCCCTGGTGACGCGTTGTGCAGACCTCACTACCCTCTGGAGAGCCTTACGGTTGTGGGCGGAGCAGTTGCCGTACCAGGCGGTGATACAGCCCGACAGGATGCTCTCGATTGTGCATCTGTAGAAGTTTGTGAGTGCTTTTTGTGACAAGCCAAATTTCTGAGGTTGAAGAGGCCTTCTTCACGACGCTGTCTGTGTGGGTGGACCAATTCAGTTTGTCCGTGATGTGTATGCCAAGGAACTTAAAACTTACTACCCTCTCCACTACTGTCCCATCGATGTGGATAGGGGGGTGCTCCCTCTGCTGTTTCCTGAAGTCCACAATCATCTCTTTTGTTTTGTTGACGTTGAGTGTGAGGTTATTTTCCTGACACCACACTCCGAGGGCCCTCACCTCCTCCCTGTAGGCCGTCTCGTCGTTGTTGGTAATCAAGCCTACCACTGTGGTGTCGTCCGCAAACTTGATGATTGAGTTGGAGGCGTGCATGGCCACGCAGTCATGGGTGAACAGGGAGTACAGGAGAGGGCTCAGAACGCACCCTTGTGGGGCCCCAGTGTTGAGGATCAGCGGGGTGGAGATGTTGTTACCTACCCTCACCACCTGGGGGGCGGCCCGTCAGGAAGTCCAGTACCCAGTTGCACAGGGCGGGGTCGAGACCCAGGGTCTCGAGCTTGATGACGAGTTTGGAGGGTACCATGGTGTTAAATGCTGAGCTGTAGTCGATGAACAGCATTCTCACATAGGTATTCCTCTTGTCCAGATGGGTTAGGGCAGTGTGCAGTGTGGTTGAGATTGCATCGTCTGTGGACCTATTTGGGCGGTAAGCAAATTGGAGTGGGTCTAGGGTGTCAGGTAGGGTGGAGGTGATATGGTCCTTGACTAGTCTTTCAAAGCACTTCATGATGACGGAAGTGAGTGCTACGGGGCGGTAGTTGTTTAGCTCAGTTTCCTTAGCTTTCTTGGGAACAGGGACAATGGTGGCCCTCTTGAAGCATGTGGGAACAGCAGACTGGGGTAAGGATTGATTGAATATGTCCGTAAACACACCAGCCAGCTGGTCTGCGCATGCTCTGAGGACGCGGCTGGGGATGCCGTCTGGGCCTGCATCCTTGCGAGGGTTAACACGTTGAAATGTTTTCCTCACGTCGGCTGCAGTGAAGGAGAGTCCGCAGGTTTTGGTTGCGGGCCGTGTCAGTGGCACTGTATTGTCTTCAAAGCAGGCAAAAGTTTTATTTATTCTGCCTGGGAGCAAGACATCCTGGTCCGTGACGGGGCTGGATTTCTTTTTGTAATCCGTGATTGACTGTAGACCCTGCAACATACCTCTTGTGTCTGAGCCGTTGAATTGTGACTCTACTTTGTCTCTATACTGACGCTTAGCTTGTTTGATTGCCTTGCGGAGGGAATCGCTACACTGTTTGTATTCGGTCATGTTTCCGGTCACCTTTCCCTGGTTAAAAGCAGTGGTTCGCGCTTTCAGTTTCACACGAATGCTGCCATCAATCCACGGTTTCTGGTTTGGGAATGTTTTAATCGTTGCTATGGGAACGACATCATAAATGCACTTTCTAATGAACTCGCTCACCGAATCAGCGTATTCGTCAATGTTGTTGTTGGACGCAATGCGGAACATATCCCAGTCCGCGTGATCGAAGCAGTCTTGAAGCGTGGAATCAGATTGGTCGGACCAGCGTTGAACAGACCTGAGCGCGGGAGCTTCTTGTTTTAGTTTCTGTCTGTAGGCAGGAAGCAACGAAATGGAGTCGTGGTCAGCTTTTCCGAAAGGAGGGCGGGGGAGGGCCTTATATGCGTCGCGGAAGTTAGAATAGCAATGATCCAAGGTTTTACCAGCCCTGGTTGCGCAATCGATATGCTGATACAATTTAGGGAGTCTTGTTTTCAGATTAGCCTTGTTAAAATCCCCAGCTACAATGAATGCAGCCTCAGGATATGTGGTTTCCAGTTTGCAAAGAGTCAAATAAAGTTTATTCAGGGCCATCGATGTGTCTGCTTGGGGGGGAATATATACGGCTGTGATTATAATCGAAGAGAATTCCCTTGGTAGATAATGCGGACGACATTTGATTGTGAGGAATTCTAAGTCAGGTAAAGAGAAGGACTTGAGTTCCTGTATGTTGTTGTGGTCACACCATGTCTCGTTAATCATAAGGCATACGCCCCCGCCCCTCTTCTTACCAGAAAGATGTTTGTTTCTGTCGGCGCGATGCGTGAAGAAACCAGCTGGCTGCACCGATTCCGTTAGCGTCTCTCGAGTGAGCCATGTTTCCATGAAGCAACTGATGTCCCTTGATAATTGGCCCCTGTACGCCTATGTAGATATTCCATAAAAAAATCTGCCGTTTCCAGCTACAATAGTCATTTACAACATTAACAATGTCTACACTGTATTTCTGATCCATTTGATGTTATTTTAATGGACAAAAAAAATAATAATTCTTTCAAAACAAGGACATTTCTAAGTGACCCCAAACTTTTGAACGGTAGTGTATACTGAACAAAAATGTAAACATGTATAAAGTGTTGGTCCCATGTTTCATGAGCTGAAATAAAAGATCCCAGAAATGCTCCATATGCACAAAAAGCTTATTTCTCTCAAATTTAGTGCACAAATTTGGCTACATCCCTGTTAGTGAGATTTTCTCCTTTGCCAAGATAATCCATCCACCTGACAGGTGTGGCATATCAAGAAGCTGAACAAACAGCATAATCATTACACAGGTGCACATTGTGCTGGGGAAAATAAAAGGCCACTCTAAAATGTGCAGCTTTGTCACACAACACAATGCCACAGATACAGTGCCTTGCGAAAGTATTCGGCCCCCTTGAACTTTGCGACCTTTTGCCACATTTCAGGCTTCAAACATAAAGATATAAAACTGTATTTTTTTGTGAAGAATCAACAACAAGTGGGACACAATCATGAAGTGGAACGACATTTATTGGATATTTCAAACTTTTTTAACAAATCAAAAACTGAAAAATTGGGCGTGCAAAATTATTCAGCCCCCTTAAGTTAATACTTTGTAGCGCCACCTTTTGCTGCGATTACAGCTGTAAGTCGCTTGGGGTATGTCTCTATCAGTTTTGCACATCGAGAGACTGAATTTTTTTTCCATTCCTCCTTGCAAAACAGCTCGAGCTCAGTGAGGTTGGATGGAGAGCATTTGTGAACAGCAGTTTTCAGTTCTTTCCACAGATTCTCGATTGGATTCAGGTCTGGACTTTGACTTGGCCATTCTAACACCTGAATATGTTTATTTTTGAACCATTCCATTGTAGATTTTGCTTTATGTTTTGGATCATTGTCTTGTTGGAAGACAAATCTCCGCCCCAGTCTCAGGTCTTTTGCAGACTCCATCAGGTTTTCTTCCAGAATGGTCCTGTATTTGGCTCCATCCATCTTCCCATCAATTTGAACCATCTTCCCTGTCCCTGCTGAAGAAAAGCAGGCCCAAACCATGATGCTGCCACCACCATGTTTGACAGTGGGGATGGTGTGTTCAGCTGTGTTGCTTTTACGCCAAACATAACGTTTTGCATTGTTGCCAAAAAGTTCAATTTTGGTTTCATCTGACCAGAGCACCTTCTTCCACATGTTTGGTGTGTCTCCCAGGTGGCTTGTGACAAACGACACTTTTTATGGATATCTTTAAGAAATGGCTTTCTTCTTGCCACTCTTCCATAAAGGCCAGATTTGTGCAATATATGACTGATTGTTGTCCTATGGACAGAGTCTCCCACCTCAGCTGTAGATCTCTGCAGTTCATCCAGAGTGATCATGGGCCTCTTGGCTGCATCTCCGATCAGTCTTCTCCTTATATGAGCTGAAAGTTTAGAGGGACGGCCAGGTCTTGGTAGATTTGCAGTGGCCTGATACTCCTTCCATTTCAATATTATCGCTTGCACAGTGCTCCTTGGGATGTTTAAAGCTTGGGAAATCTTTTTGTATCCAAATCCGGCTTTAAACTTCTACACAACAGTATCTCGGACCTGCCTGGTGTGTTCCTTGTTCTTCATGATGCTCTCTGCGCTTTTAACGGACCTCTGACTATCACAGTGCAGGTGCATTTATACGGAGACTTGATTACACACAGGTGGATTGTATTTATCATCATTAGTTATTTAGGTCAACATTGGATCATTCAGAGATCCTCACTGAACTTCTGGAGAGAGTTTGCTGCACTGAAAGTAAAGGGGCTGAATAATTTTGCACGCACAATTTTCAGTTTTTGAATTGTTAAAAAAGTTTGAAATATCCAATAAATGTCGTTCCACTTCATGATTGTGTCCCACTTGTTGTTGATTCTTCACAAAAAATACAGATTTATATCTTTATGTTTGAAGCCTGAAATGTGGCAAAAGGTCGCAAAGTTCAAGGGGGCCGAATACTTTCGCAAGGCACTGTATCTAAAGTTTTTGGGGAGCGTGCAATTGACTGCAGGAATGTCCACCGGAGCTTTAGCCAGAGAATTTAATGTTAATTTCCCTACCATAAGCCGCCTCCAACGTCGTTTTGAAGAATTTGGCAGTACGCCCAACTGGCCTCACAACCGCAGAGCACATGTAACCACGTCAGCCAGGGACCTCCACATCCGGCTTCTTCTCCAGCTGGATCGTCTGAAACCAGCCATCCGGACAGAAGATGAAACTGCGGAGTATTTCTGTCTGTAATAAAGCCTTTTTGTGGGGAAAAAGTCATTCTAAATGGCTGGGCCTAGCTCCCCAGTGGGTGGGCCTATGGCCTCCCAGGTCCACGCATGGCTGCAACCCTGCCCAGTCATGTGAAATCCATAGATTAGGGCCTAATTAATTAATTTCAATTGACTGATTTCCTTATATGAACTGTAACTCAGTAAAATCCTAAAAATTGTTACATGTTGCGTTCATTTTTGTTCAGTGTATATATACACGCTATGAGGTTGGAATAATACTGTACAATTGTGGAAATTATGATAATGCCCTTTTATTGTAACAGCTGCTTGAAAAGGCTGTCTGAAATTTCAACTTGTTTGGTGTGATGGAGTTTTGATCTGCCTGGTGACATCACCAAATGAATGAATAAATTAATGAATAGACCAATAAGAAACAGAGTTCCTAACCTCTCTGCCAATAACAATAACAGCTAGCTTTCAGTGTTCTTCTCCCCACTCCCAGACAGCCCTAGCAAGATTCTTGCTTGAGAAATTGCTCTTTGCTAAAAAGCTATTTTGGTTTCTTTTTTACCATGAAAATAATCACAGTGAGGTTCTTAATTGTTACCCAGAAATTATTTGATATTGAGATAAAAACGGCTGCATTGGACCTTTAATAACATAAATGATGAATGAGTCGCATGAAAACATTAAGGATTGTTAATGAATATACTTTATGAAGCTAATATGTGTTTGCTTGTGACATGCAGGAGGCGTGGCTTCCACACGTTTGTGCTGCGCCCTCACTGCGGGGAGGCGGGGCCTGTCCACCACCTGGTGTCGGGTTTCATGCTTTCAGAGAACATCTCCCACGGGCTGCTGCTCAGGAAGGTTAGTCAGCACACACGTCGTCTCCCATAGCGACGCCACACTACCATGGCAACAACACGACTGACAGATAGTAGAGTTCAGTTCATAGGTGACCTCTGAAGGTTTGATTGATTGATTTATTAAATTATGTCTTGGTTTTGGGACTTTGCTCACCAGGTTACTTCAGCAAATTTAAGAGAATTCAGAAGAACAATCAGACACTTTCCCCTTGAATACTGCAGTTGTGCATTTAACAAGATAGACTATATCATATGGCATCTCTTTCCTCCTCATGTCCCCAGGCACCAGTGCTGCAGTACCTGTACTACCTGGCTCAGATTGGCATTGCCATGTCCCCCCTGAGCAACAACAGCCTGTTCCTCAGCTACCACCGCAACCCCCTGCCTGAGTATCTGTCCAGAGGCCTCATGGTCTCTCTGTCCACTGACGACCCCCTACAGTTCCACTTCACCAAGGTCAGTGCACAGGGGAGTGGTGTCAAGACACACACACACACATACACAAACACACACAGAGGCAAAACAATTCACACTACAACTGCAATGGTGAGTCAGTACAGTCAATCAGTACAATTCATTGAATGTTTCTTTGTATTTTGTGTGTGTTTGTCCTCAGGAGCCTCTGATGGAGGAGTACAGCATCGCCACACAGGTGTGGAAGCTCAGCTCCTGTGACATGTGTGAGCTGGCCAGGAACAGCGTCCTTATGAGCGGCTTCTCCCACAAGGTATCTGCTTCCTCTCCTCTCATCCACAGCCATTTTGTGCCAAGTGCTCTGCTCTGATCTTCTTTCTTATCTCCAGGCAAAAAGCTACTGGCTTGGGCCCAAATACAGCAAAGAGGGCCCGGAGAGCAATGACATCCGTCGCACCAACGTCCCGGACATCCGCGTGGCATACCGCAGTGAGACCCTGCTGGAGGAGCTCAACCTCATCACCCACGCTGTGCGCACCAAGGAGCTGGACAACATCGACGAGGAGGACACCCTCTCCATGGCTCCCATCGGGGCAGAAGGACGCTAAATCAACAACTCCTCTCTATTGCTCCCTGGATAGGTTTTATTTCATATTGGAGGAGATTTTCTGATCTTCGATCTGTTCCTGGGTCACTTCCTCTGTCACTTTTATCTCCTGACCCTCCATACATTCACACCCCAAGTGATTTCCTTTGTCATGTGACCCTGCATGGGAAGGAAGATCCCACAGTTTGCCTGTGATTTAATGACATGTTTGTACCCATCACTGATATATCACACACACACACACACACACACACTTATTGCGGTTTTCCTGTCCTAAAAGCTGCTTATCTTCCATCACACAGTGATGCTGCTTTAACCTTAACATCTAGTGTAATATTAACATCTAGTGTAATATTAACATCTAGTGTAATATTATCATCTAGACATCTAGTGTAATATTATCATCTAGTGTAATATTAACATCTAGTGTAATATTAACATCTACTGCAATATTATCATCTAGACATCTAGTGTAATATTATCATCTAGTGTAATATTAACATCTAGTGTAATATTAACATCTAGTGTAATATTATCATCTCGTGTAGTATTAACATCTTGCATAATATTTTCATAATGGTTATAACTTTTGAAGTAGGAAAACAGATACAACTTAGCAGCAATATTATGAGTGTATTATCCATGGGTCATCTTACCTCACTACACAATGCATAGGTTCCACACTACATTGTTCCAACAACACCTGTTCCGCACTGAGAGGAACAGTCGCATGTAACTTAGAGATGCATGGAAACCATGGTAACACTTTTCTAAAGTACGGACGTACTGAGTTTAAAAAACAAACAAAGGACCAAATCTGCGTGGTCTAGAAGCAGAAGTTGTGCACAATTCCAGTTTGTGTGTGCTGCTGGGTATCTGCTGGCTTTCATCTGTTTCTGGCTTCAGGAAGTTTCTAGTGCTTTAATAGCTAAAGGAGTCCTCTCAGCTAGTCTCCGTGATCTAAATCAGCTCTAACTAAAAAGCAAGCAGGACATCCAGCAGAGACACTGCAGCAGCCCTCAGGACATGGAGCTGTGCTGTGACTGTGGTCTACTGCAAACATTCCATTCAATTAACTTTAAGATATATGTTATTTTCACATTAGTTATAGAATATGCAGCCAAAAAGAGTCGATGTATACTATTCCAGTACAGATGCATGATGTGTACAGGGTATATATATATATATATACATACAGTGGGGCAAAAAAGTATTTAGTCAGCCACCAATTGTGCAAGTTCCCCCACTTAAAAAGATGAGAGAGGCCTGTAATTTTCATCATAGGTACACTTCAACTATGACAGACAAAATGAGAGAAAAAAAATCCAGAAAATCACATTGTAGGATTTTTAATGAATTTATTTGCAAATTGTGGTGGAAAATAAGTATACTATGTCGGTTATTAGTTCATTGTATGCAGTGCCCTGTATGCTCCATACCAGACTTACCAGTGCCTTTTGATTTTAGGCACTAGCTAGCCTGTCACAGTCCAAGCTGTTCTCATGTTCTGCTGCAACGCCTCAGTCCTCATCACCAACAACAACAACAACCGCAGCATCTGTTCTCTTCATGCATTAGCATTTTTGCTGAACTAACATCAAGATGATGCCATTGGGACTGAAACCATGCAGCATGTTAAAGTACCTTCTCCCTTACCTACCCAGACCTTCCAGTGAAGTGGAAGAAACCGTTTTACCAATGCTCTGCTTTGGCTGCATTTCCACCGTGCATCTTATGTTGTGAATGCCTGCATGGAGCCCTGCAACAGGAGTGGCTGAAAAGCTGTTTAAAGTGAGATGTAACGTGAAAAAGCAGCACATGAGAATCCAAGTAAGCTGAACGACTGTCATGTATGAAGTATGTGTGCAGTCAATGATTGTTGTTAGTTTGAGTTCTGCAAAACAAACTCATTCAGCTTGTCATCCCTATGGCAATGCTCAAACCGTGCAGGGACACGTTTGCATGGTTGTCATCGGGAACAAATGAGCTCATCCCCACCACCATGGTTGTCATGGTCACCAAAACAAGTACACACCTATCCCCATTATCTTGCCCAAAGACAAAGAGCCTCTTCTATGCCCGATTCAAACTGTGGGCATTCATCTTGGATATTGTTATAACTGTTCTAATTGTACACTCCTATTAGATGCCAAGACTGTTCCAGTGGAATAAGTGGGCCCAAGTTGTAAATGTTCACCATGCATTGCATACCATATCTACCAGGCCATTTTAAAAACTTAAGATCTAAGCGTGATATATACAGTAAGGCCTAGATTCAAGCAGATCAAGTGTTAACCGGCGACAGCCGACACACACATAGCTGATGTTTTGGCATCGGAAGTGGAACTGCGTTGGAGCTGTCAAATCGGTGAGCAGCTGCTCTTTATCATTGTCACGAAGCCACACCCGTCCCACTCTCGTTAAGTTCAGAACAAGAAAGTGTAGTCTATATAGAAATAATGACGCACAAATAGAAAATCATCATCAAGGTGTAGATTATATCTCACATTCCAGTGTTCTAACTTCTAAACAAGGCTGCATGGGATTTCTCTTAATGTGACTCCGTGCAGCCAATGGCAATGTCCGCTTTAGCAATAATGCCAAGAGCCGCTTGTGGATTTGACAGCTCTAACGCAGTTCTGACACCGGTCAAACAACAGCTATGCGGATGTCGGCTAAAGCGGATCTAATTGAATAGACCCTAAATATTTGAGAAACCAGATATTTTAGGAGAAATTGTATGCATTAATCTCAATCCTGGGATGCTGATCTGCAGCTCCTCAACAGTGAGGTGTTTCACTGTGAAGGGGTGGCATGTGTTGGACATATTGAGTTGAGTTGGCCTCAGAGTTGAATTTAATATATAAAGTGTATTTTTCTTAAAGGCTATAGAGATAAACTGTTTATATAAAGAGTATATCAATATTTAGATTGCAAACTTTGTTTCGTTGCTGTAGATCATTATAAACTGGGGTTATTAAAGCTGAAAGATGTATTTTGTTATCATAATTATTGGCCTTGACTTTCACAGAATTTTACAATTGGACTTTTGTCCAAAGTGACTTACATTTTACATATGTGTGGTCACAGCAATCAGACCCACTACCTTGGCCTTACAAGCGCCATTATCTACCAACTGAGCTACAAAGAACCATGTATATTCTTTTCTTATTTGATATTTTCATTGTTTGTTTTTCTGGTTGATTGTTGTGTTAGGACTGTTGAACTCGGTTTAATTTAGCATGTAGCTCTGTCTCAATAGAGTATCGAGTGAAGGTGATCAAGTTAACCAGGGTCATTTGGAAGGGTCTTCAGAAATGGTAGTACCAAGAGCCATATTGGGTATCCATCCCTGCCATTTATCTCAACCAGAGCTGCCTATGTAATCTGGCTATACATTCCCACCAAAACACCCACTCAGACATTGTAATCCTTCCCACAAACATACAGCCATAGACTGGACCGTTGTTACTCTTTGATTGATACAAACAAGGCTTTTAAGACAACCAACAACCATTTACTATAGCTTTTGATTTGATTCTTTAAAATAGTATTTTGCAGGGAATTAGAGGATGCATGTATAATTTAAGGGTTTATGTCTCCGTGTGTAGAGTAGGATGTGTGTAATTGTTGATAAAGGATCAGACATCCATTTTCAGGTCCAGGTATGGCTCACTAAGGGACTCAACGACACAGTTTCCAGTTCCGTTGACCTTACCTTTTCATTTCCATCCATCCATTAAAGATTGTCCATCAGAGTTCACATATCTGTTCTGTCAAACCTCACCAACTCCTGTTGTTTGTCTCTATCTGTACAATCAGTTTAGTTCCTTTGTTTGTTTATAAAATACAATGCTAGGGAACCTATTGGTTCTACTGTAGCATACCATAACTCAGAGACCATATGTTGTATTCTCAAACTTCACTAAACACAGACATGTAATTCTGTCCCAATCGAAAGACCACACAAAGTTCAATGCCGTTTTGAGTCCAAAATGCTGTTCTCTTGCAACGGGTTTCAGTAGTGCAAAGAGTCTTGGGTAATAGTAATAGACACTGTGTTGTCATCACAGAACACAAACCAGTTAATCAGTCAATCCTCACACTGCGAGTTTAGTTCTTTGTTCAATCGATTTTCTCATTGAAGAATTGCCTAGTATTCTTTTCACTTCATAATGTTGAATTCAAACAATTAGATTTTCACTTGTGATTATTTTGTGCTCAATTCATGTTTTCCTTATTAGACATTTTCATGTTTTTACATGAAAGGTTCTCTGCACGTTTTTTATATTGACATGGTTTTCATTGTCTTTTTATTTGTTGGATTTAGGGCTCTGTTCAATCTGTGTTGCTGAAGTGTTACAGATTGCGTGATATCAATTTAAAGGTCATATCTGATTGAGCTGACATATGCAGTGTTTACTGTGAATGCAGTCTCCGCTTACGCAGGAACATTACCTTTACATTTCAATCACGCTGTAACGCTGCAACGTGGATTGAATAGAGCCCTTAGTGTACTGTAGTCACTATCATGGCTTTAAATGAATGCCAATGTTTTACAGACTATGGTATAATGTCTGATGATTGAAATAAAGCATGTTTATTCATCTAATGTGTTGTCTGGTGTCATACATTTTTTTCTTTAATGAGTCAGCTTATTGACTCATTTAGTCAACTAATATAGTTGATTTACAGTCAAAAGTTTGGACACCTACTCAAGGGTTTTTGTTTATTTTTACTATGTTCTACATTGTGGAATAATAAGACATCAAAACGATGAAATAACACATATGGAATCATGTAGCAAACTAAAAAAGTGTTAAACAAATCAAAATAGATTTTAGATTCTTCAAAGTAGCTACCCTCTGCCTTGATAACAGCTTTGCATACTTTTGAAATTGTCTCAACCAGCTTCATAAAGAATGCTTTTCCAACAGTCTTGAAGGAGTTCCCACATATGCTGAGCACTTGTTGGCTGCTTATCCTTCACTCTGCGGTCCAACTCATCCCAAACCATCTCAATTGGCTTGAGGTCGGGTGATTGTGGAGGCCAAGTTATCTAATGCAGCACTCCATCACTATCCTTGGTCAAATAGCCCTTACACAGCCTGGAGGTGTGTTGGGTCATTGTCCTGTTGAAAAACAAATGATAGTCCCACTAAGCGCAAACCAGATGGGATGCCGTATCGCTGCAGAATGCTGTGGTAGCCATGCTGGTTAAGTGTGCCTTGAATTCTAAATAAATCACAGAAAGTCACCAGCAAAGCACCCCCACGCCATCACACCTCCTCCATGCTTCATGGTGGGAACCACACATGCAGAGATCATCTGTTCACCTACTCTGCGTCTCGTAAAGACACAGTGGTTGGAACCAAAAATCTCAAATTTGGACTAGTCTAATGTCCATTGCTCATGTTTCTCGGCCTAAGCAATTCTTCTTATTATTGGTGTCCTTTAGTAGTGGTTTCTTTGCAGCAATTTGAGCATGAAGGCCTGATTAAATCAGTCTCCTCTCAACAGCTGATGTTGAGATGTGTCTGTTACTTGCACTCTGTGAAGCATTTATTTGGACTGCAATCTGAGGTGCAGTTAATTCTAATGAAGGTATCCTCTGCAGCAGAAGTAACTCTGGGTCTTCTTTTCCTGTGGCTGTCCTCTTGATAGCCAATTTCATCATAGCGCTTGATGGATTTTGCTGCTTTATGTCTTAAAGTAATGATGGACTGTCATTTCTCTTTGCTTATTTGAGCTGTTCTTGCCATAATATGTACTTGGTCTTTTACCAAATAGGGTTATCGTCTGTATATCACCCCTACCTTGCTCAAACGCATGAAGAAGGAAAGAAATTCCACAAACTCACTTTTGAACATATTTTGATTTGTTTAACACTTTTTTGGTTACTACATGATTCCATATGTGTTATTTAATAGTTTTGATGTCTTCACTGTTATTCTACAATGTAGAAAATAGTAAAAATAAAGAAAAACCCTGGAATGAGCAGGTGTGTCCAAACCTTTGACTGGTACTGTACTGTATGTGGATAGACAGTTCCAACATTGAGATACATGCTTAGATTATAGAGACTGACTTGATTTGATATAATGTGATTTACTCATTGAAGTGTACATACATAGCACTACCGAAGTAAAATATATGTCAGTTGATTACATTACATCAACAACACGATACTATACAGAAAAAGTATTGTAACACTTAACATTAATTTATGCATGTAGAAATGGTGACTTTAATAAAATCCTCAAGATCAATCATAGAATCAAGTGGCATCAACACTGGTTTTATAGAATACATATGGTTAAATATAGTACTGAAGTTAACAGCTGACACAGAATATATATATATATATATATAGAGAGAGACTCTTTCTTTAAATATTGGATTATTAAATGGAACAAAAAAATATAGAGTTTTGATACTTCCACGCTACATACTTTTAAATAAACTCAGCTTACTCAGTGTTTTCAGTAGTTATAATCAGAATTTTTCTATTGCACAGCGAAAAGGGATAAAACTTAAAAGTCACGACACATTTGTGACTCTCTGGTCCTCCCGTCTCCTCCCCTCCTAAGGCTCTATGGGCCTTACCTCACTGGCAAGCTGGAGTGGAAAGAAAAAAACCAAGGTCAGGAATAGGACTGGGATTTAGAAATCAGCTTGTTACATGTCATGTACAATAATATAAATCAACAGTTGTACAGTTAAAGCCAGGGTGGTGTGGGACCTACAGCCATGGTAGACTTGATGTTCTGGAGCTGGAAGAAAACCCGCCCCCCCTCCTCAGGACACACTATCTTCAGCTCTTCTCTCGTCATCCCCAGGAGCATAGAGCCACTCAGCACACCCAGACAGCGCACCGTGCTGATAGACAGAGAGAGGGAGGGAAGGAGAGAAAGTGAAGGAGACATTTTTACAAATCTGGGAAAAGAGAATACTTATCCTGTCATTTCTCATACTCACTTGTGATTGACTACAGTCGTTGTAAATTACATGTATGCCTACAGTGATCACTAAGCTATAACTATTGTGATTGGGAGTTTGAGTGCTCTTACATTTTACTGAAGCCCTTATACTCTAGCCAGGCCTTCACTTGGTCAGGCTTGGACCTCTTGGTTAGGGAGGGAGGACCACTGGTTTCCTGACAGGGGGGATAAGGTCTCTATAATGACATACTCATACAGTAAACACCATACACATGGAGCATACACAGCAGGCTTTCCAGTATGAAGTTTTGCTGAGTGTTGGGGTATCTTGCCTGCTTTTCCTGCTCCTTGTCCTGTGACTCCAGTACATTGTTGGGTATGAAGCCCTCCTCTCCTCTGTCGCTCCTTACTCGCCACCATTTCTTTGACATGTCCAGTAGCTGTGGATGCACAGAGGACATACTGTACACACTCTTGTGTCAAAACCTCCTATTGGGCGGGCGGGCAGACAGACTTCAGAGTGCTGTTAACATGTAGTAGTGTTGAGTAGGCTCACCTGAACCACCTCTCCCTTGGAGATGCTCAGCTCTCTGTTGTTCCTTGCCGTGAAGTCATACATCACACGCATGTAACTGGAGTTTGGCACATCTGGACTGAAAACACATACATAGATCTATAGACGCACACAGACCAGCATGTATCCATAATAATTTCATGGCTTTTAAATTGTATATAATACTTTGATAATGCATACCGTGATGGTGGAGGCTTGAATGGGGCCGACCTCTACAGGGGAAAAGTTTGGAAGAACTTATTGAATAAAACCTTATTGGAATTACCCAGCCGGTACAGAACTATAAGATGCAGCTCACTGGGCAAATACCTTTTCAGTGGTGGAGCGTGGACTCTGACTCTGACTCTGTTTCTGACTCTGCTGCCCTCTCTCAGGCTCTCTCCCTGGGAAAGAGCGGGTCAACTCCAGGGGCTGCCAACCATCATAGAACTCCAGAGTGTAGGTAGGGATGTCCTCATCATCCTCTAGCCATTTTGTACTGTTAAGACATCAGGGATACAGGGAGCCCTTGTCAAAATGTATGGAAGTACACAGAGCACCACTGACTGACAGTAACTCCCCATTCCCAGATACCCATTGTTGAGTGGTGTGGTGCATGTGTCCCACCTGGGGACGTTCCAGGCGTCTCCCAGCGACTGCCACAGCTGGTCCTCCTCAGGAGTGGCCTCCTCACTCAGCAGACGGATACACTCAGGCTTTAGCAGGGGCGCCACAATGGTGGGGGGCAGCTCCTCAGGGCTGTGGGACACCACCTGGAGAAGGGAGGGGGTAGCGGTAGGCGGTCAGGTAACTGGGTTTTAACTGTTTTAGCAGTTGATTCTACAGCAGCACTTGCCACTAAGGGTGGGAAACAAGCCTTCTGAACTCATTGATAGGAAGATGTATCATGTACTGTCAATTATTTTAGGCTGGTTCAAAACACTACTTTGAAAATGGTTCATGGGTGGGTCAAGAGCTGCGTAGAAAACAAAGATGGAGTAAGCAGTAGGAGTAACTTACAAATGCCAGGGTGGAGAAGAGGCAGTGGACAAATTCCGGAGCACTGGGATGACTAATCTTTCCATTGAGCTCCCCCTGTCCCAGTGAACAGACCAAAGGTACTTGATTAAGCTCTCAGATTAAATGACTAGCATGTATTACATCACGAGTGTACAACACAACAAGCAAAATAGCTGAGATATTTTGATACACACCAGAAGGTTGAACCCGCATTTGATTTTCTGGAGACAGGTTTCAAATTCCTCTGGTGGTGGCATGCCTTTAATGCCTTGGAAATGAAACAAAAAACAAATGGCATCAAAATACAAAAACCTCAGATCAGTTTCCCCACTGCCACTGCCGTCTTGCACCTCAATGTGGGATATCCCCAGGGGTTCAGGTGGGGGAGCCAAGATAAATGTTAAGGTTATTCCAAATTAAAGGCTCTGCATGGTCAATCCGTTGTCTGCAGAAATCAGTGTATTCATACCTCTTGTGCTTCACAGAGCAGAGCAGTTGAGTTTGTGTTTATACAGGACTTCCCGCCCCCAACATACCGCCCCCACCTACCGTCAACCAATCATGTCATTGCAGAGCTATACGGAGCCCTCTGCTTTGTTACAAAATGTGGGAGATCCTTACTTTGGTTTATCATACCTTTAAATGTATACCCGTACGGTATCTCTGGCTCCACTGGTGTAGCCTTCTTTGGAATAAGGAGAAACACACACCTTTATCCTTATTCTTTTTCTTTTTCTTCTTCTCGGCTTTGGCTGCTGCAGCAGCGACTTTGCCCATAAAGATCTCAATGTCATTGAAAATATGATTCACGATGTCCTGTAGAAAAACAAAGAACATGTTATACAATATCCATATGCAAACCACTACATTCACCTTAAAGGGCAAATCTGCAGTTGCTACATCAATTTCTGGACTTATGATATATATATCTATTGATTCTTGAAGAATATCATTTACAAATGCCTCATGAGCTTAGTTCAACTGCCGCACCCCTTCAGGACCCACAATATAAGCTTGTTACGCCAATGTTTTTAAACAAAATAAATGTAAACAAACACTGTATGGCCTCAAAACATGCTTAAAACTATTATTTTGATATCACGGATGGACAGTCCTTGCATCCATAGCTCTGTCTATGAATTTGAGAGTGGTTACTTTTCTCCCACCCCATCCATCAGCTTTTTACAGGAACAGTGGCAGGACAAATGCATTGTTATTGTTTCAACTGCTGATTGCCCCTTTAAGCTAAAATCCACAGTACTGCTAACATTAATAATATAATGATAGAGGCAGAGCACTGACCACATTCCTATTAGTCTCTGTGTATGGGCGTGGAGGAGAGACAAGGGCTGGCTCAGGCTCAGGCTCCTCCTCCATAAAGAGGTGTTGAACTGGGGTTTCCTTCCTGGGAGGGAGGGGCTCTTCTCTGGGCATGGGCGGTGTAGGCGTAGGTACAGGTGTAAGATCTTCATCTATTGAACACATAGGAGTGAAACAGGTTGGTTTCCCACTTCCCATAGATTTAGAAATACAGTATTTATTGTTTTCAAGATATTTGACCAAACAAACCTTGACTAAAGCTATTTATCTGTCATTAACACAGGAAACAAACCCTTGAGCTAATAGTCTCAGTTTTTTTTTTTTTTACAGTGATCTAGGCAAGCCCATCTGACCTCACAAGTTACAACCTTAGTCCTCTTGATCAATGGTTTCCTATAACTACTTTGGGTTGGAGTATGCCATTGTTTTACCATAGTCCGGAGCGCTCCATTGAGCTGAGGGATCTTCGGGAGGAGTCCATTCTCTCTGCTCAGTTGGTGGGTCAGCATTCTGAAGATTCCTAACAATTTGATGGCCAGCCATAACTTCCAGATTGCTCCTGCTAGAGATAAAAAGAGGGTTACCCAAAGAAAATGAGCACATACTAAGGTAAGCTACACCGTTTTAAAAGCACTGTTGTTGTTTTGGACTGTTTTGTTGTTACCTGTTGTTGCTGTGATTGTTAACGTCATCTCTCTGGTGAGGGAACACTCTCTCTAGGTCCCGTTTTATGAAATCGGCCTGAAATAAATCACTAACATCCATTTGCACAGCCATTTTGAAACATGAGAGAAACATAATGGTCCTAATACAGTCTGGAGACAGGTTCAGGGATGCATAACATTCTCCTCACCCTGAGGTCCTCACACTGGAAAATGAAGACACTGGTGGTCCTCTTGCTGTGGTCCTTGACGGTCGCAGTCAGCAGGGAGTTGTACACACAGCTGTCCATCACAGCCTTTAGCTCCGTGATGCTGCTCAGAGCCAGGGACTCCAGCTCCTCCTGAACCCCACACAGGAAGAGGGGAGAGGGGGAGAGGGAGAGAAAATAGTAGGTCAGGAATCAAAAACCCCTTGGATTTCTTCACATTTTGTTGCGTTATAAAGTGGGATTGAAATAGATTTGTTGTGATTTTTTTGTCATTGATCTACGCAAAATACTCCATAATGTCAAAGTGAAAAGCAAGTTACACATACTTGTACAAATGTACAATTGTTAAATAACTCAAATATAGTAGTTGCATAAGCATTCCCCCCTTTGTTTAGGCAAGACTAAATTAGGGCTTTATTCAATACACATCGCGGAAGTTCAGCGTTACAGCGTGAGTGAAATTTAAAGGCTTTAGAGTAGACTACATTTACAGTAAAAGCTGCATGTCGGCTCAATCATAAAATTACCTGTTCATATCTATTGCGGAATCTGTAATGGTTCAGCATTACAGATTAAATACAGCGCTTAGTTCAGGAGTAAAATGTTCCTTAACAAATCACATAATAAGTTACATGGAGTCACTGTGTGAAATAATAGGGGTTGACATGATTTTTGAATGACTACCCCCGCCTCTGTCCCCCATACATACAGCATCTGTAAGGTCCCTCATTCAAGTATTGAGTTTAAAGCACAGATTCAACTACAAAGACCAGGGTGATTTTCAAAGCCTCATAAAGAAGGGCAGTGATTGGTAGATGGGTAACAATAAATATATCAGACATTGAATATCACTTTAAGCATGGTCAAGTTAATAATTATGCTGTGGAGGATGTATTAAACCCCCCAGACACATCAAAGATACAGTCAACCTTCTGAACTGAGCTGCAGGACAAGAAGGAACTTGTTCAGGGATGTCACCATGAGGCCATTGGTGATTTTAAAACAGCTACAGAGTTCATTGGCTGTAATGGGAGGAAATTATGACCTAAATGGCAGAGTGGAAAGATTCAAGAACAATGCAAATATACAGAATAAACTATGCCACAAGGCACTAGAGTAATACTGCAAAAAATATGTTTGGTGCAAATCCAACACATCACTGAGTAACTGCCTCAGTGATGGTGGCTACATCATGGTATGGATATGCTTGACATTGGCAAAGACTGGGGATAAAAATTAAATGGGATAAAATAAATGGCATGGAGATAAATGTAAAGGGCTTAATATGGTTTTATTCCAGCCACTAGGTGGTACTCGGATGAAGCCCATGGGGAAATAAAGAAGACAATATTATAATCTCATAGAAAGGGAATACATTTGGAGGCACTGCTGAGATTTATTTTCATGTTAGCACCGGCTCCTATTCTTTGAACGGACAACGAGTGAGAGACGTTGGGAGAGTAGCTAGCCAGCTAACGTTAGCGGGCTGACCACCAAACGGATTGGAGCTATCTTGCCATTGCCTGCATTGTTGTTGTTGCCACGTGAGTAGGACAATATGAGTTGAGAGGGAAACGTTGTTGGAGAAAATCGAACAGAGTTTATGGACTTTAAGTGAAGACAATTGTTGTTGTCGAATAGGAGGTGTAGATGACTCTGCAGTAAAAGGAAAGAGCCATTGCACATTACTGCGCAAACTGATTGAGGATTACTGTGAGAATGAGGATTTAATGGAATCAGAGGATGAGAGAATGTCTTGGTAGCTTCAACCGAAAGAATAAATCAAAAGAATATCGGACTCGGAGGATGCTGCGAAAGGTCTGCCGACAAGTTCCAGCCATTCAGTGCCAATGACGCAAATGGACAGTGAACCCAGCGGAGAGAAAGGAGCTGCGGCAGGACGAAAAGAGGTGGGAGGGCCTCCTCAACTCAGCTTCAACAGCCTAGAACATCAGATTGAAAATGGACTGAGAAAAGGATACAGTGAATTAGAAATGATAGAAGCAGTAATCAAAGCTGTGAGCCCAGGGTTTAAGATGAGGAGTTATCTGGAGGGAAAAACAGACATGACACTCTACACTCTAGGGCACATCTTGAGGACACATTATGCAGAGAAGGATGCTACTCAAATGTATCACAAGTTGACTAAAGCAACACAAGAGCCGGGAGAGTCTGCCTTGGACTTCCTAGTCCAAGTCTTCGACATGAGACAGAAAGTGTTATTAGCCTCAGCTCGTGCCCAGTCAGGACAGGAATATGGCACAGTTAGTCAAGAGCCAATGCCTGCAGGCCATTGTTATTGGATTAACAAATGGTAACATCAGGGCAGAGATGAGCATCTCCAGAGTATTAAATGCAAATGGCCAAGGGCAATGAAACCGAACGCATGCAAAAGGCCAGGATTTCACGTAAGTTCACACCCATATGAGTTAATGCAGTACAGAGTGAGGATAACGGGGAGGAATGTGCACAGGCAGAGCCCCCACTGACCACTGTCCGAAAACAAAATAAATACAATCCCCTCCTGAGTAAAAATTGATGAAGCAATCAAAGAACTGACCTGTCAGGTAGCATCATTAGCACAGTCAGTACAGGGACAGGGTGACAGTTCAACAGAAATCGCTACAATAGAAAATCAAATACAACCAACAGAGAAAAAAAAAATGCAAAAGTTGTTATGGACTGGTCAACAGACTTGCCAGCATTGCTACAAAGACTCTATTCAATCTGCATCAGCACTCAGAGTACACAGAGGAATGCTTGCTCACAGCATGCAGACGTGACATTGTCAAACAAAATGGATTCGTCCCTGTATCCCAAGAGAGGCCCCCTTCAATGACGAAATTGTGGGCCTGGACAAACAAAGTCAAGTCATGAAAACATCAAATTGCCCATCTTGAAAAGTTGAAATTGCAGTAGTGAATACTACCAAACATGACAAACAGGGATAGGAACCTAACAGAGAGTGGTAGCGTGTCACCCAGTTCCTGTGCCCAGTGGAGAAAAGGTTACTGTAGCACAGACTCATGACAAATCCCCACTGGAGCCTGGCCCTGACACCAGTCACATAGAGTGGTGGGACACACCTGTAAATGTACAGCACTTGAGCCAAGAACAACAAGAATTAGTCAAACAGATGCTCAGATAGGAATCAGCCATTTTTGCCTAAGATGACATGGACATAGGGTGCATTGAAAATCTCCAAATGCCGATAACCTTGACTGATAACATACCAGTGGCAGAGGTTCAATGGTGTGCCACGCCCCTTGTATGCTGAGGTGAAAAGCCAACTCCAGGGGCTCCTGAATAAAAACTTAATCAGGATGTCAACATCATCATTACCATCACCTCTGGTCTGTGTACGGAAAAGGATGGGTGTTTAAGACTTTGTGTTGATTACAGGGGATTGAAAAAGAAGACTGTTCTAGACAGGCATTCCATACCCCGTATACAGGAAATACTTGATGGTTTAGGAGGAAACTCATGGTTTACAGTTTTAAAGGATAGGCATACCACCAAGGCCTTGTGGGAGAGGAGTCCAGAAGATACACTGCTCCTTGGGCCTTATGTCAATGGAACAGAATTCCCTTTGGCTTATCAAACAGTCCCTCTGTCTTCCAACGAAGCATGGAGGAAAGTTTAGAGGGTATAAGAGATCTGTATACCATATTTGGATGATGTGCTTATTTTTACGTACTCAGGCAGCAAAATCAATGGGGTATTAAACTCAGGGCTGATAAGTGTGACCTATTCAAGATTGAGGTCCATTATTTAGGAAAAATTATTTATACTAATGGTTACAGAATGGATACTAAATCAATTGTAGCAGTGCAATAACTGGGAAACATGTGAGAGAGCTGGGGAAACTACTGGGGTTTCTAGGGTACTACATGGGCTGAAAGTGAGAACTTCTCACAACACGCAAAATGTCTCTATGACTTACTAGCAGTGAAGTTGGAGACCCCAGCATCTGGGAAGTGAAGGACCTAGATAGCTATGCGGCCGGGACAGGCTCTGCTCCACCAGAAAGTTATATGGGAGGATGCCCACCAGAGAGCATTAGAACACTTGGTGAGTGTGTTGACTAATCCACCTGTGCATGCTTACCCAGATTTCAAGGCCTCTGAAGAGGGATTGGGAGGTGTGTTATACCAACAACAAAGTGGCAAACTGATTCATTGGATATTGCTCCAGCACTATCACACAAGCAGAGAGAAACCATCACCTTCACTGGAATTCTTGGCCCTAAAATGGGCAGCGACTGAGCAGTTCCGAGATGACCTATTTTATGCTCGCTCTGTGATAGTGTACAGGGATAATAGCCCCTTGACATAGGTACTAACTACAGCGAGACTGAATGCCACCGGTCATCACTGGGTGGCGGAGCTGTCAGACTTCAATTGCACACTGAAGTAGTGTCCTGGAAAGGTAAACATTGACGCAGACTTTCTGTCACGCTCTCCTTTGCATGCTGAACATTACATGGAAGAATGCACCGAGAGACACTCACCTGAGATGGTAAAAGCAACACAGTAATGTTCAGCCACAACAGCATGACTGTTAAACTTGGATATCCGCGGTCACACTAAGGCCATCAGTGCAAGAGGAGCTGTCATGGTGGGGGGGGAACAGTTACAGACCGGCAGTCTCCACACCATCTCATGCAGGCTCAGTTAAAGGATGCGGCTGTATCTGGAACCTTGGAACGATAAAGGCAAAGGACTAAGCCTAAACCAACAGAATGACAACAAGAGTGATGCGAAATCACAGTTACTGCAAGAGTGGAACAGGCTCCATATCTCACCAGAGGGATTACTACAAAGGAAAACAACAAAAAGGACACAAATTGTTGTACCAAGTCAATACATAACACTAATTTAATGAGTACTTTCACACTAAAATGGCCCGTCTAGGAACAGAAAGAGTGTTGAACTTAGCACGAGAACAGAAAGAGTGTTGAACTTAGCACGAGAACAGAAAGAGTGTTGAACTTAGCACGAGAACAGAAAGAGTGTTGAACTTAGCACAAGAACAGAAAGAGTGTTGAACTTAGCACGAGAACAGAAAGAGTGTTGAACTTAGCACGAGAACAGAAAGAGTGTTGAACTTAGCACGAGAACATAAAGAGTGTTGAACTTAGCACGAGAACAGAAAGAGTGTTGAACTTAGCACGAGAACAGAAAGAGTGTTGAACTTAGCACGAGAACAGAAAGAGTGTTGAACTTAGCACGAGAACAGAAAGAGTGTTGAACTTAGCACGAGAACAGAAAGAGTGTTGAACTTAGCACGAGAACAGAAAGAGTGTTGAACTTAGCACGAGAACGCTTTTATTGGCCATGTGTTCAACATGACATTGAACACTTTATCACAAGTGTGTAAATGTATCAAACACAAGAAACCCAGTGTAATAACTAGGGCCCCAATGTAACATGTACAGTCTACAGCTCCTTTCCAGATGACTTCAATTGACTATGAGCATGAGGAGAAAAGTAGAGAGGGCTATGAGTACATTTGAGTTATTTTAGATAACTTTACAAAATGTGCACAAGCCTACCCCACCAGAAATGAGTCAGGGAAAACTGCACCAAAAAACCTTGAGAGATTTTCCCCACAGTTTGGCTTCAGAAATTTGAAAAGAATAATGGGCAAATGTTGCACAATCCAGGTGTGTAAAGCTCTTAGGGACTTACCCAGAAAGACTCACAGCTGTTATCGCCGCCAAAGGTGATTCTAACATGTATTGACTCGGGGTGAATCCTTCATTCATTTTCTTTTTTTTATATATAGAATATTTCTTCCACTTTGACATTACAGAGTGTTTTAGGTAAAAAATGAAAATTAAATCAATTTTAATCCCACTTTGTAACACAATCAAATGTAATGAAATCCAAGGGTAGTAAATACCTGTGACACCTCCTGTATGATCTTTCTCTAATCTACAACACTCAATGTCTGTTAGTAAACTGTGGGTATAGCTATGCTCATCCAATGTTTTATTGCCAAGTATAAAGTGTGTGCACCAACCTTAGTCTCGATGTCTGTTAGCAGCAGGTTCCCATCCCGCACCTCCAGGACCATGTCCTGCCCCCAGACCCGGCCCATCCCATCCAGCAGCTTTAGCCTCTCAACACAGTCATTCACATCACACACCTCCCTACCATCCAGGTCACAGGTGAACAGATGCTGGAGAACAGACACACACAGGGGTTATACATGCATTTGGAATCACAGAAAAAGCTGCATAGCTATTGTGATCAAACGCAGATCATTATCAATGTAAATGATTAGCATAGTACAATCACTATATTGGATTAACCAAAACAATACCTCTACTCTGTACTGGAATTTGTTCATCATCTTGGTGATAGAGTCCGCATACTCCTTCCTCTGCACTGATGGGGCACATGGGATGATTAACATCTTATGCATAGTTGCGTTTCACAAAACATTCACCTATAATAAACAATGCTTTAGGTAATCAGTTTCAACTGCTCCAGGTCAATATTATGGTTTTCTCTTTACTTACTGTATATTGACTTGGCACTTGGTATGGACAAATTTGATATCTGTGATAACCGATCATCCACTGAAAGACCACTGCCACAAGAAAATTGAGAAAATAGCATAATAGAGATTTGATTTCAGAGACTAAATATTCAAGAGTAAACAAGAAATAAACACATACAAATAGGTTATAACTACAGTGCAAGCTCCAGAGAACACCTACTTGGACTGGACGGACTGGACAGATCCTGCGTAACTGCTAGAGTCCAAGCCATAGGGACTGTACATCCTGGAACCCCTGGGTCACACACCTGTAACATGAGGAGACAGAGATACAGAAAACACACACAAACATTTCGGCACAAATATCAACCACAAGAGCATAATACAGTGATAACTACTGCTGCCAACATAACTGGTACTTCACCTACCTTATTGGCCAGTGATACAGTAACATAATAACAATCACCTACCATTGTTGTTATTATCATGAGTTATTATACAGGATGTGTTATGAATAGGGTTGCAAAGCTACCGTTTAATTGACAGGAATCTTCAGTTATTTTAGCAAATAACAGGTAATATATGACAATCGATGGTAACTTTGGTCATTTATACTTGAATAACTTTTAAAAATCTATTCATACATTGTATTATTTTATTTATATCTGTGTCCATACTGTCCTAGAGTTTCTAGTGGATAGACCATATGGTTAAAGAGAAAATTAGGAAGCCTAATTAATGAAAAAAGCTTCTAATCAACAATGGCATTATTAACTCTCCAATGATTGACTTTTTTCACAACTGCCATCAGTTTGGCGCTAAAATATTTACAACAAAGACATACTAACGTAGCAACAACAAAAAAAAGTGTGGAAAAATATATATAATGAATATTTCATGCTGAAACCCTCATATTAAACACCAATGGTATTCACTAATTTGATGGTTTATATTTTGGATGTTTGACAGCTTTGTCATTCTATTATTATACCTTTATCATATTATTTGATTATTTGATATATTTTACATGTGATGAGACCACACCGAGGGCCAGAGATAATTGCAGACACCTGTAATAATCTGAAGTACCCAAAAAGGCCACTAGATGTCATCTGATAAAATAAAAACCTTGAAAGTTACCAAAGTTTGGTAACAAAGGTTTCCAGTAATATACCCTCCCTTTGAAAACCTAGCTATGAATGAGTAACATTAGTGTCCAGAGCTGAGCTGAAGCATGATGACAAACCTCTTAGTCATCACACCTCAGAAACCCTGCGCTTAGTCAGTCATTATGTTATAAAAGGCTGTATAGTGGACTGTAGTCAAACACAATGCAAATAGCCCGGGTAGTGTTGGGGTTCGTTCCTTGTTCCTTGTCAATCATTGGCTCATGGGGAAATTAGCATTCAGACAATATCTTTAATTAAACAAATCAAAAACCTTTATTAATGCAATTGCAAACAGAAGTTGAAAACAGGAACATAGCACGCATGTTTCCGAGTAAGTTCTGCAAAATAGTTAAAGGTCCAAGTTATTTTATTATGCCCGAAGTCCAGCCTTAGTGATGTCACGGCCTACGTCATTACCTTCTACTCATGAGACCAAGCCCATGCATACACAGCAATACAAACAAGAGTTTCAGTGCTATCTAAAGGCTCAGCAGTAAATGTCCATTCTCCAAGTTGATTTATAGTGGACTGTCTGACTAGTCTCTTATCTCTTTCACTCCCCTGCAGGGTTCTTTCTCAGTCACACATCTCTCAGTTTCTTTATAAGAGGCAGAGACTAGAAAAGACTGTGGAACAATATTAAACCTTATAATTAATATATATATTGTTAATCTGTAGTCTAGGACCCTATAAATGTAAGGAGGGAGGGGTCTTATGACCCTTCCCCTTCTATTAATACAACATAAGCATAACCAATTATTATAATACATCAAACATTCGGTACAGCCCCTATCATGACCCCAAGGTGAACCCAACAGTAGCCATTTGACTACCTGTTCAGGAGTCTTATGGCTTGAGGGTAAAAGCTGTTGCGGTAGCAGAGAGGACAGTCTGTGACTGGGGTGACTGGGGTCTTTGACAATTTTTAGGGCCTTCCTCTGACACCGCCTGGTATAGAGGTCCTGAATGGCAGGCAGTTTAGCCCCAGTGATGTACTGGGTCATACGCACAACCTCTGTAGCGACTTGCGGTCGGAGGCCGAGCAGTTGCCGTTCCAGGCAGTGATGCAACCAGTCAGGATGCTCTCGATGTTGCAGCTGTAGAACCTTCTGAGGATCTGAGGACCCATGCCAAATATTTTCAGTCTCCTGAGGGGGAATAGGTTTGGCGTGTGATGAGAATGGGGGTGAGAATGGGGGCGTGCTCAGTCCTCCTTTTCCTGTAGTCCACAATCATCTCCTTTGTCTTGATTACGTTGAGGGATAGGTTGTTATTCTGGCACCACCCGGCCAGGTCCCTGACCTCCTCCCTATAGGCTGTCTTGTCGTTGATCAGGCCTACCACTGTTGTGTCGTCTGCAAACTTAATGATGGTGTTGGAGTCGTCGCTGCCCATGCAGTCGTGGGTGAACAGGGAGTACAAGAGGGGACAGAGCACGCACCCCTGAGGGGCTCCATTGTTGAGGATCAGAGTGGCAGATGTGTTGTTACCTACCCTCATCACCTGGGAGCAGCCCGTCAGGAAGTCCAGGAACCAGTTGCAGAGGGAGGTGTTCAGTCCCAGGATCCTTAGCTTAGTGATGAGCTTTTAGGGCACTATGGTGTTGAACACTGAGCCGTAGTCAATGAATAGCATTCTCACATAGCTGTTCCTTTTGTCCAGGTGGGAAAGGGCAGTGTACAGTGCAATAGAGATTGCATCATCTGTGGATCTGTTTGAGCGGTATGCAAATTGGAGTGGGTCTAGGGTTTCTGGGATAATGGTGTTGGAGTGAGCCATGACCAGCCTTTCAAAGCACTTCATGGCTACGGGTCTGTATTCATTTAGGCAGGTTAACTTAGTGTTCTTGGGTACAGGGACTATGGTGGTCTGCTTAAAACATGTTGGTATTACAGACTCAATCAGGGACATGTTGAAAATGTCAGTGAAGACACCTGCCAGTTGGTCAGCACATGCCTGGAGCACACGTCCTGGTAATCCGTCTGGCCCAGCGGCCTTGTGAATGTTGACCTGTTTAAAGGTCTTACTCATGTCGGCTACAGAGAGCGTGATCACACAGTCATCCAGATCAGCTGATGCTCTCATGTATGCCTCAGTGTTGCTTGCCTCGAAGCGAGCATAGAAGTGATTTAGCTCAGCTGGTAGGCTCGTGTCACTGGGCAGCTCGCGACTGTGCTTCCCTTTGTAGTCTGTAATAGTTTGCAGGCCCTTCCATATCCAACGAGTGTCGGAGCCGGTGTAGAATCTTAGTCCTGTATTGATGCTTTGCCTGTTTGATGGTTCGTCGGAGGGAATAGCAGGATTTGTTATAAGCTTCCAGGTTAGAGTTCCGCACCTTAAAGGGGGTAGCTCTACTCATTAGCTCAGTGCGAATGTTGCCTGTAATCCATGGCTTCTGGTTGGGGTATGTACGTACAGTCACTGTGGGGACAACATCCTTGATGCACTTATTGATAAAGCCAGTGACTGATGTGGTGTACTCCTCAATGCCATCGGAAGAATCCCGGAACATGTTCCAGTCTGTGATAGCAAAACAGTCCTGTAGTTTAGCATCTGCTTCATTTGACCACTTTTTTATAGACCAAGTCACTGGTGATTCCTGCTTTAATTTTTGCTTGTAAGCAGGAATCAGGAGGATAGAATTATGGTCAGATTTGCCCAATTGAGGGCGAGGGAGAGCTTTGTAAGCGTCTCTGTGTGTGGAGTAAAGGTGATCTAGAAAATGTTTCCCTCTGGTTGCGCATTTAACATGCTGATAGAAATGAGGTAAAACTGATTTAAGTTTCCCTTAAAGTCCCCGGCCACTAGGAGCGCCGCCTCTGGGTGAGCGGTTTCCTGTTTGCTTATTTCCTTAGTCATAGCCTAAATCATGTTTAGTCATTTACAGTATATTAGTTGTGCCCTATTGCAATTTTTCCCAATGGACAACAACTTGAAACCAAAAACCTCAATGCTCTTTGAACTTCTGTGATACCTTCATTTATATGATTGAGATGTGCAAACACACATGAACAGTGTAAACAACAAAACTCCATTACATTTCCCATCTGCCCCACCGGTTGAAACAAGAGCAACGCAAGCAGCTGAAAATGTTGCTATTGTTTTAAGTAAAGTCAATGATTGAACAATTAATCCGTGACAAATGTTAGAGGATGGTTTATCATGGTTAAACTATGGATTGACAGCAAGGAACACATCATATTTTTCAGTCATCAATTTCAGTCTTTATTAGGGCTAGCTACATAGTTTAGAAATAATTCAACTTACAGCAGGGGAAAGGACCCTATACGCAGTAGAAATAAGTACTCACACCCTAGTTCAGCTAAAATAAAACTAAATGTTTCAATCAGCACCATATATTTAATAGAAATGTACAGCTCTGTATCCTATTGGCTGGGTTAACCAGTGTCTCCCTCTAATGAATTACACACAATAATAACAAAAGTCAGTCTTGTAATAAAGTCGGTAATAGAATTCTAAATTCAGCTCAAAGACTTTACTTTTCAGACTAATTGCTTTTATGTAACACTGGAAAACACTCATTGCCCTTTTCATCATGTAAACATTAGCCGATCAACCCCTCAGCAGGAAGTACACTGAAAAAAACATAGGCCTACCTATGGTTTATCGATGTTCGAGGTACCTTACCTGTTGTGTCCGGCAATGTATTTTCTGTGTTATTTATGGATAAATCTATTTCTCTCTTCTCCAGATACCGTTCATATTCCAGGCCTGGGGTTTCTATTGCGGAACTCTGAACAAATACTACCAAGACTTCGTCATAAAAGACAGGGGCAAAGTCCAGATTCAAAAGTGCATTGATCCATAGAACTGAAAGCATCCAATAAGGGTGTTACTGTTCAACTGAGTGTCAAATTCCTTATGGGAGAAGATGCCAAAATCGTAGTAATTTATACTCAGGTCCAGGGCAAGGGTTGTGGGTGTGCCTGGTACTCAGGACGGCATCCCCACAGAGCAAAGGTCTCTGACAAGGAGGGATCCTGGACCCTCCCATACAAAGTCCTGTAAATCACTCCTGTTATCAATCTGTTGTCAGTATGTTAGCTACAAGTTATTCAGACCCATTCACTTTTTCCACATTTTGTTACGTTACAGCCTTATTCTAAAATGTATTAAATAAAAATGTTGCCTCGTCAATCTACGCACAATATCCCATAATGACAAAGCAAAAACAGGTTTGTATAACTGTTTACATATTTATTACAAATAAAAAACTGAAATACCTTATTTACATAAGTATTCAGACCCTTTGCTATGAGACTGGAAATTGAGGTCAGGAGAATCCTGTTTCCATTGATCATCCTTGAGATGTTTCTACAACTTGATTGGAGTCCACCTGCGACAAATTCAATTGATTGGACATGATTTGGAAAGGCACACATCTGTCTACATAAGGTCCCACAGTTGACAGGACATGTCAGAGCAAAAACCAAGCCATGAAGTCAAGGGAATTGTCCGTAGAGCTCTGAGAAGGGATTGTGTCAAGTAACAGATCTGGGGAAGGGTAACAAAATATTTCTGCAGCATTGAAGGTCCCCAAGAACACAGTGGCCTCCAACATTCTTAAATGGAAGAAGTTTGGAACCATCCTGGAGCAGGCCGCCCATCCAAACTTAGCAATCGGGACAGAGCTCCAGAGTTCCTCTGTGGAGAAGTGAGAACCTTTCAAAAGGACAACCATCTCTGCAGCACTCCACCAATCAGGCCTTTATGGTAGAGTGGCCAGACGGAGGTCACTCCTCAGTAAAAGGCACATGACAGCCCACTTGGAGTATGACAAAAGGCACCTAAAGAACTCAGACCATGAAAAACAAGATGAAACCAAGATTGAATGCCTGAATGCCAATTGTCATGTCTGGAGGAAACCTGGCACCATCCCTACGGTGAAGTATGGTGTAGGCAGAATCATGCTGTGGGGATGTTTTTCAGCGGCAGGGACCGAGAGACTAGTCAGGATCGAGGGAAAGATGAACGTAGCAAAGTACAGAGAGATCCTTGATGAAAACCTGCTCCAGAGCGCTCAGGACCTCAGACTGGGACATCAGACTGAGGGGAAGGTTCACCTTCCAACAGGACAATAACCATAAGCACACAGCCAAGACAACACAGGAGTGGCTTCGGGACAGATTTCAGTTTTCAAATTTTTATCTATTTGCAAAACTTTCTAAAAACCTCTTTTTGCTTTGCCATTATGGGGTATTGTGTGTAGATTAATGAGGATTATTTTGTTTTTTTTATCAATTTTACAATAAATAATAATAATAAATGTGGAAAAAGTCAAGGGGTCTGAATACTTTCCAAATGCACTGTACATCAGAGTCAGTTGAGAACAACCTGGAATTGGGAAATGTGGCTCAAAGTTTGTATATATTCTAAACAAATACCTTCAAATAAAATGTATTTGTCACATACACATGGTTAGCAGATGTTAATGTGAGTAATGCAGTAATAACCAACGAGTAATCTAACCTAACAATTTCACAACAACTATCTTATACACACAAGTGTAAAGGGATGAATAATATGTACATAAAAATATATGAATGAGTGATGGTACAGAGCGACATAGGCAAGATGCAGTAGATGGTATCGAGTACAGTATATACATATGAGATGAGTAATGTAGGGTATGTAAGCATATAAAGTGGCATTGTTTAAAGTGGCTAGTGATACATGTATTACATAAAGATGGCAAGATGCAGTAGATGGTATAGAGTACAGTATATACATATGAGATGAGTAATGTAGGGTATGTAAACATTGTATTAAGTGGCATTGTTTAAAGTTGCTAGTGATACATTTTTTACATACATTTTTCAATTATTAAAGTGGCTGGATTTGAGTCAGTATGTTGGCAGCAGCCACTCAATGTTAGTGGGGGCTGTTTAACAGTCTGGTGGCCTTGAAATATAAGCAGTTTTTCAGTCTCTCTGCCCCTGCTTTGATGCACCTGTACTGACCTCGCCTTCTGGATGATGGCGGGTTGAACAGGCAGTGGCTCGGGTGGTTGTTGTCCTTGATGATCTTTATGGCCTTTCTGTGACATCGGGTGGTGTAGGTGTCCTGGAGGTCAGGAAGTTTGCCCCCGGTGATCCGTTGTGCAGACCTCACTACCCTCTGGAGAGCCTTACGGTTGTGGGCGGAGCAGTTGCCATACCAGGCAGTGATACAGCACGACAGGATGCTCTCGATTGTGCATCTGTAAAAGTTTGTGAGTGCATTTGGTGACAAGCCGAATTTCTTCAGCCTCCTGAGGTTGAAGAGGCGCTGCTGCGCCTTCTTCACCACGCTGTCTGTGTGGGTGGACCAATTCAGTTTGTCCGTGATGTGTACGCCGAGGAACTTAAAACTTACTACCCTCTCCACTACTGTCCAATCAATGTGGATAGGGGGGTGCTCCCTCTGCTGTTTCCTGAAGTCCACGATCATCTCCTTTGTTTTGTTGACGTTGAGTGTGAGGTTATTTTCCTGACACTACACTCCGAGGGCCCTCACCTCCTCCCTGTAGGCCATCTCGTCGTTGTTGGTAATCAAGCCTACCACTGTAGTGTCGTCTGCAAACTTGATGATTGAGTTGGAGGCGTGCATGGCCACGCAGTCGTGGGTGAACAGGGAGTACAGGAGAGGGCTCAGAACGCACCCCTGTGGTGCCCCAGTGTTGAGGATCAGCGGGGTGGAGATGTTGTTACCTACCCTCACCACCTGGGGGGGCGGCCCGTCAGGAAGTCCAGTACCCAGTTGCACAGGGCGGGGTCGAGACCCAGGGTCGAGACGCTGGATGACGAGTTTGGAGAATGCTATGGTGTTAAATGCTGAGCTGTAATCAATGAACATCATTCTCACATAGGTATTCCTCTTGTCCAGATGGGTTAGGGCAGTGTGCAGCGTGGTTGCGATTGCGTTGTCTGTGGACCTATTGGGGCGGTAAGCAAATTGGAGTGGGTCTAGGGTGTCAGGTAGGGTGGAGGTGATGTGGTCCTTGACTAGTCTCTCAAAGCACTTCATGATGATGGAAGTGAGTGCTACGGGGCGGTAGTCGTTTAGCTCAGTTACCTTAGCTTTCTTGGGAACAGGAACAATGGTGGCCCTCTTGAAGCATGTGGGAAAAGCAGACTGGGATAAGGATTGATTGAATATGTCCGTAAACACACCAGCCAGCTGGTCTGCGCATGCTCTGAGGACGCGGTTGGGGATGCCGTCTGGGCCTGCAGCCTTGCGAGGGTTAACACGTTTAAATGTTTTCCTCACGTCGGCTGCAGTGAAGGAGAGTCCGCAGGTTTTGGTAGCGGGCCGTGTCAGTGGCACTGTATTGTCCTCAAAGCGAGTAAAGAAGTTGTTTAGTCTGTCTGGGAGCAACACATCCTGGTCCGCAACGGGGCTGGTTTTCTTTTTGTAATCCGTGATTGACTGTAGACCCTGCCACATACCTCTTGTGTCTGAGCCGTTGTATTGCGACTCTACTTTGTCTCTGTACTGACGCTTAGCTTGTTTGATTGCCTTGCAGAGGGAATCGCTACACTGTTTGTTTTCGGCCATGTTTCTGGTCACTTTGCCCTGGTTAAATGCAGTGGTTCGTGCTTTCAGTTTTGCGCGAATGCTGCCATCAATCCACTGTTTCTGGTTTGGGAATGTTTTAATAGTTGCTATGGGTACGACATCGCCGATGCACTTGCTAATAAACTCGCTCACTGAATCAGCGTATTCGTCAATGTTGTTGTTTGACGCAGTGCGGAACATATCCCAATCCATGTGATCGAAGCAATCTTGAAGCGTGGAATCAGATTGGTCAGACCAGCGTTGAACAGACCTGAGCGCGGGAGCTTCCTGTTTTAGTTTCTGTCTATAGGCAGGGAGCAACTAAATGGAGTCATGGTCAGCTTTTCCGAAAGGAGGGCGGGGGAGGGCCTTATATGCGTTGCGGAAGTTAGAATAACAATGATCCAGGGTTTTACCAGCCCTGGTAGCACAATCGATATGCTGATAGATTTAGGGAGTCTTGTTTTCAGATTAGCCTTGTTAAAATTCCCAGCTACAATGAATGCAGCCTCAGGATATGTGGTTTCCAGTTTGCATAGAGTTAAATAAAGTTTGTTCAGGGCCATCGATGTGTCTGCTTGGGGGGGGGAATATATGCGGCTTTGATTATAATCGAAGAGAATTATCTTGGTAGATAATGCGGTCGAGATTTGATCGTGAGGAATTCTAAGTCAGGTGAACAGAAGGACTTGAGTTCCTGTACGTTGTTATGATCACACCACGTCTCGTTAATCATACCCCCCCACCCCTCTTCTTAAGCTTGGGCTTATCACTTGCCACAGTACCACTACATTCTGCAGACCTACAACTCTCCCACACCACATCTCAAAATGTGAGTTTCCTACCACTGTCACTTCTCTTATGCTTTTCCCATTTGTGATGCCAGTGTGAGGATGCAATGTGAGGGGTCATTATAGAGGAACAGCAGTGTGGTTTCTCTCATTTCCTGTTGAAAAGAGAGTCAGAAGTAACAGTTAGTGAATTCAAAGAAGACAGACGTTGAGACGATAGAGAGACAATAGGCTGTTAGCTTCATTGAATGTGTTCAGGTTTGTTTTTGCTACTCCTATGATCACACTCACAAGGCTTCATGTTTTGTGATTTTGGTCATGTATCTGCCTCCTGGTGTTTCTGATGTTGTTAGTGATCCGTCTCTCAGCTTTGAGTCAGCAGGCTTCTCAGCAGCCTTCCCGTACACTTCAGCTAGTTTCTGATTATGGTGAAGCTTCACATACATAAAGTAGGACTTTATACCGCAGGTGTTTGAATGTCACGCTTCATTTCTTTAATTTAATTCATACCGAAAGTCATGCTTTCTTTCTTAATTTATCTCAGCTCAAAGCTAAATGCACTGCATATATGAGAACCATATATACACATTAGCCATGTGACATAATAATACACATGACCTGTATGACATAATAATGCACATTACCTGTATGACATAATAATGCACATTACCTGTATGACATAATAATGCACATTACCTGTATGACATAATAATACACATGACTTGTATGACATAATAATACACATGACCTGTATGACATAATAATGCACATTACCTGTATGACATAATAATACACATGACTTGTATCACATAATAATACACATTACCTGTATCACATAATAATACACATTACCTATATGACATAATAATAATACACATTACCTGTATGACATTGTGTTATTATATGTCTGTTATACACAAATACTGGAATATTTGGTTTTGTCAAACACAAAAAAGGTGTGTCACAGTTGGAAAACTGTTTCATCAGGCATCGTGGATCACCTCACCACCACAAGGGAGTGGAGGGCAAAACAAAACAGGGCATCATCACTCTGGCTTCTCACAGACATTCTCTCACACTTCACAGAAACCAACACTAAGGAAGTGTATGGATATCAGAGATAGAGGTCAAATATAGAACTCTTATTTTGGTATTTCAATTTCAACATGTGTTTTTGGCTTTGAGTTTGTTGGTGAACTTCATCGTCTTCCTCTTTCCCTGTCAGTAGTTCAACAGGAGAAGAGTGGCCTAGTAAGCAATCAGCTCCACCAAATGAATGCTTTCTGTCAGACAGAGTAAGCACAGTAAGCGACTGACCTTTACATGAAGACACTAATCTGTTGAACTGCTTATCTGTCATGTATAACACTTTGACCTCTGACCCCCACTCCCTATCATTCACAGGCATGGCTATATCACCGTGAATGGGGCAGTAAGTAACTCTGATGTACTAGATCTCTGTACTAGATTTCAATGTATTTTTCTCATTCAAATATGAGCCACAGCAATGAGTCACAGTTTCCATCTACATTATCATTCATCATTCTGACAAAACACATCACTATCAGTTGTGTTGCATAGCAACGTACAGTTGATGTTATGATATTTGAACTCTTGTGGGTGTATGAGACATACATGGTTCACCACCCATAATAACAATATACTGTATATGATCTCCCTCCTTGCTCCACGTTGGGAATATACTTTATGCTTATTGTGAAAACGCCCTCCCTCTCTCTCTGTCTCTCTCTCCGTCCTCTATCTAGGACCTCCTTCAACTTGCAGAGTATGTACAGGTGTGGAATCCTGCTCTGCTGACTCCTTACTAATGCAAAGAAGCTAACATATTTGAATCTAGAATGACAATCCATATAATTGAGACATACCTTTTAGTCCGAACCTCAACATCACTTGTATTATGGTGTATCTCTTTCCATAGGAGGCTCTGTGGCAAGAGGATTCTCTGAAACAGAAGCTGTCTCTACTGCAGCACACCACCTCTACTATACTGCTCTCACAGGACAATGTCTGGAAGGTTAGGACCTGGATCTCTTATACACTGATGTGATGTCCACAAATGTCCCTCTACCTTTGCCCATGTCACAATCATACTCATGTATGCACATTGAATTACTGTATTTCTGTACCATATTCTGTTTCATGAAGGGACTGCCATAAAGTTTGGACAGTAGGTTAATGTTCTGAGCAACTGTTGTGTTGTGACATAGGGTCCTTAAGGTGTCTGGTCCATCACTTCTCTAAATTAGGTAATACTGTGTTTGGTTCAGTGATCTAGTTTAAGACAGGCTGTGGTTTCAGAGACGAGTTCACAGCGTTTCCACCATTATTCTACTGGAGGAGCTGTGGTCTGTGGTATTTTGTGTGTCTACCCTGCATTGTGTCACTGAGAAGCTGATAGAGAAACACGAGAAGTGTACAGAGAGAAATGAAATGGCACAGGAGGCGTTTGCCACCATCTACTAGTTGTTATCTGCTTTTCGGTCTTTCTACCTGACTGTCAGTATGTTTCATCTCTCTCACACGTCTCATCTTTCTCTACCCTCACAGATCTGTTGTAAAGAGGACAAGATGAAGGGAAAGATTTGGGCACTAGAGTCACAGCTGAGGATCTGTGGACAGGTGTGTTCAGGAACACCGTCTGTACCTATTACTTACAGTATATGGCTCATACAAAATCGCCACCAGGCTGAAATCACAAAGAGCAATCATCATTTTGCTGTCTAGGGATGGAGCCAAGATGCTACTGCTACAGTCAGAGCAGCAGAGGCAGGAGGTGGAGGAGATGGCTGTAGCCGTGCTCCAGAGGGTCACTGACCAGACTAACAAGGCCCAGGACAGGGCTCACAGCCTGGAGGTAAGGGGTCAGACAGGGCTGCATTCTGGATCACGCAAAATAGCACTGTGTTCTATTACAGTCAATGATTAATTACATTTTTGTGACTCCATTTGAGAAATAAGAGATTTCGAATTAATAAGAAGGGACATCTTAGGACAGTTTCACCGCATGTGTATTTTGTGTGTCCCCAGATGGCACTGCAGTCAGCACAGGTTCAGTCATCACAGTGGAGAGAGCGCTATGAGGAGGAGAGGATCAAATGCACCCAGATGAGGAAGTCTCTGGTGCAGAACATAGACAATATAAACATATTACAGAGCCAGCTCGAGGTACACACACACACACATATATATATGTATTTCTGGATTGAATGGGCAAATGACATAACACAATAATATATGCCTATAAAGTATCTAAAAGCTGTCTTCGGATATCAAACAGCATTACAGATAAGTATGAAAACAGTTACACATGTCAAAATGGGGGATATCCTCCTTTAAATGGCGGGGTTGCTCTTTGCTGAAACAAACTCCAAATTATGGCTTTAAGTAAATTAAATGGGGTTTATTATTTCTTGACAAATCTTTCTTAATCAAATAACTGGTGTTTAAAAAGTCATAGATGACTTATCCTAGTAAATAAGTTCCCAGCATAGCACACCCATTGACTATACATTAGAATGACCGTATTATCATTACCGATATTATGGTTCTCATTACCGAAATGGACCTGAAAATAACATGGTATTGAGGAATGTGTGTTTTAGTAATGAGATGCCCTTAGTTTAATGTGCAAATAATATGAGACAGACATTATGAGTCAGCAAAAAATTGACCCCACCACTGAAGTCTATTCATGCTACCATGGTTGTAAGGTTATGGTCCTCTGACTTTTTTCCAATTTGGGCTTTTTAGCCGTTTCGGTAATGAGAAGGTCAAATGGGGTAACGGGGGTGTTTGAGTATAAGAACCTCATTCTGAATGCATATAAGGGAATATATTAAATTATCTTGTGCTCATCTAATAACTACTCCTCTAGATCAGTGGTACCCAAACTGTGGGATGCGCCATGTTGTATTAGCAAAAAGGCACAAGCCCATAGTTTGTGTTACAATGTTTGAGTCACTCAAATATCACATAAATACACATTAGACATGGCAAAAGGCATAGCAAAATGTATAGAATTGCAAGAGAATTAGCTTTAAAATTGCAAAATGTTCTCATAACAAAATATGGAGAATTGCAGGAAATAAGCTTTAAAACCTGGAAAAACATTGCTTGTGCCCATGGAAATAGACGTGGGGGGCGTGGGATGTTCCCATTGCCTGATTGAAAATGTTTGGGAATCCCATGGGTGAATTTATAAACTATTTGGAGTTTTTACAGGAACTTGAAAAAGTGTTATGTTGATGACAAATGTTCACAAACACTGTGTTTTTACATAATAAATATTCCAGTTTAATGTTATTATAGTTAAAACTACTATATAATAGTTTAATATTAAAGTTAAATTAGTATAGCCTTATTATGATTTATGGACACACTTTTTGTGTTTTATTCAAATAAGCTGGGTTTCTCTAAAGTAAAATTGCATAAAATTACACGAGAATTGAATCCGGACGCTGTCACGTTCTGACCTTTATTTCCTTTTTTAAAAATGTATTTAGTATGGTCAGGGCGTGAGTTGGGTGGGCAGTCTATGTTTGTTTTTCTATGTTTTGGGGCATTTCTTTGTTTCGGCCTAGTATGGTTCTCAATCAGAGGCAGTTGTCATTAGTTGTCTCTGATTGAGAATCATACTTAGGTAGCCTGGGTTGCACTGTTTGTTTGTGGGTGATTGTCTATGTTGATGGCTTGTTTCAGCACAGTCCATATGATTAGCTTCACGGTTGTTATTTTGTTTACTGGTTTTGTATAGTTTTCAGTGTTCAGTACTTTCTTTATTAAAGATTTACCATGGACACTTACCACGCCGCATATTGGTCCTCTGATCCTTTTCGCCTCTCCTCTTCAGATGAAGAGGAGGACGACCGTGACAGACGCATTTTGGTAATGATAATTTGGAGTGAAAATGTACAAACTTTAGGCGAAAATGTACCACATATTTAAAATAAGACACCGTGCCATAAACTAGGCATCTTAGTCTTTAGAATGTTAGTCGACTTTTGCAGATCCATCATTGTTTTGTAACTCAATTTGCTACTGACATGGTTAAAACTGGTTTCATGAGAATCCCCCCCCCCCCACACACACACAGCACTGACCTGTTGTTAGAGTGACATAAGATATCTACATACAGTACCATCATGTATTTCCCTGTGCATCCATCCAGGGAGTGATAGGACAGGAGGCCCCTGAAAAGCCAGCTGCTGCAGCACTGAGGCTGAGCTCCATCTTAACATGAGCCTTCTAGAGCACAACCTGCACACCTGCAGCAGGAAGACACCAAGAAACAGCAGGAGATTGTCAAAGGACGGCAACAGGACTCCGTAAGTGTAGTATATTACACACCCACTTGCAGAAAAAAACTGTTGGATTGTGTTACTGTAGTAGTAGGTAAAGGAGTTTCAACTTCTATTTTAACCATGATATTTATTGGTCTATAAATGTGTTAAACTCATCACTAGAGCATCCCTTAGATGAGCAGATTCATCCAGCTATGTCACACCACAGCAACATAAAGCAAAGCATGATGGAAACCAACATCCATAGGTGAGGTCCGAATATGTCTACAATTCACTTTCTCATCTTAGTCATGTCAAACCCAGAGCACCAGCGTATCAAATCAATTTATATAGCCCTTCTTACATCAGCTGATATCTCAAAGTGCTGTACAGAAACCCAGCCTAAAACCCCAAACAGCAAGCAATGCAGGTGTAGAAGCACGGTGGCTAGAAAAAACTCCCTTGAAAGGCCAAAACCTAGGAAGAAACATTTATGTCAATGTTTGTCAACCTGGCTTCATGCTGTATGTCTCCAACATGTTTATTGGCTCTG
The DNA here is from genome assembly GCF_045791955.1 of Oncorhynchus clarkii lewisi. Lineage (NCBI taxonomy): Eukaryota > Metazoa > Chordata > Actinopteri > Salmoniformes > Salmonidae > Oncorhynchus > Oncorhynchus clarkii. The sequence goes on along the minus strand of NC_092163.1, from coordinate 53,116,849 downwards.
CTTGCTTTTAGTCCTATATTATCTTGATACTGATGGAATCGTCCTTTTTTTCCAACAAGAGACGCTGTTGTCCCTGGTTTATCCTGCTGTCTCTGTTCCTGGTAGTCACGTGGCAGCCATTTTGACGTTGTTATTGGCCGATATCCCCACAAGAAGGAAACAGCTGTGGGACCTTTACCAAGTACTTCAAGAACACACAGAGAAGTATCTCTATGACATTACCTCAGCATTGCCATAGGCCCATATGACAAGACCTGGGAACTGGACAAAACTCTGAAGAACTTGCTCTGAGAGTTTTGGGAAATATGTTTATTGCATTTTACTTTTAAATGTTTTCTGTATAGCTCAGTCAACATTATAGCGAAGGATATTTAGCATCCATTGAAAATGTAATCTTGAAGTAAATGTGTATTTCTAATGCATTTTATGGTTACTGCATCATGTTCATGCATATGTGTTTCATCCTTCTATAATAATCAAATACATATGGTGTCAGTATATTAACACACAACCACTTTAATAACTAGACAGTAAAACTGACAAAATACCAGTGAATAAAACACTTGCAGGTATAACTGTCAATTTGAATGAAACCCTTTTTCATTACTGAATACATTTCATTTCGGATTCCCTTCATTTAAAAAAAATCTGATCACTTGCCTAGTTATGGGCGTTTTTCAAAATATATACAAATCATTAGGATAAAAGGTATTGAAAAATGAAATGCTATCTAAGCATAAGACTCCATTTACTCTCAAAAGTGCAGCGACACCACTTATACTAATTTCATGGACCAAAACATATGGTTTAAATTCCATAAAATTATAAATGGAGGCTATACATGGTGATAAGGTCTATCAGAAAATAAACAATCCATTTGGTTCACCGAATCCTCTACCTTGACCTGATCTTATCTACTAGTATTAGCATAAACAAACCAGTAAAGGGTATAGGATATATCTTGCAGGAACAGTTAGAATGGATCTCAGCAGTCATGATGAGATACAAATGTATAATAACCAATAGAAAGGAAATAACTATTAAAGTGTGTATCATAAAAGTTCACATAATGGATTAACCACTTGCATGTTTTTTCTCCAAAAGAAAAAAATATATAAATATCTGCCTTTAGCACTCAAACATATTCTTCATGGGTTAAATACAGGTAGTAGACAAAATGACATGAGCAACAAGGACCAGGACACAGCTTGATAACTGACTGGTATTTTGTAACATGGGGTCAAGGGTTATGCCTGTAACTCATTGACTATGTTCAATGTTGCCTTGCAGCTGACAGGACTTTTGCCCATAATGCCATCCAATGCTCCTCTAATTCTGCCTATATTGAGTACAAGGCCACGGGGCTTTACAACTGCAGACAGACACTATCCATGTTTTACTGACTGCCACAGTAGTAGTCTTACAGTGCCTGTTTAGCAGCATTTACCACAATATATACATGGCTCCTCTCAGAGAACATAATAGCAAAAGAAAGGGAAAAGGCTAAATTGAATCAATCCCTCTCCCTTTTCCTATTCGGATTAACAGCCTCTATAAACATAAGTACTAGCTTGCTGACGACAGGTCTTCACATAACCCAGCAGTAGAGGCAGCAGTAAGGAGACAGTGTCCAGACAGAGCTGTGTATGAGACTGACTGGCCTGGTAGGGCCATGGTGGACTGGGTAGCTTCACTGGGCGTGCAGGGCCTGGGGCAGGCTCATACCAGCCCCCAGGGGCAGAGCCTGAGGCCAGCCCTCCTGGCCCTGGTGGGTCTGCAGCAGGCGGTACAGCTGCTTCAGGTGGGTAACGATGTTGTCCTTGATGTCCGGGATGGAGATCTGCAGGCGGACGCTGCCGCTGTCGAAGGAGCGCATGCAGTCACCTGAGAACATCTCAGTGATCATACGTGCTACCACAGGGATGATCTGGGTGGGAGCAGAGGGCCAAAGACGAGTCAGTTACAGTGAAGGGACTCAACAGCAAAACACAAATGTTAAAACAATGAAAAACAAATGTTTCATTCGTTTTCTATGAATCATTGCCTGCACCGTCTCATACCTGCACCATGATGAGCTTCCTCTCCCTGGGTCTGCTGTCAGGCCACTCCTCTCCAAAGCACAGGTTGATGTCGAACTGAGGAAGGCTGGCCGACTGGCCCCTCTGATGGGCTATTACACCTGCACACATCAAACAATCACAAACAATCACATCACATAGCAAACTTTAGAACACCTTCCTAATATTGAGTTGCATCCCCTTTTGCCCTCAGAACAGCCTCAATTCGTCAGGGCATGGACTCTACAAGGTGTTGAAAGCATTCCACAGGGATGCTGGCCCTTGTTGACTCCAATTCTTCCCACAGTTGTGTCAAGTTGGCTGGATGTCCTTTAGATGGTGGACCATTCTTGATACACACAGGAAACTGTTGAGCATGAAAAAACCAGCAGCGTTGCAGTTCTTGACACACTCCAACCATTGTGCCTGGCACCTACTACCTAATACCTGTTCAAAGGCACTTCAATATTTTGTCTTGCCCATTTACCCTCTAAATGACACACATACACAATCTTTGTCTCAATTGTCTCAAGGCTTAAAAATACATATTTAACCTGTCTCCTCCCCTTCATCTACACTGATTGACGTGGTTTTAACAAGTGACATCAATAAGGGATCATGGCTTTCACCTGGTAAGTCTGTCAGGGAAAGTACAGGTGTTCCTAATGTTTTGTCCACTCAGTACATGCCCTACTATCACACTACCTCCTAAGGGCCCAGCCTAATAGAATATATAAATATCGATAAGCAAGAAGCTTTGAGAAGAGTGGTATAAAACATTGTTGCTGTAAGAAGGTTAGAGTCCATCTATGCTAAAATGGTCAGTAGGATCGGAGTCAGTACTTACCGCTAAGAAACGACTCCAGACAGAACAGCTTAACCTTCCTCTGCCTCTCTATGAGGTTGGGTGCATTGGGGTTGGGTGCACAGGGGCCTGACCAGTACACCTTGCACTGGCAGAGGCGGACGGCATAGATGTCATGGCCACTGACCTCCAGGATGAGGCCTCGGTCCATGACGTCCAGCAGGCGGTTGGTGAAGACCCTCTGCTTGTCGTTGGCGATGTGCTCGGTAGAGGGGAACCTCAGCTGCTCCAGGCTGATAGGGCCAAACAGCTCTTCCTGGTTGACCATGGGGCCCAGGTCCCCGTAAAACAGCCTGCAGCCCTGGGGATTACTGACTGTCATGGCTGGACACACCTCCTTACCCCGGTACTGGAACTGCACCTCCAGGTCTGTCACTGAGGGAGAAAGAGACAAAAAACACATGTAGATTTAATAAGAGAGGTACTCTTATTAGTTGGTCTGTATTAGTAAACTCCTGTGATACTATATACAATCAATGTATGCAGTCCTATATTTATCTAATGGAGGAGTTAGTGTGTAGTAGTGTACTCACTGGGCAAGGAGCTGATCCACATCTCTGGCGAGGCGAACATCATGTCAGGCATGGGAGGGGAAGGCATGTCAAGTGGAGGAGGGGGCGCCATCTCCTCAGGGGAGGGCTGCATCTCCACATCCAAAGGCTCCTCTTTTGGCCACGGCTTAACCTCCTCTTTGGGCCACACTTCAACTGATGGGGGGCAGCTGGGGGGGTGGAGGGGTGATACTGACCCCGGAGGAGACCACATTAGAGTGGGGCTGGTGCCTGGTCGTTACAGGGGAAAACAAAGCATGATTAGATGACATGTCAAAAACAATACAGGGATATTGATATCAAAACAAGGGGTAAGACAGACAAAAGGGCACTAGGCAGTTGTTTTTGGACCAAGCAAACTGGAAAACATTATCTGGATGCTAGATCTGATCTGTTGTGTGGTTTAGGACAAATGACATGGTAAACATCACAGAAAAACAGTATTAGTGAGGGACAAATAAGAGAGATAAGAGATAATTGACATGACTAACCATTGGATGTTGGATAAGGAGGAAGGGGCTCTGGAGTATCTGGTTCATCTTCATCACAGTCATTTGGCGTCCAGGACCCAGAGTCTGAGGATCCTGATGTGAGAGAGATGAAGAGAAAATGAAAAAAGAGCAAGGGATTCCAAATCCCAATCTAAGCTTCAAAGCTGCTACCATTGGCCATCATTTTAAATAATAAATTGTTCTTAACTGACTTGCCTAGTTAAATAAAATGTTTTTTTTAAATACATAAAATTGACTAACATCATTGTTGTTAAACTGTACTTTAAAAAATGTCAATTAAAGTAATTCAAGAGTTTTTCTTTATTTTTTACTATTTTCTACATTGTAGAATAATAGTGAAGACATCAAAAGTATGAAATAACACATATGGAATCATGTAGTAACCTAAAAAGTGTTAAACAAATCAAAATCTATTTTATATTTGAGATTCTTCAAAGTAGCCAACCTTTGCATTCTATCAAGGAGCTTCATGAGGTAGCAGAGGTAACTCTGGGACTTCCTTTCTTGTGGCAGTCCTCATGAGAGCCAGTTTCATCATAGGGCTTGATGATTTTTGCTACTGCACTTGAATAAACTTTCAAAAGTTCTTGACATTTTCCAGATTGTTACCTTCATGTCTTAAAGTAATGATTTGCTTATTTGAGCTGTTCTAACCATAATATGGACTTGGTATTTTACCAAATAGGGCTATCTTCTGTATAAAAACACTACCTTGTTACAACACAACTGATTGGCTCAAACACATTAAGAAGGAAAGAAATTCCACAAATTAACTTTTAACAAGGCACACCTGTTAATTGAAATGCATTCCAGGTGACTACCTCATGAATTTGGTTGATAGAATGTCAAGAGTGTGCAAAGCTGTCATCAAGGCAAAGGGGTGGTGGCTACTTTGAAGAATGTCAAATCTAAAATATATTTTGATTTGTTTAACACTTTTTAGGTTACTACATGATTCCATGCGTGTTATTTCATAGTTTTGATGTCTTCACTATTATTGTACAATGTAGAAAATAGTACAAATAAAGAAAAACCCTGGAATGAGTCGGTGTGTCCAAACTTTTGACTGGTACTGTATTTGTATGTCATCCATGGACATTTACCTGGGTTACTGAGGGGCTGTGGGATGTCACAGACATCGTAGATCTTCAGGGGGTTCATGGGGACTTCTTTGGTGCCATCGTAGACAAGGTTGAACTCTCTGCTCTTGTTGAGGGCACAGCGGAGCTGGGCTTTCCACTTGGCAGGGTCAGGGTCATCAATACCCTCCTGGAACTTTCCTGTCTCCACTGCCCAGGCCTGATACAAGGAGAGAGGGGACAGATGAAGAATACCTTTTTTAAGTAATGTTTTACATTTTTTTTTATTCTGAGCAGTAGATCTCAGCCTGCATTTTGACTCAGAAAGTGATCTCAGCTCAGAAAAGGTTGGTGACCACTGACCTACATGTATTGTTTCACAAGCTGTAACAGATATCTGCTTTACTAACCTTAAAGATTGTGTTCTCTTCCTCATGCTGGGGGGTGTGGCGCGTAGCGTGTTTCCAGGGGACCCTGAAGCGCTTGTTGTCTCGATCGATCCACACCAGACCTGGGTAGAGCCCACTGTCCACCTGGGCCACTAGCCAGGGCTTGAGCCGAACACGCCGTGGGGTCACCGCCATGCTTTCAATCTGGGGAGGAGGCCACCATGGGAGGGTTAGATATCTACTATCCATATGGTATACTTATATGGATATCCTGACCAAGATATTTAAAAACGTTAAAAAAAACGTAAAAACGTAAACGTAAACTGTACTAAGAAAACAGTGAGCTGTACGGTCATGATTTAGCTGGCACATCTTGATTGAGGCAGGCACTCACATGATGACCAAGATTACATGGCTATCAAGATTCAAAACAGACTTGGGCCACTAAGTACATAATCATGGTTGGTTTTATGATACTCCTGTTGTGTCTGCAGGACATGTTTCACAGGTCTGTTGAGTATGGAAATAAAGCCATGTCCAATGTTCCTACATTAACTTACCCAAAAACCATAACCATAAAATGACATTTACAGTAAAGCAATGACTTTACTGGCTTTTGTTGTGATAAACCTTTGACTTTTGTTGATGCTTAGTTGCAACCCCTCGCTCGCTCTTACTGTAAATTTGAGCAACATATGAAATACCAGTAAAATAGGCTACTTTTCACGGATAAATTGTTAGTAATGATTTCTAATAACCATCTAGTTACGAACTTTAAACTATTTCAAGGTTGCAAACTAACTAAATGTAGGCGGCCGCTGCGAAACGTACCTGCAGTTGAACGTGACCAGGAAGTAGGCTACTTTCTATCCGGGAGAAAGTAGAACCTCAATCAATTTCAGGGAAATATTATTCTCCAAAACGTTGGAATTTGTATGTCCTTGGCAATCCAGGTAAAAGTAGACTGTATGACTCACGTATACTTCTTAAGCATGCGAGAACAATTCTGATAATCTTGTCCCCATTAGTTCAGGCCACCCCTTTTCGACTCCCTTCCCGAAACTCAGGTAGAGCTGTGACGTCACAGACGTTTCATTCTTGGCACCCGGCACACCTTTCCAGCTGGTGAAAAAACCCAGCTTACTTTCGGTGGAGCCTTCTTGTGACCATGATGACCAAATGACTCACAATATTTGTTAGAATGTTGTTGCCATAGGTTCTTTAAATTAGCCATATAAAAACCATTAAGACTATTATGCTGTAAAATGATGTAATTATGTTTGTTGTTTTCAAAAGCAATTTGAAATAAGCAGTTTGGAGCGCAGGCATTTTATTATAGCCTAATTAAAATATGTTAATTTAGTTTTACGCATTTACCCTGTCATTGTAACAAGTACATTATGATAATTTCTACGATACACACTTGTTAATGGTGCAGTCACACCCAGAAACTGCCCACGGGCCTTTTCCCAATGTGTGCGTGCGAGCAGTCTTCACCGCACGAGGCGCTCTTGTCTTGAGGACTTCCCTGAAGTTTCCCAGTTTCCTTACGTGTGCATATATTTATAGGCCAGTGAGATCAGATAGCCTGTGTGTGTGTGTGTGTGTGTGTGTGTGTGTGTGTGAGAGAGTTTTCAAGATTAAGGATTTAAGACTGATGGTCAATTGAAAATACAACTGAAAAAGCATTATTAGCAAAGAACACATTTTGCCATTCAATTGAAAATATGTGTTATTTACTTTATTCAAACATGTGAAGTCTATACAATATTTTTTTGTTGGTATTTTGCAATTTAGCTTTGGATGTCATTACAGTGGTCTCAACCAATGACTGATAGGCTACAATTCTTCATATGTCAGGGTTGGTGGCAGGTGAGGGACATCCCATGTTTTTGATGTTGCTCTGCACATAGTCTCAAAGCTCCTGTCTCTCTGTAATGCATTGAAATGGCCAAACAAGGAACAGATTGTTCAGGGCCAAAACATTTCACTGACATCATAGGCAATTGAGGTTGGCCTCCAAACCAAGTCTATTGTGTACTTTAGAATTTGAGATGGTGATACAGAAAGGGGAATCTCACCGAGAAACAGGGGCAAAGTGAAGCACGGGAACCAAATATTGGATTGTGTCTCTATTAAGAAATAGGCTACTTAAAACATGAAAACCATCTACAGACTATGCAAACACATTTTATCTAGATTCATGATGAAGTCAAGTCACTGAAGCCACTCACACAGTATGTCTGTTTAATTTCAGAGGTGGAATCAGAGAATTCCTCATGAATGCAATCACTCCAGACAACAGAATTGTACAAACAGATGTATCATACACACATATGATATGATTGTTCATAGACAAAATGTAATATTAGTTATTTACTTCTGATTGGTAAAGCAGTGCTACACATACTAACCATATATACAAGCAAGTGTACTTTGATTGGACATGGATGAGTACCCCACTTTTACAAAAGTTGTGTAGGTGACAACAGAGGCAGTCATTACTGTATGCAACATTTGGATACGCCCATGTAGGATAACGGGTTCAGCTCACGAAACAGACAAAAATGTTAAAATATACTAATATGATTGGTATACATTTTGGTTATCCCTCGCTCTCTCTGGGTCAAGTTTTTAACATTGCAACAAGGCCTAAAGAAAGAACCAGACCCCTAATGCTTTGCTTTTCTTGCTGTAGGTGATCTTTGTCTAATCAATGGATCCCCTCTCTCTATTCAATTAAAGAGCTTTATTGGCAAGGGAAACATATGTTTACCTTGCCAAAGCAAGTGAAATAAACAATAAAAAATGTACAGTAAACATTACACTTACAAAAGCTCCAAAAGAATAAAGACATTTAAAATGTCATAAATGTCTATATACAGTGTTGTAATGATATGCAAATAGTTCAAGTACAAAAGGGAAAATAAATAAACATCTCTCTGTCTCGTTAATACTTGACATAAGTCTGGATGCCATCCATGAACTCCTCCAGGGACAGCTCACCTGACAGACACACACACACCTTATTGATAGGCACATATACCATATCTACATGAAAGTCATGAAAAGTAAACACTGTGGCACTAATAGAATGTGGAACCTGTACATTGAGGCGAAGAATCTTACCATCTCCATTGATGTCGATCTTGTCAAACACAATGTTGGTAAAGTCCTCGGCTGACATCTCATACTTTACTTCATTGATGGCACGGATGGACTAGTATGGAAGCAGGATACTCACAAAAAAAAGGGTTGAGCCTTCTACAAAAAGGCTCCAAAACATTTATCAATGTACTGTATATGGCAACATGTATGCCTTTAACATTATATACTATACTCTAGTCTAGTTAAAATACTTGTGCTAAAGAGGGAGGCTTGCTCGGCTGGTGCTAGCACATGTGCAGATCAAATGCACCGCTGGAACGCAGATTAAGGTGTTCTAATAATTCTGAAGATTGCTCAGAAAACCAGCTGTTTTAATCTTGATTAAGATCAGCAGAGTAAGGTGTTGACATGACTATTGCATAATCTGCCTATTGCCATAATCAGTTTAATATCAAATTATTTGTGTGCATGTAAACATACTCAATGTGTCAGTTGAGTTTGGCTCCTTACATCCATACATTTTTGGGGATTGTGAATGGATTTTCCCGAATATATTCTGATATCCATAGAACACAGGTGTTGTCGCCTGTCTGTGTAAAAGGACTGTACTCAAGCATTGGCAAGATGGTGATCCCTGGATTTTCTTTCAGGTGGGATACGCCTGGGCAGAGTCCATTGAGGGAACTGGTTCAAACAGACGCCTCCTTGACAGGCTGGGGAGCAGTATTGTGGGGGAGGGCGGCCAGTGGGACATGGAGCCCCAGCTGGTCCAAACTCCACATCAACATGCTGGAGTTGAGAGCAGTTCAACTTTCTCCCACAACTGTGGGACAAACATGTGCTGGTACAGACAGCACCACAGTGGTAGAGTACATAATCCACCAAGGGGTTCTGGGTTCCATCCACTGCCACCAGATGGCATATACCCTTCTGCTGTGTCTACAGAATCTGGCCTCACTAAGAGTTGTACACCTCCCAGGGATTCTGAACACATTAAGGCAGACATGCTGTCCAAGGAAGGCCCTCCGGAAGGAGAGTGGCGCCTACATCCCAGAATAGTGAGTTGCATGTGGGGATTCTTTGGGGAAGCGGAGGTGGATTCGTTTGGCTCAGAGAGGAACCCACAGTGCCCCCTCTGGTTCTTGATATCCAACCCCCCCGGACCACTCAGTCTAGATGCCTTTGCCAACGAGTGGCTGAGAAAGAGGCTACACGCCTTCCCCCGGATCCCGCTGATTCCAGCAATTTTGGACAGAATCAGGGAAGCGAGCCACATGGTCCTTCTGATTGCCCCGAGATGCCACTGGTTCAGCACAATACTGTCACTCCTAGTGGGGACAGCATTGGAACTACCTCGGAGGCCGGGCCTATTGTCACAGGCGGAGAGCACATTGTGGAGGGCGGAGGGCACGAAAATTGTCTAATTTAGATCTTGAGCCCTCTGTTGTTAACATCATACAGAGTGACAGGACCCCCTCCACCACGTCAACCTATGACACGAGGTGACGGGTCCTGCCAGTGGTGTGCGGAGCAGGGGGTTGAGGCAGAATCTTGCGGCATAGGATCTTTGTTCCAGCTCTTGAGGTCTTTGTTTGATGCTGGCAGGGCTTTATCTACACTTAAGGTATATGTAGCAGCCATATCAGCATGTCATGATGAAGAGTAGGATGGGCCGCTTGGCAGCCACCCGCTCATGGCCAGGTTTCTTAAGGTAGTCCGTCGATTACGCCCCTCAAGAGCCCCCTCAGTTCCCAAATGTGATTTGAATCTGGTTCTTGGAGTACTATCCAGACCTCCCTTCCAACCAAAAGACTTGAAACATCTCTCTCTTAAGACAGCATTTCTGGTGGCCATCGCCTCTACCAAGAGGGTTGGCGAGCTCCATGCTTTGCCTATTAATAATGAGTGTTATCGGCTAGGGCCGGGTAAGGCGAGCGTTACCCTGCGGCCTAATCCCGCCTTCCTACCAAAGGTCCCGCCCCCAGGTCATGTGAACAGGGAAATGGTGCTAACAGCCTTATCCACCTCCATGCCCCCTGGGGCTCATGTTGATGTACGCACTCTGTGTCCTGTGAGATCCCTAAACAAGTACATGGAGCGGAATCAGGTGATCCGTCACTCTGATCAACTGTTTGTTTGCTTTGTAGATACAGGGAAAGCCTCTCTCAAAGTGGATTGTAGAAATTATCCTGCAAGTTGTAGTTTTGCAAACCGTTGCTATAGTTCAGGTATTGCATTACTTAATTTACTTAATTTTGAAATAACAATAACAAAACTATTAACTCGCTAGCCAGCTTGCATGCTCTCTGTTTTCCCACTCTGCTCTCCAACTTAAGCCACCCTCCCATTAGTTCCTTGAACCAACATTTCTTAGCACTACCATAACATACTTGATTGATTACATATGTCCTGAGACCTAAACTAAGTAAGATATGGTTTACTGTGTCATGATACTGAGAATCAAACTGAATAATAGCACCATTTTGCCACATAAATTACCCCTTTCTTTTCTATAGGTATGTTGGATGCTGCACTGGATTGAATCAAGGAGCTAGAGCCCCAAGTCCAACAGCTCTCTGTTCACCATCTCCAGCTCCAAAGATTCTGTGCACCCAATGAGGACTGAGGTTCTATACCCGGTTCCACTCAGAGGTCTTCATGGTGTTCTGGGAGTCCATTGCCCCCTCTGCCTCCAGGTTAATCTAGGCCCAGAAGGCTGGAATGGGAAGCGCATCACCAAGCCCCAACAGAAAGCTGCCACTCATTGGCAAGTTTTTTTCTTTACTGCTGTCGAGTAGCAGCTGGGCTGAAGGAGGTGTTGGCGGACATCTTTAGTGTGAGTGTCCCTACAGTGCTTTACTGCCGTCGAGTAGCAGCTGGGTTGAAGGAGGTTTTGGCGGACATCTTTGGTGTGAGTGTCCCTACAGTGAGCTGCGTTAAAATAACCTGGATCTATATCTTGTCTTGGGCTCTGTGCCCATTTGGATGTCCAGGAAGCAGGTGCAGGATACCATGCCTGACAAGTACAAGGTGTTCTGTCCAGAGGTCAGAGTTATCATGGACTGCACAGAGCTGAGATGTGCCAACCTCTCCTCTCTGACATTACAGTCAGAGACTTTTTCATCGTACAAAAACCACACCACCTTTATTAAGGGCCTGATTTGGATTGCACCAAGCTTATCACTGGATCCATCTCTGATCAGGAGATCACGTGTCTCTCTGGAATCCCCAAGCTGTTTGAGCCTGGTGATGGATGCATAGCAGACAAGGGGTACATCATAGATAGGATGCAGTCAGATGTGGGGGCAACACTCATCATTCCCCCAATCAAAAGAGAAACTGCTAACATGGAAGGACACTGAGTGAACACAAGCTATTTCGCATCTGAGAGTGCTAGTGGAGAGTCATTAGGAGGGTGAAGAAGTACCATATCTGGGACATGATTATCCCACTCATTCTGGCAGGCTCTGTCAACTGTGGACGAACTGCTGCTTAATGAACTACCAGGGCCCTCTGGATCTCAAGGGTGATAAGCAAATATGTGAAAATATGCTCAAGCAAGGCAGTGCAAACACACAATACAAATCAATGAGTGATTTAAGTTCAATTAATTTGGTTATTATAAATAACAGCTTTATACCTACATGTACATGTGTTTTTTTGTGATTATTATAAATTGATCTATTAGACAAGACATGAATTTGGGAAAATGTGTATATTGAATATGTCGTTTTTATGAATAAGATGGGTGTTTTGGGGTTTAGTGTTTGGATAATTCATTAATCTATTAGAGAACATCCTTTTTTAATTTAAAGATTTTATTCAATAAATACATTTGATTATTCATTCAGTGACCTGTTATATTAAGCCGGTCATAAAATAACAAATATCAAACAATTCAATTAGTTGAATCATTGCTTACATTTACATTTTAGTCATTTAGCAGATGCTCTTATCCAGTGACTTCCAGTAGTGAGTGCATACGTTTTCATTCTTTCACGACGTACTGGTCCCCCTGTGGGAATCAAACCCACAACCCTAGCATTGCAAGCGTCATGTTCAACCAACTGAGCCACACGTGATAGACAAACAAGATCACACAATTCATTCATTCAAATAATTTACTCTACATACAATTTTGATTAGTTAAATACATTACATTACATTACATGTACATTGCCTTGGGCAACAATGTTACAGTGGCCTGCCAAGTGGGATTGGCTCACCTGCTACACTACATCTTAAAGTACACATCCATGTAGGTGTAGAAGTAGTCAAGTTTCTCTCATCTCTGCTATCAAAGCATCATCTCTCAACTCTCTCTACTGTAATATCACTTCTAGTGCTTGTAACAAAGTCGCATCAATCTAAACCGGTTACAGCCAGTTGGCCCTGGACTTGCCAGTGATATTTGTGGCTGTGATTGAGCTTGGCCGGGCCATTGACAAACTTAATGTGCTTCGCATCAGTTACACTCAACATCAGGGCACTTGATCTCGGCTAGCCTGAAGGGTGGCGCTGCAGAAGGGTCATAAACTTTCCCGTCAGGGTATGCCCCAAGATAGGGTGCATCTGGGTTCACAATGAAATCACAAGGTTTGACCGAGACATTAAACAATTCAGAGTAGTTCTATAGAACCTCTGGCTCAAACCCCTTTCTCATAGCTTCGGTTTGCCGCTCACTTTTAAGCATTCTCATGGCTAGGGCATGGCGAGATGACACCCCACGCAAGTGGCATGCCTCACTAAACCGGGTAGCAGTCACACGTGGTTTCCTAATTTCTTCCATAGTGGATGGGCAGACTGCTCGACTGTGCCATTCTCAATAGTAGATGACAATGATGGTGGCTCCTTTAAGCTCTCCATGTTGTAAAACTGAGTGCAAGTAGGGACAAAGTTTAAATGACTGTTTATTTTACTGGGAGTTGGGGGAAAGCAGGAGCATCTGAATGCATTAGAATCTCTGGTGACAGTAAGGGGACACTGATATGACAGCACTGGACCAAATTGAGAGTAATTTCTTCCAATCCATGCAACACCTTGGCAATGACAGGCTGTGGTCTCATGCTCCTCAAACTTGGTCCAGCAGACAGCACTGTCATGTCAGGAAGGGTCCCTGAAACACAAAAAAGAAGCATAGACAAGAAATTAATGTCAGCCAAGATTGTAAACTTTAGCCAATGTGTGAGCGTAAGACAATTGTAACTCACCATGGATTCCTTGGTAAAGAGTGGATTTTATGCCACTCCTGCCTGATGTCCTTGGCTTCCTCACAAGCATTTCATCAGTGGGCTCCGGTCAAAAAAAATTAAGATTCAGGATGAATGTAAAACAATGTGCAGTAATATGAGTTTACAAAAATGCTAAATGTGTCTTCTCTATGACAATTTGAAAAATGATCTCAATTTCAAAACTTGGCCTGTGCCACGACTGCAGTACCCATGTGCAAGGCAATGGTGGTGGCACGGTCTTCAACCCCATTGTGGTGTAATGTGCAGTTTGAAAGAGTAGAGGCACCAGATTGCACAAAGCTCTCCCAGCTGCACATGAACAGAAGTGGTTTACAATGACGGGCTCCTTGGGTGCTTGCAATGTAGGGAAAAAATGTATCACATAGTTGTTCAAGAACAGTGTATGACATCTGCAGCAGCAAGGTCATGGTTCCTTCTCTTCAATTCTCACATTAAAATGGAACTGACCAACTGTAATAAAAGTTTACTATACTACATTTGAATGTTATGTTGACAACAATCAATTCATGTTTACTAGTAAGTTAACATTGCTACTCTTAACGTTACTGAGATTTGTCTAGCGAGCTACATTGCTAGCTAGAAACAAATAATAGATTACAGTGGCTGGACAAATAGTTAACGTTAATTAGTTAGCTAGCTACGTGTGACAAATATAAAGGCGTTGCAGTTGACGTATGACGCCTCCTGGTGGCCATATTGCATTAATTCTTCCGACAAATACAGCCGTGTGGATACCCCAAACTACATGATAACAGCAAAGATGTTTTAATTATATCTGTGATAACAGTGCCTAAAACGAGTTGATTCATTACCACGGTCATTTTCCGTGGAGTATCGGGCTGCTCTAACGAGGCAGGAAAGACAACGGGAAAAAATATGTTTACAGATTCCCTGCAATCATGAAACATTATAGGTGATATGAGAAGACTCAAGAACTGTCAGAAAAGAAGA